>NW_028274844.1:621311-931967 GCF_037043125.1 Eumetopias jubatus
TTACCCCATCTCCCCAGCCACCTTTCCTCCAGCAACCCTCAGTTGGTTTCCAATAGTTAGGAACCTGTCATGGATTTTCTTCCTCTCTGGTTTCTTCGCATTCATTTTCCCTCCCTTCCCCTATGATCCTCTGTGCTGTTCCTTCTATTCCACATATGAGTAAAACCATATAATAATTGTTTTTCTCTGACTGACTTATTTTGCTCAGCATAATACCCTCCAGTGCCATCCACATCGATATGCTAAATATTGATCCTTTCTGAAGGCTGAGTCATATTCCATTGTATATGTATATACCATGTTTTCTTTATCCATTTATCTGTCGATGGATGTCTTGGTTCCTTCCACGGTTTGGCTATTGTGGACAATGTTGCTATAAACATTCGGGGTGCAGTTGCCCCTTCAGATCACTACATTGGTAGCTTTGGGGTAAATAAAATTGCTGGGTTGTAAGGGAGCTCTGTTTTAAGTTCTTGAGGAACCTCCATATTGTTTTCCAAAGTGGCTGTACCAGTTTTCATTCCCACTTAGAAGTGTAAGAGAGTTCCCCTTTCTCCTCACCAACATTTGTTATTTCTCCGCTTGTTAATTTTTGCAATTCTGACTGGTGTGAAGTGGTATCTCTTTGTCATTTGGATTTCTTTTTCCCCATGCCAAGTGCTGTTGAGCAGTTTGTCATATGTCTGTTGGCCATTTGTGTGTCTTCTTTGGAGAAATATCTGTTCATATCTTCTGCCCATTTCTTGACTCGCTTATTTGTTTTTTGGGTGTTGAGTTTGGGTGTTGAACGGTAGTAAAGCGTACGGCACATTCATGATGCTTCCACACCCACTTTTGGAAATGCTTCTCTCTCAAGGATACCTGAAGATGTTAGTGGAGAGTTGCCGTATACGCAGACTTGCTTTTCCCAGGTGAGTGCATGGCACATTCCTTATTCCCTCACGCGCGCGCGCGCGCACACACACACACACACACAGACACACACAGAGTTGAACATGTTTCTGTCTCGTCAGGAAAGAAGGTGTTCGTTGAGTGACGGTTTCTCACTGATGCTTTTGGGTTCTTGCTTTTATTCCCCCCGGAGAGTGAAGTGTAGGCGCTTTTTCCGTAGGCTTCCGTACACACCCTTGAGAAGCCTTCCGTCAGCCAGAAACAAGCCGTGAGTTGAAAGAGGCGTCCACGCAGACCTCCTTCTCAGAGCGAAGCCTTACACACTTTTCCTTGTGAAGTAAACTAGAGAGATACAAATACTTTATCAATGATTGCTTTAACAAAAAAGGACTAAATATCCCAATCAGAAAACATAGACTGTAAAGAGGAAGCAAGACCCAGCTCTATGCTGCCTACCAGAGAATCACTTCAGACCTAAAAATAAAAGCAGATTCGAAGTAATGGGAAACAAAACCATTTATCATGCAAATGGAAGTGAAAAGAAAGTTGGAGTCGTAATATTTTTATGAGACAAAATAAACTGAATTGTGGGGAAGATGGCAGAGTAGAAGGACCCTAAACTCACCTCATCCCACAGATACAACTAGATCACACTCACACCAGAGTCACCCAGAAATGGACCTTCAGATTTCCCAACAAAACTCTACAACTAAATGGAGAGAGGAAATCACATCAAAGATGGTAGGAAGGACAAGGACTCTGTAGGAATCTAAACCCCGTATTTCTGACCAGCAGAGGGAGGGAACCACAGTCACAGAGGGGCCAGAAACAAACTACTACACCGGGGAGCCTCTAAAGCGTAGAGACATCCCCATAGCTTATGGCTTGAAAATCAGAAGGGATGACATTTGTGAGCGTATACAACCAGCAGACTTAAAGCTTGGAACTTTTAAAAATCAGCTGTCTCAGCTCTGAGAGAGCACAGAAGGTGATCGGAAGCTGAGATCTGTCCTTAAAGAGAAAGCACAGCAAACAGTCTGGAGAAGCTTGGGTGAAGCAGGTTGAAAGGTGCTTGAGGATTAAACAAGGGAGTCATAGTTCCTGAACTCAGAGTTTGCTAAGGGACTTGTCCAGGAACAAAGGAGCTGGCAGGTTCCATTTCCCTCTACGGCCCCTCATTATAAACACACACCTACCTGCAAGATCAAGCACAATCTAGCAATCACTAACTTGCATAAACCATGGCCCATCCCCACACCTACCACACCTGCTTCAGTCCCAGTGCTGTGGATACCCTCCCTGATAAGACCCACACAATCCTTGACAACAATAGGTCTCCCCATCACCCACAGAACACGCATGCATCTTGTTAAAACAGCACACCCCATGTGTTGTGCACAATGACACAGTCCAGATCCAGTCTCCGTTGTTGCTATGCATTACCTTCAGAGGAGAACCAGCATCACCAAGTTAAAAATGTATGTTCTGCCCCGTATTTTCAAGAACAAGCAATATATCTGACCTTCCTAACCGAGAGATATTCTCTGAGAAGTAGGCCAAATGAGCAGACAGAGGACTATGTCCTAAACGAAAGAAGAGGACAAAGCCACAGCAAGAGACCTAAACAAAATGGAGATAAGGAACATGCCTGAGAGAAAATTTAAGATAACAATTATAAAGATACTCACTGGGGAAATGAAAAGAGGGAGGACATCAGAAGGGGGAACATCATTGAGACTCTTAACAAAGAGATATGAAAGAAATAATCAGAGATGTGGAACACAAGAAATGAAATGAAGAATATACTAGATAGAATAATTAGCAGGATGGACGAAGCAGAGGAACAAATTAATGAACTAGAAGACAGTAATGGAAAGTAATCACGCGGAACAAATGAGAGGAAAAAGAAGTATGCAAAAATGAGAAGAGACTTAGGGAATTCAGTGACTCCATCCAGTGTAACAACACCCACATTAGAGGGATCCCAGAAGGTTGAAAGGGGGAAAAGGGGGCAGAAAATCTATTTGAGCAAAGAAGAGCTGAAAACTTAACCTAATCTGGTGAAGGAAACCTATACAAATCCATAAGGCATAGAGATCCCCTCCCACAAAGTCAACCGAAGGAGGTCCACATCAAGACACATAGTAATCCAAATGGGAAAAGGTAGTGATAAAGAAAAAACATTTAAAGCAGCAAGATAAAAGAAGACAGGTAACATGCAAGGGAAAGCCCATAAAGCTATCAGCTGAGTTTTCAGCAGAAACTATGCAGGACAGAAGAAAGTGGCGTTAAATATTCAAAGTGCTGAAGGAGAAAAATCTGCAGCAAGGAATAATTTATCCAGCAAGCCTATCCTTCAGAAAAGAAGGGGAGAAAAAGAGTTTCTTAGCCACACAAACTAAAAGAGTTCATGACCACTAAATTAACTACAAAAAATATTGAAGGGGACACTATGAGTGGAAAAAAATCGTAAGTGAGAGTATGACAATAATGAATCAAGGAAGCAGTAAAAATAAGTATTTCTGTAAAAATCAGTTAAGGGATTCACAAAATAAAAGTATGTAAAATATGAAAACATATACCCTAACACATGAGGAGGAGTCAACAGTGGGTTTGAACTTAAACAGCATTCAACTTAATATAGACCGAAAAGGCTATATATAATCCAGGGGGTCACCACAAACCCAAAGCACTAATACACATGCAAAAGATAAAGGGAAAGAAATCCAAGAATATCATTAAAGAAAACGAGCAAACCATGAGAGAGAGAGCAAGAGAAGAAAGGATCAGAGAAAAACTACACAAAAAACTATGAAACAAGTAACAAAACATCAATAAATACATGTCTAATGATAATCAGTTTGAATGTAAATGGACTAAATGCTCCAAGCAAAAGAGCATGACAGAGTTTGTCTATATATATAAAAGATTTCACACCTAAAGACACCTGCAGATGGAAATTAAGAGATGGAGAAACATTAATCATGCAAGTGGAAGTCAAAAGAAGTCAGAGTAGCAATCCTTATATCAGACAAAATAGACTTTTTTAACATTGAAATTGAATTAGCCAACATAGAGTACACCAGTAGTTTCAAATGTAGCGTTCCACAATTCATCAGTTGTGTATAACACCCAGTGTTCATCACATCGCATGCATTCCTTAATGCCCATCACACAGTTACTCCATCTCCCCGACCACCTTTCCTCCAGCAACCCTCAGTTGGTTTCCAGTAGTTAGGAACCTGTCATGGATTTTCTTCCTCTCTGGTTTCTTCGCATTCATTTTCCCTCCCTTCCCCTATGATCCTCTGTGCTGTTCCTTCTATTCCACATATGAGTGAAACCATATAATAATTGTTTTTCTCTGACTGACTTATTTTGCTCAGCATATTACCCTCCAGTGCCTTCCACATCGATATGCTAAATATTGATCCTTTCTGATGGCTGAGTCACATTCCTTTGTATATGTATATACCATGTTTTCTTTATCCATTTATCTGTCAATGGATGTCTTGGTTCCTTCCACGGTTTGGCTATTGTGGACAATGTCGCTATAAACATTTGGGGTGCAGTTGCCCCTTCAGATCACTACATTTGTAGCTTTGGGGTAAATAAAATTGCTGGGGAGTAAGGGAGCTCTGTTTTAACTTCTTGAGGAACCTCCATATTGTTTTCCTAAGTGGCTGTACCAGTTTTCATTCCCACTTAGAAGTGTAAGAGAGTTCCCCTTTCTCCTCACCAACATTTGTTATTTCTTCGCTTGTTAATTTTTGCAATTCTGACTGGTGTGAAGTGGTATCTCATTGTCATTTTGATTTCTTTTTCCCCTTGCCAAGTGCTGCTGAGCAGTTTCTCATATGTCTGTTGGCCCTTTGTGTGTCTTCTTTGGAGAAATACCTGTTCATATCTTCTGCCCATTTCTTGATTCGCTTATTTGTTTTTTGGGTGTTGAGTTTGGGTGTTGAACGGTAGTAAAGCGTACGGCACTTTCATGATGCTTCTACACCCACTTTTGGAAATGCTTCTCTCTCAAGGATACCTGAAGATGTTAGTGGAGAGTTGCCGTATACGCAGACTTGCTTTTCCCAGGTGAGTGCATGGCACATTCCTTATTCACTCACGCGCGCGCGCGCGCACACACACACACACACACACACACACAGAGAGTTGAACATGTTTCTGTCTCGTCAGGAAAGGAGATGTTCGTTGAGAGACGGTTTCTCGCCAATGCTTTTGGGTGCTTGCCCTTTTCCCCCCGGAGAGTGAAGTGTATGCGCTTTTTGCCTAGGCTTCCGTACACACCCTTGAGAAGCCTTCCCTCAGCCAGAAACAAGCCGTGAGTTGAAAGAGGCGTTCCACACAGACCTCCTTCTCAGAGCGAAGCCTGTCACACTTTTCCTTGGGCCTCCACACGCACTTTAGTAAAACTTACTCCGGGAAGCTGTGAGTTGAACGACGGGTTTCCTACAGCGGTTTTCCGTGGGGGTAAGGATATATGGCACTTGGCCTTAGGCTTCCACGCACACATTGGAAACGGCTTCTCTCTTCGTGAAACAAGATGTGCGCTGAACGTTGCGTTCTGCGCAGGCTTGCTTTTCACACATCAGCCGATGGTACTTTCCCTAGGCTTCCACACGCGCAGTGAGTATCCCTTCCCTAAACCTGAACCAAGACGCGGGGGAAAGCTGCCTTCTACACCACCTTCTTTTCCGAGTTTCGTATAGAACCCTTGCGTTGTGCTTCCACATCCACTTTTGTCACTGCTTCGATATATCCTCCGGAGAGGGGTTCGCTTGAAAGACGGTCTCCCTCCGTCACGCTTTCAAGGAGTTAAGGATAGGGCACTCTCCTTATGCTTGCACACGTCCACTTGCAATCTCGACTGACTTCATGACCCCGTCCATATGCTACGCTGAAAGTCCCATTGCGCGCGGCCTTGTTTCTAAGAGATGAGGACAGGGCACGGCACGTTCCTTGTGCTTCCACCACGACTATATAAAAGGCTCCCGTCTCCAAGGCAAAGGATGTCAGGTGCAAGACGGCTTCGGAAAAGCGAGGTTGCCTCTTAGAGGGCGGTCTACGGCGCTCTGCTGACGCTTCCACGCCTACATATGCAAACGCTTCTGGGCTCACGAAAGAAGACGTCCGTTGAAAGCTGCCTTGTACCCCGACGCGTTTCTCGGAGTTAGGTCCAGGGAACGGTCCCTGTGCGATCACACGCAGCCTTGAGATGGCTCAGCTCTTTTCGATCGTCAGGGAGGACGTTTCTCGGAGTTAGGTCCAGGGAAAGGTAGTAAAGCGTACGGCACTTTCATGATGCTTCCACACCGACTTTTGGAAATGCTTCTCTCTCCAGGATACCTGAAGATGCTAGTGGCGAGTCGCTGTATACGCAGACTTGCTTTTCCCAGGTCAGTACATGGCACTCTCCTTATTCACTCACGGAAGCGCGCGCGCGCGTGCCCTCACACACACACACACACACACACACACACACACACACACACACACACAGAGTTGAACATGTTTCTGTCTCGTCAGGAAAGAAGGTGATCGTTGAGAGACGGTTTCTCGCCGATGCTTTTGGGTTCTTGCTTTTTTCCCCCCGGAGAGAGAAGTGTAGCCGCTTTTTCCCTAGGCTTCCGTACACACTCTTGAGAAGCCTTCCGTCAGCCAGAAACAAGCCATGAGTTGAAAGAGGCGTTCCACGCAGACCGCCTTCTCAGAGCGAAGCCTGTCACACTTTTCCTTGTGAAGTAAACTAGAGAGATACAAATACTTTCTCAATGATTGCTTTAACAAAAAAGGACTAAATATCCCAATCAGAAAACATAGACTGTAAAGAGGAAGCAAGACCCATCTCTATGCTGCCTAGCAGAGAATCACTTCAGACCTAAAAATAAAAGCAGATTGGAAGTAATGGGACACAAAACCATTTATCATGCAAATGGAAGTGAAAAGAAAGTTGGAGTCGTAATATTTTTATGAGACAAAATAAACTGAATTGTGGGGAAGATGGCAGAGTAGAAGGACCCTAAACTCACCTCATCCCACAGATACAACTAGGTAACACTCACACCAGAGTCACCCAGAAATGGACCTTCAGATTTCCCCACAAAACTATACAACTAAATGGAGAGAGGGAATCACATCAAAGACGATAGGAAGGACAAGGACTCTGTAGGAATCTAAAGCCCATATTTCTGACCACCAGAGGGAGGGAACCACAGTCACAGAGGGGCCAAAAACAAACTACTACACCGGGGAGCCTCTAAAGCGTAGAGACATCCTCATAGCTTATGGCTTTGAAAATCAGAAGGGATGACATTTGTGAGCGTATACAACCAGCAGACTTAAAGCTTGGAACTTTTAAAAATCAGCTGTCTCAGCTCTGAGAGAGCACAGAAGGTGATAGGAAGCTGAGATCTGTCCTTAAAGATTAAGCAGAGCAAAGAGTGTGGAGAAGCTTGGGTGAAGCAGGTTGAAAGGTGCTTGAGGTTTAAACAAGGGAGACATAGTTCCTGAACTCAGAGTTTGCTAAGGGACTTGTCCAGGAACAAAGGAGCTGGCAGGTGCCATTTCCCTCTACGGCCCCTCATTATAAACACACACCTACCTGCAAGACCAAGCACAATCTAGCAATCACTAACTTGCATAAACCGTGGCCCATCCCCACACCTACCACACCTGCTTCAGTCCCAGTGCTGTGGATACCCTCCCTGATAAGACGCACACAATCCTTGACAACAATATGTCTCCCCATCACCCACAGAACACGCATGCATCTTGTTAAAACAGCACACCCCATGTGTTGTGCACAATGACACAGTCCAGATCCAGTCTCTGTTGTTGCTATGCATTACCTTCAGAGGAGAACCAGCATCACAAAGTGAAAAATGTATGTTCTGCCCCGTATTTTCAAGAACAAGCAATATATCTGACCTTCCTAACAGAGAGATATTCTCTGAGAAGTAGGCCAAATGAGCAGACAGAGGACTATGTCCTAAACGAAAGAAGAGGACAAAGCCACAGCAAGAGACCTAAACAAAATGGATATAAGGAACATGCCTGACAGAAAATTTAAGATAACAATTATAAAGATACTCACTGGGGAAATGAAAAGAGGGAGGACATCAGAAGGGGGAACATCATTGAGACTCTTAACAAAGAGATATGAAAGAAATAATCAGAGATGTGGAACACAAGAAATGAAATGAAGAATATACTAGATAGAATAATTAGCAGGATGGACGAAGCAGAGGAACAAATTAATGAACTAGAAGACAGTAATGGAAAGTAATCAAGCGGAACAAATGAGAGGAAAAAGAAGTATGCAAAAATGAGAAGAGACTTAGGGAATTCAGTGACTCCATCCAGTGTAACAACACCCACATGAGAGGGATCCCAGAAGGTGAAAAGGGGGAAAAGGGGGCAGAAAATCTATTTGACCAAAGAAGAGCTGAAAACTTAACCTAATCTGGTGAAGGAAACCTATACAAATCCATAAGGCATAGAGATCCCCTCCCACAAAATCAACCTAAGGAGGTCCACATCAAGATACATAGTAATCAAAATGGGAAAAGGTAGTGATAAAGAAAAAACATTTAAAGCAGCAAGATAAAAGAAGACAGGTAACATGCAAGGGAAAGCCCATAAAGCTATCAGCTGAGTTTTCAGCAGAAACTATGCAGGACAGAAGAAAGTGGCGTTAAATATTCAAAGTGCTGAATGAGAAAAATCTGCAGCAAGGAATAATTTATCCAGCAAGCCTATCCTTCAGAAAAGAAGGGGAGAAAAAGAGTTTCTTAGCCACACAAACTAAAAGAGTTCATGACCACTAAATTAACTACAAAAAATATTGAAGGGGACACTATGAGTGGAAAAAAATCGTAAGTGAGAGTATGACAATAATGAATCAAGGAAGCAGTAAAAATAAGTATTTCTGTAAAAATCAGTTAAGGGATTCACAAAATAAAAGTATGTAAAATATGAAAACATATACCCTAACACATGAGGAGGAGTCAACAGTGGGTTTGAACTTAAACAGCATTCAACTTAATATAGACTGAAAAGGCTATATATAATCCAGGGGGTCACCACAAACCCAAACCTCTAATACACATGCAAAAGATAAAGGGAAAGAAATCCAAGAATATCATTAAAGAAAACGAGCAAACCATGAGAGAGAGAGCAAGAAAAGAAAGGATCAGAGAAAAACTACACAAAAAACTATGAAACAAGTAACAAAACATCAATAAATACATGTCTAATGATAATTAGTTTGAATGTAAATGGACTAAATGCTCCAAGCAAAAGAGCATGACAGAGTTTGTATATATATATAAAAGATTTCACACCTAAAGACACCTGCAGATGGAAATTAAGAGATGGAGAAACATTAATCATGCAAGTGGATGTCAAAAGAAGTCAGAGTAGCAATCCTTATATCAGACAAAATAGTCTTTTTTAACATTGAAATTGAATTAGCCAACATAGAGTACACCAGTAGTTTCAATGTAGCGTTCCACAATTCATCAGTTGTGTATAACACCCAGTGTTCATCACATCGCATGCATTCCTTAATGCCCATCACACAGTTACTCCATCTCCCCGACCACCTTTCCTCCAGCAACCCTCAGTTTTTTTCCAGTAGTTAGGAACCTCTCATGGATTTTCTTCCTCTCTGGTTTCTTCGCATTCATTTTCCCTCCCTTCCCCTATGATCCTCTGTGCTGTTCCTTCTATTCCACATATGAGTAAAACCATATAATAATTGTTTTTCTCTGACTGACTTATTTTGCTCAGCATAATACCCTCCAGTGCCATCCACATCGATATGCTAAATATTGATCCTTTCTGATGGCTGAGTCACATTCCTTTGTATATGTATATACCATGTTTTCTTTATCCATTTATCTGTCGATAGATGTCTTGGTTCCTTCCACGGTTTGGCTATTGTGGACAATGTCGCTATAAACATTTGGGGTGCAGTTGCCCCTTCAGATCACTACATTTGTAGCTTTGGGGTAAATAAAATTGCTGGGGTGTAAGGGAGCTCTGTTTTAACTTCTTGAGGAACCTCCATATTGTTTTCCAAAGTGGCTGTACCAGTTTTCATTCCCACTTAGAAGTGTAAGAGAGTTCCCCTTTCTCCTCACCAACATTTGTTTTTTCTTCGCCTGTTAATTTTTGCAATTCTGACTGGTGTGAAGTGGTATCTCATTGTCATTTGGATTTCTTTTTCCCCATGCCAAGTGATCTTGAGCAGTTTGTCATATGTCTGTTGGCCATTTGTGTGTCTTCTTTGGAGAAATATCTGTTCATATCTTCTGCCCATTTCTTGACTCGCTTATTTGTTTTTTGGGTGTTGAGTTTGGGTGTTGAACGGTAGTAAAGCGTACGGCACTTTCATGATGTTTCCACACCCACTTTTGGAAATGCTTCTCTCTCAAGGATACCTGAAGATGTTAGTGGAGAGTTGCAGTATACGCAGACTTGCTTTTCCCAGGTGAGTGCATGGCACATTCCTTATTCACTCACGCTCGCGCGCGCGCACACACACACACACACACACACACACAGAGTTGAACATGTTTCTGTCTCGTCAGGAAAGGAGGTGTTCGTTGAGAGACGGTTTCTCGCCAATGCTTTTGGGTGCTTGCCCTTTTCCCCCCGGAGAGTGAAGTGTATGCGCTTTTTGCCTAGGCTTCCGTACACACCCTTGAGAAGCCTTCCTTCAGCCAGAAACAAGCCGTGAGTTGAAAGAGGCGTTCCACACAGACCTCCTTCTCAGAGCGAAGCCTGTCACACTTTTCCTTGGTCCTCCACACGCACTTTAGAAAAACTTCCTCCGGGAAGCTGTGAGTTGAACGACGGGTTTCCTACAGCGGTTTTCCGTGGGGGTAAGGATATATGGCACTTGGCCTTAGGCTTCCGCGCACACATTGGAAAGGCTTCTCTCTTCGTGAAACAAGATGTGCGCTGAACGTTGCGTTCTGCGCAGGCTTGGTTTTCACACATCAGCCCATGGTACTTTCCCTAGGCTTCCACACGCGCAGTGAGTATCCCTTCCCTAAACCTGAACCAAGACGCGGGGGAAAGCTGCCTTCTACACCACCTTCTTTTCCGAGTTTCGTATAGAACCCTTGCGTTGTGCTTCCACATCCACTTTTGTCACTGCTTCGATATATCCTCCGGAGAGGGGTTCGCTTGAAAGACGGTCTCCCTCCGTCACGCTTTCAAGGAGTTAAGGATAGGGCACTCTCCTTATGCCTGCACATGTCCACTTGCAATCTCGACTGACTTCATGACCCCGTCCATATGCTACGCTGAAAGTCCCATTGCGCGCGGCCTTGTTTCTAAGAGATGAGGACAGGGCACGGCACGTTCCTTGTGCTTCCACCACGACTATATAAAAGGCTCCCGTCTCCAAGGCAAAGGATGTCAGGTGCAAGACGGCTTCGCAAAAGCGAGGTTGAATCTTAGAGGGCGGTCTACGGCGCTCTGCTGACGCTTCCACGCCTACATATGCAAACACTTCTGGGCTCACGAAAGAAGACGTCCGTTGAAAGCTGCCTTGTACCCCGACGCGTTTCTCGGAGTTAGGTCCGGCGAACGGTCCCTGTGCGATCACACGCAGCCTTGAGATGCCTCAGCTCTTTTCGATCGTCAGGGAGGACGTTTCTCGGAGTTAGGTCCAGGGAAAGGTGGTAAAGCGTACGGCACTTTCATGATGCTTCCACACCCACTTTTGGAAATGCTTCTCTCTCCAGGATACCTGAAGATGCTAGTGGCGAGTCGCCGTAGACGCAGACTTGCTTTTCCCAGGTCAGTACATGGCACTCTCCTTATTCACTCACGCAAGTGCGCGCGCGCGTGCCCTCACACACACACACACACACACACACACACACACACACACACAGAGTTGAACATGTTTCTGTCTCGTCAGGAAAGAAGGTGATCGTTGAGAGACGGTTTCTCGCCGATGCTTTTGGGTTCTTGCTTTTTTCCCCCCGGAGAGAGAAGTGTAGCCGCTTTTTCCCTAGGCTTCCGTACACACTCTTGAGAAGCCTTCCGTCAGCCAGAAACAAGCCATGAGTTGAAAGAGGCGTTCCACGCAGACCGCCTTCTCAGAGCGAAGCCTGTCACACTTTTCCTTGTGAAGTAAACTAGAGAGATACAAATACTTTCTCAATGATTGCTTTAACAAAAAAGGACTAAATATCCCAATCAGAAAACATAGACTGTAAAGAGGAAGCAAGACCCATCTCTATGCTGCCTACCAGAGAATCACTTCAAACCTAAAAATAAAAGCAGATTGGAAGTAATGGGACACAAAACCATTTATCATGCAAATGGAAGTGAAAAGAAAGTTGGAGTCGTAATATTTTTATGAGACAAAATAAACTGAATTGTGGGGAAGATGGCAGAGTAGAAGGACCCTAAACTCACCTCATCCCACAGATACAACTAGGTAACACTCACACCAGAGTCACCCAGAAATGGACCTTCAGATTTCCCCACAAAACTATACAACTAAATGGAGAGAGGGAATCACATCAAAGATGATAGGAAGGACAAGGACTCTGTAGGAATCTAAAGCCCATATTTCTGACCACCAGAGGGAGGGAACCACAGTCACAGAGGGGCCAGAAACAAACTACTACACCGGGGAGCCTCTAAAGCGTAGAGACATCCTCATAGCTTATGGCTTTGAAAATCAGAAGGGATGACATTTGTGAGCGTATACAACCAGCAGACTTAAAGCTTGGAACTTTTAAAAATCAGCTGTCTCAGCTCTGAGAGAGCACAGAAGGTGATAGGAAGCTGAGATCTGTCCTTAAAGATTAAGCAGAGCAAAGAGTGTGGAGAAGCTTGGGTGAAGCAGGTTGAAAGGTGCTTGAGGTTTAAACAAGGGAGACATAGTTCCTGAACTCAGAGTTTGCTAAGGGACTTGTCCAGGAACATAGGAGCTGGCAGGTGCCATTTCCCTCTACGGCCCCTCATTATAAACACACACCTACCTGCAAGACCAAGCACAATCTAGCAATCACTAACTTGCATAAACCATGGCCCATCCCCACACCTACCACACCTGCTTCAGTCCCAGTGCTGTGGATACCCTCCCTGATAAGACCCACACAATCCTTGACAACAATATGTCTCCCCATCACCCACAGAACACGCATGCGTCTTGTTAAAACAGCACACCCCATGTGTTGTGCACAATGACACAGTCCAGATCCAGTCTCTGTTGTTGCTATGCATTACCTTCAGAGGAGAACCAGCATCACCAAGTGAAAAATGTATGTTCTGCCCCGTATTTTCAAGAACAAGCAATATATCTGACCTTCCTAACAGAGAGATATTCTCTGAGAAGTAGGCCAAATGAGCAGACAGAGGACTATGTCCTAAACGAAAGAAGAGGACAAAGCCACAGCAAGAGACCTAAACAAAATGGATATAAGGAACATGCCTGACAGAAAATTTAAGATAACAATTATAAAGATACTCACTGGGGAAATGAAAAGAGGGAGGACATCAGAAGGGGGAACATCATTGAGACTCTTAACAAAGAGATACGAAAGAAATAATCAGAGATGTGGAACACAAGAAATGAAATGAAGAATATACTAGATAGAATAATTAGCAGGATGGACGAAGCAGAGGAACAAATTAATGAACTAGAAGACAGTAATGGAAAGTAATCAAGCGGAACAAATGAGAGGAAAAAGAAGTATGCAAAAATGAGAAGAGACTTAGGGAATTCAGTGACTCCATCCAGTGTAACAACACCCACATGAGAGGGATCCCAGAAGGTGAAAAGGGGGAAAAGGGGGCAGAAAATCTATTTGACCAAAGAAGAGCTGAAAACTTAACCTAATCTGGTGAAGGAAACCTATACAAATCCATAAGGCATAGAGATCCCCTCCCACAAAATCAACCTAAGGAGGTCCACATCAAGATACATAGTAATCAAAATGGGAAAAGGTAGTGATAAAGAAAAAACATTTAAAGCAGCAAGATAAAAGAAGACAGGTAACATGCAAGGGAAAGCCCATAAAGCTATCAGCTGAGTTTTCAGCAGAAACTATGCAGGACAGAAGAAAGTGGCGTTAAATATTCAAAGTGCTGAAGGAGAAAAATCTGCAGCAAGGAATAATTTATCCAGCAAGCCTATCCTTCAGAAAAGAAGGGGAGAAAAAGAGTTTCTTAGCCACACAAACTAAAAGAGTTCATGACCACTAAATTAACTACAAAAAATATTGAAGGGGACACTATGAGTGGAAAAAAATCGTAAGTGAGAGTATGACAATAATGAATCAAGGAAGCAGTAAAAATAAGTATTTCTGTAAAAATCAGTTAAGGGATTCACAAAATAAAAGTATGTAAAATATGAAAACATATACCCTAACACCTGAGGAGGAGTCAACAGTGGGTTTGAACTTAAACAGCATTCAACTTAATATAGACTGAAAAGGCTATATATAATCCAGGGGGTCACCACAAACCCAAACCTCTAATACACATGCAAAAGATAAAGGGAAAGAAATCCAAGAATATCATTAAAGAAAACGAGCAAACCATGAGAGAGAGAGCAAGAGAAGAAAGGATCAGAGAAAAACTACACAAAATCTATGAAACAAGTAACAAAACATCAATAAATACATGTCTAATGATAATTAGTTTGAATGTAAATGGACTAAATGCTCCAAGCAACAGAGCATGACAGAGTTTGTATATATATATAAAAGATTTCACACCTAAAGACACCTGCAGATGGAAATTAAGAGATGGAGAAACATTAATCATGCAAGTGGATGTCAAAAGAAGTCAGAGTAGCAATCCTTATATCAGACAAAATAGACTTTTTTAACATTGAAATTGAATTAGCCAACATAGAGTACACCAGTAGTTTCAAATGTAGCGTTCCACAATTCATCAGTTGTGTATAACACCCAGTGTTCATCACATCGCATGCATTCCTTAATGCCCATCACACAGTTACTCCATCTCCCCGACCACCTTTCCTCCAACAACCCTCAGTTTGCTTCCAGTAGTTAGGAACCTGTCATGGATTTTCTTCCTCTCTGGTTTCTTCGCATTCATTTTCCCTCCCTTCCCCTATGATCCTCTGTGCTGTTCCTTCTATTCCACATATGAGTAAAACCATATAATAATTGTTTTTCTCTGACTGACTTATTTTGCTCAGCATAATACCCTCCAGTGCCTTCCACATCGATATGCTAAATATTGATCCTTTCTGATGGCTGAGTCACATTCCTTTGTATATGTATATACCATGTTTTCTTTATCCATTTATCTGTCAATGGATGTCTTGGTTCCTTCCACGGTTTGGCTATTGTGGACAATGTCGCTATAAACATTTGGGGTGCAGTTGCCCCTTCAGATCACTACATTTGTAGCTTTGGGGTAAATAAAATTGCTGGGGTGTAAGGGAGCTCTGTTTTAACTTCTTGAGGAACCTCCATATTGTTTTCCAAAGTGGCTGTACCAGTTTTCATTCCCACTTAGAAGTGTAAGAGAGTTCCCCTTTCTCCTCACCAACATTTGTTATTTCTTCGCTTGTTAATTTTTGCAATTCTGACTGGTGTGAAGTGGTATCTCATTGTCATTTGGATTTCTTTTTCCCCTTGCCAAGTGCTGTTGAGCAGTTTCTCATATGTCTGTTGGCCCTTTGTGTGTCTTCTTTGGAGAAATACCTGTTCATATCTTCTGCCCATTTCTTGACTCGCTTATTTGTTTTTTGGGTGTTGAGTTTGGGTGTTGAACGGTAGTAAAGCGTACGGCACTTTCATGATGCTTCCACACCCACTTTTGGAAATGCTTCTCTCTCAAGGATACCTGAAGATGTTAGTGGAGAGTTGCCGTATACGCAGACTTGCTTTTCCCAGGTGAGTGCATGGCACATTCCTTATTCACTCACGCGCGCGCGCGCGAACACACACACACACACACACACAGAGAGTTGAACATGTTTCTGTCTCGTCAGGAAAGGAGGTGTTCGTTGAGAGACGGTTTCTCGCCAATGCTTTTGGGTGCTTGCCCTTTTCCCCCCGGAGAGTGAAGTGTATGTGCTTTTTCCGTAGGCTTCAGTACACACCCTTGAGAAGCCTTCCGTCAGTCAGAAACAAGCCGTGAGTTGAAAGAGGCGTTCCACACTGACCTCCTTCTCAGAGCGAAGCCTGTCACACTTTTCCTTGGGCCTCCACACGCACTTTAGAAAAACTTCCTCCGGGAAGCTGTGAGTTGAACGACGGGTTTCCTACAGCGGTTTTCCGTGGGGGTAAGGATATATGGCACTTGGCCTTAGGCTTCCACGCACACATTGGAAACGGCTTCTCTCTTCGTGAAACAAGATGTGCGCTGAACGTTGCGTTCTGCGCAGGCTTGGTTTTCACACATCAGCCCATGGTACTTTCCCTAGGCTTCCACACGCGCAGTGAGTATCCCTTCCCTAAACCTGAACCAAGACGCGGGGGAAAGCTGCCTTCTACACCACCTTCTTTTCCGAGTTTCGTATAGAACCCTTCTGTTGTGCTTCCACATCCACTTTTGTCACTGCTTCGATATATCCTCCGGAGAGGGGTTCGCTTGAAAGACGGTCTCCCTCCGTCACGCTTTCAAGGAGTTAAGGATAGGGCACTCTCCTTATGCTTGCACACGTCCACTTGCAATCTCGACTGACTTCATGACCCCGTCCATATGCTACGCTGAAAGTCCCATTGCGCGCGGCCTTGTTTCTAAGAGATGAGGACAGGGCACGGCACGTTCCTTGTGCTTCCACCACGACTATATAAAAGGCTCCCGTCTCCAAGGCAAAGGATGTCAGGTGCAAGACGGCTTCGCAAAAGCGAGGTTGCCTCTTAGAGGGCGGTCTACGGCGCTCTGCTGACGCTTCCACGCCTACATATGCAAACGCTTCTGGGCTCACGAAAGAAGACGTCCGTTGAAAGCTGCCTTGTACCCCGACGCGTTTCTCGGAGTTAGGTCCAGGGAACGGTCCCTGTGCGATCACACGCAGCCTTGAGATGGCTCAGCTCTTTTCGATCGTCAGGGAGGACGTTTCTCGGAGTTAGGTCCAGGGAAAGGTAGTAAAGCGTACGGCACTTTCATGATGCTTCCACACCCACTTTTGGAAATGCTTCTCTCTCCAGGATACCTGAAGATGCTAGTGGCGAGTCGCTGTATACGCAGACTTGCTTTTCCCAGGTCAGTACATGGCACTCTCCTTATTCACTCACGCACGCGCGCGCGCGCGTGCCCTCACACACACACACACACACACACACACACACACACACAGAGTTGAACATGTTTCTGTCTCGTCAGGAAAGAAGGTGATCGTTGAGAGACGGTTTCTCGCCGATGCTTTTGGGTTCTTGCTTTTTTCCCCCCGGAGAGAGAAGTGTAGCCGCTTTTTCCCTAGGCTTCCGTACACACTCTTGAGAAGCCTTCCGTCAGCCAGAAACAAGCCATGAGTTGAAAGAGGCGTTCCACGCACACCGCCTTCTCAGAGCGAAGCCTGTCACACTTTTCCTTGTGAAGTAAACTAGAGAGATACAAATACTTTCTCAATGATTGCTTTAACAAAAAAGGACTAAATATCCCAATCAGAAAACATAGACTGTAAAGAGGAAGCAAGACCCATCTCTATGATGCCTAGCAGAGAATCACTTCAGACCTAAAAATAAAAGCAGATTGGAAGTAATGGGACACAAAACCATTTATCATGCAAATGGAAGTGAAAAGAAAGTTGGAGTCGTAATATTTTTATGAGACAAAATAAACTGAATTGTGGGGAAGATGGCAGAGTAGAAGGACCCTAAACTCACCTCATCCCACAGATACAACTAGGTAACACTCACACCAGAGTCACCCAGAAATGGACCTTCAGATTTCCCCACAAAACTATACAACTAAATGGAGAGAGGGAATCACATCAAAGATGATAGGAAGGACAAGGACTCTGTAGGAATCTAAAGCCCATATTTCTGACCACCAGAGGGAGGGAACCACAGTCACAGAGGGGCCAGAAACAAACAACTACACCGGGGAGCCTCTAAAGCGTAGAGACATCCTCATAGCTTATGGCTTTGAAAATCAGAAGGGATGACATTTGTGAGCGTATACAACCAGCAGACTTAAAGCTTGGAACTTTTAAAAATCAGCTGTCTCAGCTCTCAGAGAGCACAGAAGGTGATAGGAAGCTGAGATCTGTCCTTAAAGATTAAGCAGAGCAAAGAGTGTGGAGAAGCTTGGGTGAAGCAGGTTGAAAGGTGCTTGAGGTTTAAACAAGGGAGACATAGTTCCTGAACTCAGAGTTTGCTAAGGGACTTGTCCAGGAACAAAGGAGCTGGCAGGTGCCATTTCCCTCTACGGCCCCTCATTATAAACACACACCTACCTGCAAGACCAAGCACAATCTAGCAATCACTAACTTGCATAAACCATGGCCCATCCCCACACCTACCACACCTGCTTCAGTCCCAGTGCTGTGGATACCCTCCCTGATAAGACCCACACAATCCTTGACAACAATATGTCTCCCCATCACCCACAGAACACGCATGCGTCTTGTTAAAACAGCACACCCCATGTGTTGTGCACAATGACACAGTCCAGATCCAGTCTCTGTTGTTGCTATGCATTACCTTCAGAGGAGAACCAGCATCACCAAGTGAAAAATGTATGTTCTGCCCCGTATTTTCAAGAACAAGCAATATATCTGACCTTCCTAACAGAGAGATATTCTCTGAGAAGTAGGCCAAATGAGCAGACAGAGGACTATGTCCTAAACGAAAGAAGAGGACAAAGCCACAGCAAGAGACCTAAACAAAATGGATATAAGGAACATGCCTGACAGAAAATTTAAGATAACAATTATAAAGATACTCACTGGGGAAATGAAAAGAGGGAGGACATCAGAAGGGGGAACATCATTGAGACTCTTAACAAAGAGATATGAAAGAAATAATCAGAGATGTGGAACACAAGAAATGAAATGAAGAATATACTAGATAGAATAATTAGCAGGATGGACGAAGCAGAGGAACAAATTAATGAACTAGAAGACAGTAATGGAAAGTAATCAAGCGGAACAAATGAGAGGAAAAAGAAGTATGCAAAAATGAGAAGAGACTTAGGGAATTCAGTGACTCCATCCAGTGTAACAACACCCACATGAGAGGGATCCCAGAAGGTGAAAAGGGGGAAAAGGGGGCAGAAAATCTATTTGACCAAAGAAGAGCTGAAAACTTAACCTAATCTGGTGAAGGAAACCTATACAAATCCATAAGGCATAGAGATCCCCTCCCACAAAATCAACCTAAGGAGGTCCACATCAAGATACATAGTAATCCAAATGGGAAAAGGTAGTGATAAAGAAAAAACATTTAAAGCAGCAAGATAAAAGAAGACAGTTAACATGCAAGGGAAAGCCCATAAATCTATCAGCTGAGTTTTCAGCAGAAACTATGCAGGACAGAAGAAAGTGGCGTTAAATATTCAAAGTGCTGAAGGAGAAAAATCTGCAGCAAGGAATAATTTATCCAGCAAGCCTATCCTTCAGAAAAGAAGGGGAGAAAAAGAGTTTCTTAGCCACACAAACTAAAAGAGTTCATGACCACTAAATTAACTACAAAAAATATTGAAGGGGACACTATGAGTGGAAAAAAATCGTAAGTGAGAGTATGACAATAATGAATCAAGGAAGCAGTAAAAATAAGTATTTCTGTAAAAATCAGTTAAGGGATTCACAAAATAAAAGTATGTAAAATATGAAAACATATACCCTAACACATGAGGAGGAGTCAACAGTGGGTTTGAACTTAAACAGCATTCAACTTAATATGGACTGAAAAGGCTATATATAATCCAGGGGGTCACCACAAACCCAAACCTCTAATACACATGCAAAAGATAAAGGGAAAGAAATCCAAGAATATCATTAAAGAAAACAAGCAAACCATGAGAGAGAGAGCAAGAGAAGAAAGGATCAGAGAAAAACTACACAAAAAACTATGAAACAAGTAACAAAACATCAATAAATACATGTCTAATGATAATTAGTTTGAATGTAAATGGACTAAATGCTCCAAGCAACAGAGCATGACAGAGTTTGTATATATATATAAAAGATTTCACACCTAAAGACACCTGCAGATGGAAATTAAGAGATGGAGAAACATTAATCATGCAAGTGGATGTCAAAAGAAGTCAGAGTAGCAATCCTTATATCAGACAAAATAGACTTTTTTAACATTGAAATTGAATTAGCCAACATAGAGTACACCAGTAGTTTCAAATGTAGCGTTCCACAATTCATCAGTTGTGTATAACACCCAGTGTTCATCACATCGCATGCATTCCTTAATGCCCATCACACAGTTACTCCATCTCCCCGACCACCTTTCCTCCAACAACCCTCAGTTTGCTTCCAGTAGTTAGGAACCTGTCATGGATTTTCTTCCTCTCTGGTTTCTCCGCATTCATTTTCCCTCCCTTCCCCTATGATCCTCTGTGCTGTTCCTTCTATTCCACATATGAGTAAAACCATATAATAATTGTTTTTCTCTGACTGACTTATTTTGCTCAGCATAATACCCTCCAGTGCCTTCCACATCGATATGCTAAATATTGATCCTTTCTGATGGCTGAGTCACATTCCTTTGTATATGTATATACCATGTTTTCTTTATCCATTTATCTGTCGATGGATGTCTTGGTTCCTTCCACGGTTTGGCTATTGTGGACAATGTCGCTATAAACATTTGGGGTGCAGTTGCCCCTTCAGATCACTACATTTGTAGCTTTGGGGTAAATAAAATTGCTGGGGTGTAAGGGAGCTCTGTTTTAACTTCTTGAGGAACCTCCATATTGTTTTCCAAAGTGGCTGTACCAGTTTTCATTCCCACTTAGAAGTGTAAGAGAGTTCCCCTTTCTCCTCACCAACATTTGTTATTTCTTCGCTTGTTAATTTTTGCAATTCTGACTGGTGTGAAGTGGTATCTCATTGTCATTTGGATTTCTTTTTCCCCTTGCCAAGTGCTGTTGAGCAGTTTCTCATATGTCTGTTGGCCCTTTGTGTGTCTTCTTTGGAGAAATACCTGTTCATATCTTCTGCCCATTTCTTGACTCGCTTATTTGTTTTTTGGGTGTTGAGTTTGGGTGTTGAACGGTAGTAAAGCGTACGGCACTTTCATGATGCTTCCACACCCACTTTTGGAAATGCTTCTCTCTCAAGGATACCTGAAGATGTTAGTGGAGAGTTGCCGTATACGCAGACTTGCTTTTCCCAGGTGAGTGCATGGCACATTCCTTATTCACTCACGCGCGCGCGCGCGCACACACACACACACACACACACAGAGAGTTGAACATGTTTCTGTCTCGTCAGGAAAGGAGGTGTTCGTTGAGAGACGGTTTCTCGCCAATGCTTTTGGGTGCTTGCCCTTTTCCCCCCGGAGAGTGAAGTGTATGTGCTTTTTCCGTAGGCTTCAGTACACACCCTTGAGAAGCCTTCCGTCAGTCAGAAACAAGCCGTGAGTTGAAAGAGGCGTTCCACACTGACCTCCTTCTCAGAGCGAAGCCTGTCACACTTTTCCTTGGGCCTCCACACGCACTTTAGAAAAACTTCCTCCGGGAAGCTGTGAGTTGAACGACGGGTTTCCTACAGCGGTTTTCCGTGGGGGTAAGGATATATGGCACTTGGCCTTAGGCTTCCACGCACACATTGGAAACGGCTTCTCTCTTCGTGAAACAAGATGTGCGCTGAACGTTGCGTTCTGCGCAGGCTTGGTTTTCACACATCAGCCCATGGTACTTTCCCTAGGCTTCCACACGCGCAGTGAGTATCCCTTCCCTAAACCTGAACCAAGACGCGGGGGAAAGCTGCCTTCTACACCACCTTCTTTTCCGAGTTTCGTATAGAACCCTTGCGTTGTGCTTCCACATCCACTTTTGTCACTGCTTCGATATATCCTCCGGAGAGGGGTTCGCTTGAAAGACGGTCTCCCTCCGTCACGCTTTCAAGGAGTTAAGGATAGGGCACTCTCCTTATGCTTGCACACGTCCACTTGCAATCTCGACTGACTTCATGACCCCGTCCATATGCTACGCTGAAAGTCCCATTGCGCGCGGCCTTGTTTCTAAGAGATGAGGACAGGGCACGGCACGTTCCTTGTGCTTCCACCACGACTATATAAAAGGCTCCCGTCTCCAAGGCAAAGGATGTCAGGTGCAAGACGGCTTCGCAAAAGCGAGGTTGCCTCTTAGAGGGCGGTCTACGGCGCTCTGCTGACGCTTCCACGCCTACATATGCAAACGCTTCTGGGCTCACGAAAGAAGACGTCCGTTGAAAGCTGCCTTGTACCCCGACGCGTTTCTCGGAGTTAGGTCCAGGGAACGGTCCCTGTGCGATCACACGCAGCCTTGAGATGGCTCAGCTCTTTTCGATCGTCAGGGAGGACGTTTCTCGGAGTTAGGTCCAGGGAAAGGTAGTAAAGCGTACGGCACTTTCATGATGCTTCCACACCCACTTTTGGAAATGCTTCTCTCTCCAGGATACCTGAAGATGCTAGTGGCGAGTCGCTGTATACGCAGACTTGCTTTTCCCAGGTCAGTACATGGCACTCTCCTTATTCACTCACGCACGCGCGCGCGCGCGTGCCCTCACACACACACACACACACACACACACACACACACACAGAGTTGAACATGTTTCTGTCTCGTCAGGAAAGAAGGTGATCGTTGAGAGACGGTTTCTCGCCGATGCTTTTGGGTTCTTGCTTTTTTCCCCCCGGAGAGAGAAGTGTAGCCGCTTTTTCCCTAGGCTTCCGTACACACTCTTGAGAAGCCTTCCGTCAGCCAGAAACAAGCCATGAGTTGAAAGAGGCGTTCCACGCACACCGCCTTCTCAGAGCGAAGCCTGTCACACTTTTCCTTGTGAAGTAAACTAGAGAGATACAAATACTTTCTCAATGATTGCTTTAACAAAAAAGGACTAAATATCCCAATCAGAAAACATAGACTGTAAAGAGGAAGCAAGACCCATCTCTATGCTGCCTAGCAGAGAATCACTTCAGACCTAAAAATAAAAGCAGATTGGAAGTAATGGGACACAAAACCATTTATCATGCAAATGGAAGTGAAAAGAAAGTTGGAGTCGTAATATTTTTATGAGACAAAATAAACTGAATTGTGGGGAAGATGGCAGAGTAGAAGGACCCTAAACTCACCTCATCCCACAGATACAACTAGGTAACACTCACACCAGAGTCACCCAGAAATGGACCTTCAGATTTCCCCACAAAACTATACAACTAAATGGAGAGAGGGAATCACATCAAAGATGATAGGAAGGACAAGGACTCTGTAGGAATCTAAAGCCCATATTTCTGACCACCAGAGGGAGGGAACCACAGTCACAGAGGGGCCAGAAACAAACAACTACACCGGGGAGCCTCTAAAGCGTAGAGACATCCTCATAGCTTATGGCTTTGAAAATCAGAAGGGATGACATTTGTGAGCGTATACAACCAGCAGACTTAAAGCTTGGAACTTTTAAAAATCAGCTGTCTCAGCTCTGAGAGAGCACAGAAGGTGATAGGAAGCTGAGATCTGTCCTTAAAGATTAAGCAGAGCAAAGAGTGTGGAGAAGCTTGGGTGAAGCAGGTTGAAAGGTGCTTGAGGTTTAAACAAGGGAGACATAGTTCCTGAACTCAGAGTTTGCTAAGGGACTTGTCCAGGAACAAAGGAGCTGGCAGGTGCCATTTCCCTCTACGGCCCCTCATTATAAACACACACCTACCTGCAAGACCAAGCACAATCTAGCAATCACTAACTTGCATAAACCATGGCCCATCCCCACACCTACCACACCTGCTTCAGTCCCAGTGCTGTGGATACCCTCCCTGATAAGACCCACACAATCCTTGACAACAATATGTCTCCCCATCACCCACAGAACACGCATGCGTCTTGTTAAAACAGCACACCCCATGTGTTGTGCACAATGACACAGTCCAGATCCAGTCTCTGTTGTTGCTATGCATTACCTTCAGAGGAGAACCAGCATCACCAAGTGAAAAATGTATGTTCTGCCCCGTATTTTCAAGAACAAGCAATATATCTGACCTTCCTAACAGAGAGATATTCTCTGAGAAGTAGGCCAAATGAGCAGACAGAGGACTATGTCCTAAACGAAAGAAGAGGACAAAGCCACAGCAAGAGACCTAAACAAAATGGATATAAGGAACATGCCTGACAGAAAATTTAAGATAACAATTATAAAGATACTCACTGGGGAAATGAAAAGAGGGAGGACATCAGAAGGGGGAACATCATTGAGACTCTTAACAAAGAGATATGAAAGAAATAATCAGAGATGTGGAACACAAGAAATGAAATGAAGAATATACTAGATAGAATAATTAGCAGGATGGACGAAGCAGAGGAACAAATTAATGAACTAGAAGACAGTAATGGAAAGTAATCAAGCGGAACAAATGAGAGGAAAAAGAAGTATGCAAAAATGAGAAGAGACTTAGGGAATTCAGTGACTCCATCCAGTGTAACAACACCCACATGAGAGGGATCCCAGAAGGTGAAAAGGGGGAAAAGGGGGCAGAAAATCTATTTGACCAAAGAAGAGCTGAAAACTTAACCTAATCTGGTGAAGGAAACCTATACAAATCCATAAGGCATAGAGATCCCCTCCCACAAAATCAACCTAAGGAGGTCCACATCAAGATACATAGTAATCCAAATGGGAAAAGGTAGTGATAAAGAAAAAACATTTAAAGCAGCAAGATAAAAGAAGACAGTTAACATGCAAGGGAAAGCCCATAAATCTATCAGCTGAGTTTTCAGCAGAAACTATGCAGGACAGAAGAAAGTGGCGTTAAATATTCAAAGTGCTGAAGGAGAAAAATCTGCAGCAAGGAATAATTTATCCAGCAAGCCTATCCTTCAGAAAAGAAGGGGAGAAAAAGAGTTTCTTAGCCACACAAACTAAAAGAGTTCATGACCACTAAATTAACTACAAAAAATATTGAAGGGGACACTATGAGTGGAAAAAAATCGTAAGTGAGAGTATGACAATAATGAATCAAGGAAGCAGTAAAAATAAGTATTTCTGTAAAAATCAGTTAAGGGATTCACAAAATAAAAGTATGTAAAATATGAAAACATATACCCTAACACATGAGGAGGAGTCAACAGTGGGTTTGAACTTAAACAGCATTCAACTTAATATGGACTGAAAAGGCTATATATAATCCAGGGGGTCACCACAAACCCAAACCTCTAATACACATGCAAAAGATAAAGGGAAAGAAATCCAAGAATATCATTAAAGAAAACAAGCAAACCATGAGAGAGAGAGCAAGAGAAGAAAGGATCAGAGAAAAACTACACAAAAAACTATGAAACAAGTAACAAAACATCAATAAATACATGTCTAATGATAATTAGTTTGAATGTAAATGGACTAAATGCTCCAAGCAACAGAGCATGACAGAGTTTGTATATATATATAAAAGATTTCACACCTAAAGACACCTGCAGATGGAAATTAAGAGATGGAGAAACATTAATCATGCAAGTGGATGTCAAAAGAAGTCAGAGTAGCCATCCTTATATCAGACAAAATAGACTTTTTTAACATTGAAATTGAATTAGCCAACATAGAGTACACCAGTAGTTTCAAATGTAGCGTTCCACAATTCATCAGTTGTGTATAACACCCAGTGTTCATCACATCGCATGCATTCCTTAATGCCCATCACACAGTTACTCCATCTCCCCGACCACCTTTCCTCCAACAACCCTCAGTTTGCTTCCAGTAGTTAGGAACCTGTCATGGATTTTCTTCCTCTCTGGTTTCTCCGCATTCATTTTCCCTCCCTTCCCCTATGATCCTCTGTGCTGTTCCTTCTATTCCACATATGAGTAAAACCATATAATAATTGTTTTTCTCTGACTGACTTATTTTGCTCAGCATAATACCCTCCAGTGCCTTCCACATCGATATGCTAAATATTGATCCTTTCTGATGGCTGAGTCACATTCCTTTGTATATGTATATACCATGTTTTCTTTATCCATTTATCTGTCGATGGATGTCTTGGTTCCTTCCACGGTTTGGCTATTGTGGACAATGTCGCTATAAACATTTGGGGTGCAGTTGCCCCTTCAGATCACTACATTTGTAGCTTTGGGGTAAATAAAATTGCTGGGGTGTAAGGGAGCTCTGTTTTAACTTCTTGAGGAACCTCCATATTGTTTTCCAAAGTGGCTGTACCAGTTTTCATTCCCACTTAGAAGTGTAAGAGAGTTCCCCTTTCTCCTCACCAACATTTGTTATTTCTTCGCTTGTTAATTTTTGCAATTCTGACTGGTGTGAAGTGGTATCTCATTGTCATTTGGATTTCTTTTTCCCCTTGCCAAGTGCTGTTGAGCAGTTTCTCATATGTCTGTTGGCCCTTTGTGTGTCTTCTTTGGAGAAATACCTGTTCATATCTTCTGCCCATTTCTTGACTCGCTTATTTGTTTTTTGGGTGTTGAGTTTGGGTGTTGAACGGTAGTAAAGCGTACGGCACTTTCATGATGCTTCCACACCCACTTTTGGAAATGCTTCTCTCTCAAGGATACCTGAAGATGTTAGTGGAGAGTTGCCGTATACGCAGACTTGCTTTTCCCAGGTGAGTGCATGGCACATTCCTTATTCACTCACGCGCGCGCACACGCACACACACACACACACACACACAGAGAGTTGAACATGTTTCTGTCTCGTCAGGAAAGGAGGTGTTCGTTGAGAGACGGTTTCTCGCCAATGCTTTTGGGTGCTTGCCCTTTTCCCCCCGGAGAGTGAAGTGTATGTGCTTTTTCCGTAGGCTTCAGTACACACCCTTGAGAAGCCTTCCGTCAGTCAGAAACAAGCCGTGAGTTGAAAGAGGCGTTCCACACTGACCTCCTTCTCAGAGCGAAGCCTGTCACACTTTTCCTTGGGCCTCCACACGCACTTTAGAAAAACTTCCTCCGGGAAGCTGTGAGTTGAACGACGGGTTTCCTACAGCGGTTTTCCGTGGGGGTAAGGATATATGGCACTTGGCCTTAGGCTTCCACGCACACATTGGAAACGGCTTCTCTCTTCGTGAAACAAGATGTGCGCTGAACGTTGCGTTCTGCGCAGGCTTGGTTTTCACACATCAGCCCATGGTACTTTCCCTAGGCTTCCACACGCGCAGTGAGTATCCCTTCCCTAATCCTGAACCAAGACGCGGGGGAAAGCTGCCTTCTACACCACCTTCTTTTCCGAGTTTCGTATAGAACCCTTGCGTTGTGCTTCCACATCCACTTTTGTCACTGCTTCGATATATCCTCCGGAGAGGGGTTCGCTTGAAAGACGGTCTCCCTCCGTCACGCTTTCAAGGAGTTAAGGATAGGGCACTCTCCTTATGCTTGCACACGTCCACTTGCAATCTCGACTGACTTCATGACCCCGTCCATATGCTACGCTGAAAGTCCCATTGCGCGCGGCCTTGTTTCTAAGAGATGAGGACAGGGCACGGCACGTTCCTTGTGCTTCCACCACGACTATATAAAAGGCTCCCGTCTCCAAGGCAAAGGTTTTCAGGTGCAAGACGGCTTCGCAAAAGCGAGGTTGCCTCTTAGAGGGCGGTCTACGGCGCTCTGCTGACGCTTCCACGCCTACATATGCAAACGCTTCTGGGCTCACGAAAGAAGACGTCCGTTGAAAGCTGCCTTGTACCCCGACGCGTTTCTCGGAGTTAGGTCCAGGGAACGGTCCCTGTGCGATCACACGCAGCCTTGAGATGGCTCAGCTCTTTTCGATCGTCAGGGAGGACGTTTCTCGGAGTTAGGTCCAGGGAAAGGTAGTAAAGCGTACGGCACTTTCATGATGCTTCCACACCCACTTTTGGAAATGCTTCTCTCTCCAGGATACCTGAAGATGCTAGTGGCGAGTCGCTGTATACGCAGACTTGCTTTTCCCAGGTCAGTACATGGCACTCTCCTTATTCACTCACGCACGCGCGCGCGCGCGTGCCCTCACACACACACACACACACACACACACACACACACACAGAGTTGAACATGTTTCTGTCTCGTCAGGAAAGAAGGTGATCGTTGAGAGACGGTTTCTCGCCGATGCTTTTGGGTTCTTGCTTTTTTCCCCCCGGAGAGAGAAGTGTAGCCGCTTTTTCCCTAGGCTTCCGTACACACTCTTGAGAAGCCTTCCGTCAGCCAGAAACAAGCCATGAGTTGAAAGAGGCGTTCCACGCACACCGCCTTCTCAGAGCGAAGCCTGTCACACTTTTCCTTGTGAAGTAAACTAGAGAGATACAAATACTTTCTCAATGATTGCTTTAACAAAAAAGGACTAAATATCCCAATCAGAAAACATAGACTGTAAAGAGGAAGCAAGACCCATCTCTATGATGCCTAGCAGAGAATCACTTCAGACCTAAAAATAAAAGCAGATTGGAAGTAATGGGACACAAAACCATTTATCATGCAAATGGAAGTGAAAAGAAAGTTGGAGTCGTAATATTTTTATGAGACAAAATAAACTGAATTGTGGGGAAGATGGCAGAGTAGAAGGACCCTAAACTCACCTCATCCCACAGATACAACTAGGTAACACTCACACCAGAGTCACCCAGAAATGGACCTTCAGATTTCCCCACAAAACTATACAACTAAATGGAGAGAGGGAATCACATCAAAGATGATAGGAAGGACAAGGACTCTGTAGGAATCTAAAGCCCATATTTCTGACCACCAGAGGGAGGGAACCACAGTCACAGAGGGGCCAGAAACAAACAACTACACCGGGGAGCCTCTAAAGCGTAGAGACATCCTCATAGCTTATGGCTTTGAAAATCAGAAGGGATGACATTTGTGAGCGTATACAACCAGCAGACTTAAAGCTTGGAACTTTTAAAAATCAGCTGTCTCAGCTCTGAGAGAGCACAGAAGGTGATAGGAAGCTGAGATCTGTCCTTAAAGATTAAGCAGAGCAAAGAGTGTGGAGAAGCTTGGGTGAAGCAGGTTGAAAGGTGCTTGAGGTTTAAACAAGGGAGACATAGTTCCTGAACTCAGAGTTTGCTAAGGGACTTGTCCAGGAACAAAGGAGCTGGCAGGTGCCATTTCCCTCTACGGCCCCTCATTATAAACACACACCTACCTGCAAGACCAAGCACAATCTAGCAATCACTAACTTGCATAAACCATGGCCCATCCCCACACCTACCACACCTGCTTCAGTCCCAGTGCTGTGGATACCCTCCCTGATAAGACCCACACAATCCTTGACAACAATATGTCTCCCCATCACCCACAGAACACGCATGCGTCTTGTTAAAACAGCACACCCCATGTGTTGTGCACAATGACACAGTCCAGATCCAGTCTCTGTTGTTGCTATGCATTACCTTCAGAGGAGAACCAGCATCACCAAGTGAAAAATGTATGTTCTGCCCCGTATTTTCAAGAACAAGCAATATATCTGACCTTCCTAACAGAGAGATATTCTCTGAGAAGTAGGCCAAATGAGCAGACAGAGGACTATGTCCTAAACGAAAGAAGAGGACAAAGCCACAGCAAGAGACCTAAACAAAATGGATATAAGGAACATGCCTGACAGAAAATTTAAGATAACAATTATAAAGATACTCACTGGGGAAATGAAAAGAGGGAGGACATCAGAAGGGGGAACATCATTGAGACTCTTAACAAAGAGATATGAAAGAAATAATCAGAGATGTGGAACACAAGAAATGAAATGAAGAATATACTAGATAGAATAATTAGCAGGATGGACGAAGCAGAGGAACAAATTAATGAACTAGAAGACAGTAATGGAAAGTAATCAAGCGGAACAAATGAGAGGAAAAAGAAGTATGCAAAAATGAGAAGAGACTTAGGGAATTCAGTGACTCCATCCAGTGTAACAACACCCACATGAGAGGGATCCCAGAAGGTGAAAAGGGGGAAAAGGGGGCAGAAAATCTATTTGACCAAAGAAGAGCTGAAAACTTAACCTAATCTGGTGAAGGAAACCTATACAAATCCATAAGGCATAGAGATCCCCTCCCACAAAATCAACCTAAGGAGGTCCACATCAAGATACATAGTAATCCAAATGGGAAAAGGTAGTGATAAAGAAAAAACATTTAAAGCAGCAAGATAAAAGAAGACAGTTAACATGCAAGGGAAAGCCCATAAATCTATCAGCTGAGTTTTCAGCAGAAACTATGCAGGACAGAAGAAAGTGGCGTTAAATATTCAAAGTGCTGAAGGAGAAAAATCTGCAGCAAGGAATAATTTATCCAGCAAGCCTATCCTTCAGAAAAGAAGGGGAGAAAAAGAGTTTCTTAGCCACACAAACTAAAAGAGTTCATGACCACTAAATTAACTACAAAAAATATTGAAGGGGACACTATGAGTGGAAAAAAATCGTAAGTGAGAGTATGACAATAATGAATCAAGGAAGCAGTAAAAATAAGTATTTCTGTAAAAATCAGTTAAGGGATTCACAAAATAAAAGTATGTAAAATATGAAAACATATACCCTAACACATGAGGAGGAGTCAACAGTGGGTTTGAACTTAAACAGCATTCAACTTAATATGGACTGAAAAGGCTATATATAATCCAGGGGGTCACCACAAACCCAAACCTCTAATACACATGCAAAAGATAAAGGGAAAGAAATCCAAGAATATCATTAAAGAAAACAAGCAAACCATGAGAGAGAGAGCAAGAGAAGAAAGGATCAGAGAAAAACTACACAAAAAACTATGAAACAAGTAACAAAACATCAATAAATACATGTCTAATGATAATTAGTTTGAATGTAAATGGACTAAATGCTCCAAGCAACAGAGCATGACAGAGTTTGTATATATATATAAAAGATTTCACACCTAAAGACACCTGCAGATGGAAATTAAGAGATGGAGAAACATTAATCATGCAAGTGGATGTCAAAAGAAGTCAGAGTAGCCATCCTTATATCAGACAAAATAGACTTTTTTAACATTGAAATTGAATTAGCCAACATAGAGTACACCAGTAGTTTCAAATGTAGCGTTCCACAATTCATCAGTTGTGTATAACACCCAGTGTTCATCACATCGCATGCATTCCTTAATGCCCATCACACAGTTACTCCATCTCCCCGACCACCTTTCCTCCAACAACCCTCAGTTTGCTTCCAGTAGTTAGGAACCTGTCATGGATTTTCTTCCTCTCTGGTTTCTCCGCATTCATTTTCCCTCCCTTCCCCTATGATCCTCTGTGCTGTTCCTTCTATTCCACATATGAGTAAAACCATATAATAATTGTTTTTCTCTGACTGACTTATTTTGCTCAGCATAATACCCTCCAGTGCCTTCCACATCGATATGCTAAATATTGATCCTTTCTGATGGCTGAGTCATATTCCATTGTATATGTATATACCATGTTTTCTTTATCCATTTATCTGTCGATGGATGTCTTGGTTCCTTCCACGGTTTGGCTATTGTGGACAATGTCGCTATAAACATTCGGGGTGCAGTTGCCCCTTCAGATCACTACATTTGTAGCTTTGGGGTAAATAAAATTGCTGGGTTGTAAGGGAGCTCTCTTTTACGTTCTTGAGGAACCTCCATATTGTTTTCCAAAGTGGCTGTACCAGTTTTCATTCCCACTTAGAAGTGTAAGAGAGTTCCCCTTTCTCCTCACCAACATTTGTTATTTCTTCGCTTGTTAATTTTTGCAATTCTGACTGGTGTGAAGTGGTATCTCATTGTCATTTGGATTTCTTTTTCCCCATGCCAAGTGATGTTGAGCAGTTTGTCATATGTCTGTTGGCCATTTGTGTGTCTTCTTTGGAGAAATATCTGTTCATATCTTCTGCCCATTTCTTGACTCGCTTATTTGTTTTTTGGGTGTTGAGTTTGGGTGTTGAACCGTAGTAAAGCGTACGGCACATTCATGATGCTTCCACACCCACTTTTGGAAATGCTTCTCTCTCCAGGATACCTGAAGATGTTAGTGGAGAGTTGCCGTATACGCAGACTTGCTTTTCCCAGGTGAGTGCATGGCACATTCCTTATTCACTCACGCGCGCGCGCGCACACACACACACACACACACACACACACACACAGAGTTGAACATGTTTCTGTCTCGTCAGGAAAGGAGGTGTTTGTTGAGAGACGGTTTCTCGCCAATGCTTTTGGGTGCTTGCCCTTTTCCCCCCGGAGAGTGAAGTGTATGCGCTTTTTGCCTAGGCTTCCGTACACACCCTTGAGAAGGCTTCCCTCAGCCAGAAACAAGCCGTGAGTTGAAAGAGGCGTTCCACACAGACCTCCTTCTCAGAGCGAAGCCTGTCACACTTTTCCTTGGGCCTCCACACGCACTTTAGAAAAACTTCCTCCGGGAAGCTGTGAGTTGAACGACGGGTTTCCTACAGCGGTTTTCCGTGGGGGTAAGGATATATGGCACTTGGCCTTAGGCTTCCACGCACACATTGGAAAGGCTTCTCTCTTCGTGAAACAAGATGTGCGCTGAACGTTGCGTTCTGCGCAGGCTTGGTTTTCACACATCAGCCCATGGTACTTTCCCTAGGCTTCCACACGCGCAGTGAGTATCCCTTCCCTAAACCTGAACCAAGACGCGGGGGAAAGCTGCCTTCTACACCACCTTCTTTTCCGAGTTTCGTATAGAACCCTTGCGTTGTGCTTCCACATCCACTTTTGTCACTGCTTCGATATATCCTCCGGAGAGGGGTTCGCTTGAAAGACGGTCTCCCTCCGTCACGCTTTCAAGGAGTTAAGGATAGGGCACTCTCCTTATGCCTGCACACGTCCACTTGCAATCTCGACTGACTTCATGACCCCGTCCAATGCTACGCTGAAAGTCCCATTGCGCGCGGCCTTGTTTGTAAGAGATGAGGACAGGGCACGGCACGTTCCTTGTGCTTCCACCACGACTATATAAAAGGCTACCGTATCCAAGGCAAAGGATGTCAGGTGCAAGACGGCTTCGCAAAAGCGAGGTTGCCTCTTAGAGGGCGGTCTACGGCGCTCTGCTGACGCTTCCACGCCTACATATGCAAACGCTTCTGGGCTCACGAAAGAAGACGTCCGTTGAAAGCTGCCTTGTACCCCGACGCGTTCCTCGGAGTTAGGTCCAGGGAACGGTCCCTGTGCGATCACACGCAGCCTTGAGATGGCTCAGCTCTTTTCGATCGTCAGGGAGGACGTTTCTCGGAGTTAGGTCCAGGGAAAGGTAGTAAAGCGTACGGCACTTTCATGATGCTTCCACACCCACTTTTGGAAATGCTTCTCTCTCCAGGATACCTGAAGATGCTAGTGGCGAGTCGCCGTAGACGCAGACTTGCTTTTCCCAGGTCAGTACATGGCACTCTCCTTATTCACTCACGCACGCGCGCGCGCGTGTGCCCTCACACACACACACACACACACACACACACACACACACAGAGTTGAACATGTTTCTGTCTCGTCAGGAAAGAAGGTGATCGTTGAGAGACGGTTTCTCGCCGATGCTTTTGGGTTCTTGCTTTTTTCCCCCCGGAGAGAGAAGTGTAGCCGCTTTTTCCCTAGGCTTCCGTACACACCCTTGAGAAGCCTTCCGTCAGCCAGAAACAAGCCATGAGTTGAAAGAGGCGTTCCACGCAGACCTCCTTCTCAGAGCGAAGCCTGTCACACTTTTCCTTGTGAAGTAAACTAGAGAGATACAAATACTTTCTCAATGATTGCTTTAACAAAAAAGGACTAAATATCCCAATCAGAAAACATAGACTGTAAAGAGGAAGCAAGACCCATCTCTATGCTGCCTACCAGAGAATCACTTCAGACCTAAAAATAAAAGCAGATTGGAAGTAATGGGACACAAAACCATTTATCATGCAAATGGAAGTGAAAAGAAAGTTGGAGTCGTAATATTTTTATGAGACAAAATAAACTGAATTGTGGGGAAGATGGCAGAGTAGAAGGACCCTAAACTCACCTCATCCCACAGATACAACTAGGTAACACTCACACCAGAGTCACCCAGAAATGGACCTTCAGATTTCCCCACAAAACTATACAACTAAATGGAGAGAGGGAATCACATCAAAGATGGTAGGAAGGACAAGGACTCTGTAGGAATCTAAAGCCCATATTTCTGACCACCAGAGGGAGGGAACCACAGTCACAGAGGGGCCAGAAACAAACTACTACACCGGGGAGCCTCTAAAGCGTAGAGACATCCTCATAGCTTATGGCTTTGAAAATCAGAAGGGATGACATTTGTGAGCGTATACAACCAGCAGACTAAAAGCTAGGAACTTTTAAAAATCAGCTGTCTCAGCTCTGAGAGAGCACAGAAGGTGATAGGAAGCTGAGATCTGTCCTTGAAGATTAAGCAGAGCAAAGAGTGTGGAGAAGCTTGGGTGAAGCAGGTTGAAAGGTGCTTGAGGATTAAACAAGGGAGACATAGTTCCTGAACTCAGAGTTTGCTAAGGGACTTGTCCAGGAACAAAGGATCTGGCAGGTGCCATTTCCCTCTACGGCCCCTCATTATAAACACACACCTACCTGCAAGACCAAGCACAATCTAGCAATCACTAACTTGCATAAACCATGGCCCATCCCCACACCTACCACACCTGCTTCAGTCCCAGTGCTGTGGATACCCTCCCTGATAAGACCCACACAATCCTTGACAACAATATGTCTCCCCATCACCCACAGAACCCGCATGCATCTTGTTAAAACAGCACACCCCATGTGTTGTGCACAATGACACAGTCCAGATCCAGTCTCTGTTGTTGCTATGCATTACCTTCAGAGGAGAACCAGCATCACCAAGTGAAAAATGTATGTTCTGCCCCGTATTTTCAAGAACAAGCAATATATCTGACCTTCCTAACAGAGAGATATTCTCTGAGAAGTAGGCCAAATGAGCAGACAGAGGACTATGTCCTAAACGAAAGAAGAGGACAAAGCCACAGCAAGAGACCTAAACAAAATGGATATAAGGAACATGCCTGACAGAAAATTTAAGATAACAATTATAAAGATACTCACTGGGGAAATGAAAAGAGGGAGGACATCAGAAGGGGGAACATCATTGAGACTCTTAACAAAGAGATATGAAAGAAATAATCAGAGATGTGGAACACAAGAAATGAAATGAAGAATATACTAGATAGAATAATTAGCAGGATGGACGAAGCAGAGGAACAAATTAATGAACTAGAAGACAGTAATGGAAAGTAATCAAGCGGAACAAATGAGAGGAAAAAGAAGTATGCAAAAATGAGAAGAGACTTAGGGAATTCAGTGACTCCATCCAGTGTAACAACACCCACATGAGAGGGATGCCAGAAGGTGAAAAGGGGGAAAAGGGGGCAGAAAATCTATTTGACCAAAGAAGAGCTGAAAACTTAACCTAATCTGGTGAAGGAAACCTATACAAATCCATAAGGCATAGGGATCCCCTCCCACAAAATCAACCTAAGGAGGTCCACATCAAGATACATAGTAATCAAAATGGGAAAAGGTAGTGATAAAGAAAAAACATTTAAAGCAGCAAGATAAAAGAAGACAGGTAACATGCAAGGGAAAGCCCATAAAGCTCTCAGCTGAGTTTTCAGCAGAAACTATGCAGGACAGAAGAAAGTGGCGTTAAATATTCAAAGTGCTGAATGAGAAAAATCTGCAGCAAGGAATAATTTATCCAGCAAGCCTATCCTTCAGAAAAGAAGGGGAGAAAAAGAGTTTCTTAGCCACACAAACTAAAAGAGTTCATGACCACTAAATTAACTACAAAAAATATTGAAGGGGACACTATGAGTGGAAAAAAATCATAAGTGAGAGTATGACAATAATGAATCAAGGAAGCAGTAAAAATAAGTATTTCTGTAAAAATCAGTTAAGGGATTCACAAAATAAAAGTATGTAAAATATGAAAACATATACCCTAACACATGAGGAGGAGTCAACAGTGGGTTTGAACTTAAACAGCATTCAACTTAATATGGACTGAAAAGGCTATATATAATCCAGGGGGTCACCACAAACCCAAACCTCTAATACACATGCAAAAGATAAAGGGAAAGAAATCCAAGAATATCATTAAAGAAAACGAGCAAACCATGAGAGAGAGAGCAAGAGAAGAAAGGATCAGAGAAAAACTACACAAAAAACTATGAAACAAGTAACAAAACATCAATAAATACATGTCTAATGATAATTAGTTTGAATGTAAATGGACTAAATGCTCCAAGCAAAAGAGCATGACAGAGTTTGTATATATATATAAAAGATTTCACACCTAAAGACACCTGCAGATGGAAATTAAGAGATGGAGAAACATTAATCATGCAAGTGGATGTCAAAAGAAGTCAGAGTAGCAATCCTTATATCAGACAAAATAGACTTTTTTAACATTGAAATTGAATTAGCCAACATAGAGTACACCAGTAATTTCAAATGTAGCGTTCCACAATTCATCAGTTGTGTATAACACCCAGTGTTCATCACATCACATGCATTCCTTAATGCCCATCACACAGTTACTCCATCTCCCCACCCACCTTTCCTCCAGCAACCCTCAGTTTGTTTCCAATAGTTGGGAACCTGTCATGGATTTTCTTCCTCTCTGGTTTCTTCGCATTCATTTTCCCTCCCTTCCCCTATGATCCTCTGTGCTGTTCCTTCTATTCCACATATGAGTAAAACCATATAATAATTGTTTTTCTCTGACTGACTTATTTTGCTCAGCATAATACCCTCCAGTGCCATCCACATCGATATGCTAAATATTGATCCTTTCTGATGGCTGAGTCACATTCCTTTGTATATGTATATACCATGTTTTCTTTATCCATTTATCTGTCGATGGATGTCTTGGTTCCTTCCACGGTTTGGCTACTGTGGACAATGTCGCTATAAACATTTGGGGTGCAGTTGCCCCTTCAGATCACTACATTTGTAGCTTTGGGGTAAATAAAATTGCTGGGGTGTAAGGGAGCTCTGTTTTAACTTCTTGAGGAACCTCAATATTGTTTTCCAAAGTGGCTGTACCAGTTTTCATTCCCACTTTGAAGTGTAAGAGAGTTCCCCTTTCTCCTCACCAACATTTGTTATTTCTTTGCTTGTTAATTTTTGCAATTCTGACTGGTGTGAAGTGATATCTCATTGTCATTTGGATTTCTTTTTCCCCTTGCCAAGTGCTGTTGAGCAGTTTCTCATATGTCTGTTGGCCATTTGTGTGTCTTCTTTGGAGAAATACCTGTTCATATCTTCTGCCCATTTCTTGACTCGGTTATTTGTATTTTGGGTGTTGAGTTTGGGTGTTGAACGGTAGTAAAGTGTACGGCACTTTCATGATGCTTCCACACCCACTTTTGGAAATGCTTCTCTCTCAAGGATACCTGAAGATGTTAGTGGAGAGTTGCCGTATACGCAGACTTGCTTTTCCCAGGTGAGTGCATGGCACATTCCTTATTCACTCACGCGCGCGCGCGCGCGCGCACACACACACACACACACAGAGTTGAACATGTTTCCGTCTCGTCAGGAAAGGAGGTGTTCGTTGAGAGACGGTTTCTCGCCAATGCTTTTGGGTGCTTGCCCTTTTCCCCCCGGAGAGTGAAGTGTATGCGCTTTTTGCCTAGGCTTCCGTACACACCCTTGAGAAGCCTTCCGTCACTCAGAAACAAGCCGTGAGTTGAAAGAGGCGTTCCACACAGACCTCCTTCTCAGAGCGAAGCCTGTCACACTTTTCCTTGGGCCTCCACACGCACTTTAGAAAAACTTCCTCCGGGAAGCTGTGAGTTGAACGACGGGTTTCCTACAGCGGTTTTCCGTGGGGGTAAGGATATATGGCACTTGGCCTTAGGCTTCCACGCACACATTGGAAACGGCTTCTCTCTTCGTGAAACAAGATGTGCGCTGAACGTTGCGTTCTGCGCAGGCTTGCTTTTCACACATCAGCCGATGGTACTTTCCCTAGGCTTCCACACGCGCAGAGAGTATCCCTTCCCTAAACCTGAACCAAGACGCGGGGGAAAGCTGCCTTCTACACCACCTTCTTTTCTGAGTTTCGTATAGAACCCTTGCGTTGTGCTTCCACATCCACTTTTGTCACTGCTTCGATATATCCTCCGGAGAGGGGTTCGCTTGAAAGACGGTCTCCCTCCGTCACGCTTTCAAGGAGTTAAGGATAGGGCACTCTCCTTATGCCTGCACACGTCCACTTGCAATCTCGACTGACTTCATGACCCCGTCCATATGCTACGCTGAAAGTCCCATTGCGCGCGGCCTTGTTTCTAAGAGATGAGGACAGGGCACGGCACGTTCCTTGTGCTTCCACCACGACTATATAAAAGGCTGCCGTCTCCAAGGCAAAGGATGTCAGGTGCAAGACGGCTTCGCAAAAGCGAGGTTGCCTCTTAGAGGGCGGTCTACGGCGCTCTGCTGACGCTTCCACGCCTACATATGCAAACGCTTCTGGGCTCACGAAAGAAGACGTCCGTTGAAAGCTGCCTTGTACCCCGACGCGTTTCTCGGAGTTAGGTCCAGGGAACGGTCCCTGTGCGATCACACGCAGCCTTGAGATGGCTCAGCTCTTTTCGATCGTCAGGGAGGACGTTTCTCGGAGTTAGGTTCAGGGAAAGGTAGTAAAGCGTACGGCACTTTCATGATGCTTCCACACCCACTTTTGGAAATGCTTCTCTCTCCAGGATACCTGAAGATGCTAGTGGAGAGTCGCCGTAGACGCAGACTTGCTTTTCCCAGGTCAGTACATGGCACTCTCCTTATTCACTCACGCACGCGCGTGCGCGCGTGCCCTCACACACACACACACACACACACACACACACACACACAGAGTTGAACATGTTTCTGTCTCGTCAGGAAAGAAGGTGATCGTTGAGAGACGGTTTCTCGCCGATGCTTTTGGGTTCTTGCTTTTTTCCCCCCGGAGAGAGAAGTGTAGCCGCTTTTTCCCTAGGCTTCCGTACACACCCTTGAGAAGCCTTCCGTCAGCCAGAAACAAGCCATGAGTTGAAAGAGGCGTTCCACGCAGACCTCCTTCTCAGAGCGAAGCCTGTCACACTTTTCCTTGTGAAGTAAACTAGAGAGATACAAATACTTTCTCAATGATTGCTTTAACAAAAAAGGACTAAATATCCCAATCAGAAAACATAGACTGTAAAGAGGAAGCAAGACCCATCTCTATGCTGCCTAGCAGAGAATCACTTCAGACCTAAAAATAAAAGCAGATTGGAAGTAATGGGACACAAAACCATTTATCATGCAAATGGAAGTGAAAAGAAAGTTGGAGTCGTAATATTTTTATGAGACAAAATAAACTGAATTGTCGGGAAGATGGCAGAGTAGAAGGACCCTAAACTCACCTCATCCCACAGATACAACTAGGTAACACTCACACCAGAGTCACCCAGAAATGGACCTTCAGGTTTCCCCACAAAACTATACAACTAAATGGAGAGAGGGAATCACATCAAAGATGGTAGGAAGGACAAGGACTCTGTAGGAATCTAAACCCCATATTTCTGACCACCAGAGAGAGGGAACCACAGTCACAGAGGGGCCAGAAACAAACTACTACACCGGGGAGCCTCTAAAGCGTAGAGACATCCTCATAGCTTATGGCTTTGAAAATCAGAAGGGATGACATTTGTGAGCGTATACAACCAGCAGACTTAAAGCTTGGAACTTGTAAAAATCAGCTGTCTCAGCTCTGAGAGAGCACAGAAGGTGATAGGAAGCTGAGATCTGTCCTTAAAGATTAAGCAGAGCAAAGAGTGTGGAGAAGCTTGGGTGAAGCAGGTTGAAAGGTGCTTGAGGATTAAACAAGGGACACATAGTTCCTGAACTCAGAGTTTGCTAAGGGACTTGTCCAGGAACAAAGGAGCTGGCAGGTGCCATTTCCCTCTACGGCCCCTCATTATAAACACACACCTACCTGCAAGACCAAGCACAATCTAGCAATCACTAACTTGCATAAACCATGGCCCATCCCCACACCTACCACACCTGCTTCAGTCCCAGTGCTGTGGATACCCTCCCTGATAAGACCCACACAATCCTTGACAACAATATGTCTCCCCATCACCCACAGAACACGCATGCATCTTGTTAAAACAGCACACCCCATGTGTTGTGCACAATGACACAGTCCAGATCCAGTCTCTGTTGTTGCTATGCATTACCTGCAGAGGAGAACCAGCATCACCAAGTGAAAAATGTATGTTCTGCCCCGTATTTTCAAGAACAAGCAATATATCTGACCTTCCTAACAGAGAGATATTCTCTGAGAAGTAGGCCAAATGAGCAGACAGAGGACTATGTCCTAAACGAAAGAAGAGGACAAAGCCACAGCAAGAGACCTAAACAAAATGGATATAAGGAACATGCCTGACAGAAAATTTAAGATAACAATTATAAAGATACTCACTGGGGAAATGAAAAGAGGGAGGACATCAGAAGGGGGAACATCATTGAGACTCTTAACAAAGAGATATGAAAGAAATAATCAGAGATGTGGAACACAAGAAATGAAATGAAGAATATACTAGATAGAATAATTAGCTGGATGGACGAAGCAGAGGAACAAATTAATGAACTAGAAGACAGTAATGGAAAGTAATCAAGCGGAACAAATGAGAGGAAAAAGAAGTATGCAAAAATGAGAAGAGACTTAGGGAATTCAGTGACTCCATCCAGTGTAACAACACCCACATGAGAGGGATCCCAGAAGGTGAAAAGGGGGAAAAGGGGGCAGAAAATCTATTTGACCAAAGAAGAGCTGAAAACTTAACCTAATCTGGTGAAGGAAACCTATACAAATCCATAAGGCATAGAGATCCCCTCCCACAAAATCAACCTAAGGAGGTCCACATCAAGATACATAGTAATCAAAATGGGAAAAGGTAGTGATAAAGAAAAAACATTTAAAGCAGCAAGATAAAAGAAGACAGTTAACAAGCAAGGGAAAGCCCATAAATCTATCAGCTGAGTTTTCAGCAGAAACTATGCAGGACAGAAGAAAGTGGCGTTAAATATTCAAAGTGCTGAAGGAGAAAAATCTGCAGCAAGGAATAATTTATCCAGCAAGCCTATCCTTCAGAAAAGAAGGGGAGAAAAAGAGTTTCTTAGCCACACAAACTAAAAGAGTTCATGACCACTAAATTAACTACAAAAAATATTGAAGGGGACACTATGAGTGGAAAAAAATCGTAAGTGAGAGTATGACAATAATGAATCAAGGAAGCAGTAAAAATAAGTATTTCTGTAAAAATCAGTTAAGGGTTTCACAAAATAAAAGTATGTAAAATATGAAAACATATACCCTAACACATGAGGAGGAGTCAACAGTGGGTTTGAACTTAAACAGCATTCAACTTAATATGGACTGAAAAGGCTATATATAATCCAGGGGGTCACCACAAACCCAAACCTCTAATACACATGCAAAAGATAAAGGGAAAGAAATCCAAGAATATCATTAAAGAAAACGAGCAAACCATGAGAGAGAGAGCAAGAGAAGAAAGGATCAGAGAAAAACTACACAAAAAACTATGAAACAAGTAACAAAACATCAATAAATACATGTCTAATGATAATTAGTTTGAATGTAAATGGACTAAATGCTCCAAGCAAAAGAGCATGACAGAGTTTGTATATATATATAAAAGATTTCACACCTAAAGACACCTGCAGATGGAAATTAAGAGATGGAGAAACATTAATCATACAAGTGGATGTCAAAAGAAATCAGAGTAGCAATCCTTATATCAGACAAAATAGACTTTTTTAACATTGAAATTGAATTAGCCAACATAGAGTACAACAGTAGTTTCAAATGTAGCGTTCCACAATTCTCAGTTGTGTATAACACCCAGTGTTCATCACATCACATGCATTCCTTAATGCCCATCACACAGTTACTCCATCTCCCCACCCACCTTTCCTCCAGCAACCCTCAGTTTGTTTCCAATAGTTAGGAACCTGTCATGGACTTTCTTCCTCTCTGGTTTCTTCGCATTCATTTTCCCTCCCTTCCCCTATGATCCTCTGTGCTGTTCCTTCTATTCCACATATGAGTAAAACCATATAATAATTCTTTTTCTCTGACTGACTTATTTTGCTCAGCATAATACCCTCCAGTGCCATCCACATCGATATGCTAAATATTGATCCTTTCTGATGGCTGAGTCACATTCCTTTGTATATGTATATACCATGTTTTCTTTATCCATTTATCTGTCGATGGATGTCTTGGTTCCTTCCACGGTTTGGCTACTGTGGACAATGTCGCTATAAACATTTGGGGTGCAGTTGCCCCTTCAGATCACTACATTTGTAGCTTTGGGGTAAATAAAATTGCTGGGGTGTAAGGGAGCTCTGTTTTAACTTCTTGAGGAACCTCAATATTGTTTTCCAAAGTGGCTGTACCAGTTTTCATTCCCACTTTGAAGTGTAAGAGAGTTCCCCTTTCTCCTCACCAACATTTGTTATTTCTTTGCTTGTTAATTTTTGCAATTCTGCCTGGTGTGAAGTGATATCTCATTGTCATTTGGATTTCTTTTTCCCCTTGCCAAGTGCTGTTGAGCAGTTTCTCATATGTCTGTTGGCCATTTGTGTGTCTTCTTTGGAGAAATACCTGTTCATATCTTCTGCCCATTTCTTGACTCGGTTATTTGTATTTTGGGTGTTGAGTTTGGGTGTTGAACGGTAGTAAAGCGTACGGCACTTTCATGATGCTTCCACACCCACTTTTGGAAATGCTTCTCTCTCAAGGATACCTGAAGATATTAGTGGAGAGTTGCCGTATACGCAGACTTGCTTTTCCCAGGTGAGTGCATGGCACATTCCTTATTCACTCACGCGCGCGCGCGCGCACACACACACACACACACACACAGAGTTGAACATGTTTCCGTCTCGTCAGGAAAGGAGGTGTTCGTTGAGAGACGGTTTCTCGCCAATGCTTTTGGGTGCTTGCCCTTTTCCCCCCGGAGAGTGAAGTGTATGCGCTTTTTGCCTAGGCTTCCGTACACACCCTTGAGAAGCCTTCCGTCACTCAGAAACAAGCCGTGAGTTGAAAGAGGCGTTCCACACAGACCTCCTTCTCAGAGCGAAGCCTGTCACAATTTTCCTTGGGCCTCCACACGCACTTTAGAAAAACTTACTCCGGGAAGCTGTGAGTTGAACGACGGGTTTCCTACAGCGGTTTTCCGTGGGGGTAGGGATATATGGCACTTGGCCTTAGGCTTCCACGCACACATTGGAAACGGCTTCTCTCTTCGTGAAACAAGATGTGCGCTGAACGTTGCGTTCTGCGCAGGCTTGCTTTTCACACATCAGCCGATGGTACTTTCCCTAGGCTTCCACACGCGCAGAGAGTATCCCTTCCCTAAACCTGAACCAAGACGCGGGGGAAAGCTGCCTTCTACACCACCTTCTTTTCCGAGTTTCGTATAGAACCCTTGCGTTGTGCTTCCACATCCACTTTTGTCACTGCTTCGATATATCCTCCGGAGAGGGGTTCGCTTGAAAGACGGTCTCCCTCCGTCACGCTTTCAAGGAGTTAAGGATAGGGCACTCTCCTTATGCCTGCACACGTCCACTTGCAATCTCGACTGACTTCATGACCCCGTCCATATGCTACGCTGAAAGTCCCATTGCGCACGGCCTTGTTTCTAAGAGATGAGGACAGGGCACGGCACGTTCCTTGTGCTTCCACCACGACTATATAAAAGGCTCCCGTCTCCAAGGCAAAGGATGTCAGGTGCAAGACGGCTTCGCAAAAGCGAGGTTGCCTCTTAGAGGGCGGTCTACGGCGCTCTGCTGACGCTTCCACGCCTACATATGCAAACGCTTCTGGGCTCACGAAAGAAGACGTCCGTTGAAAGCTGCCTTGTACCCCGACGCGTTTCTCGGAGTTAGGTCCAGGGAACGGTCCCTGTGCGATCACACGCAGCCTTGAGATGGCTCAGCTCTTTTCGATCGTCAGGGAGGACGTTTCTCGGAGTTAGGTCCAGGGAAAGGTAGTAAAGCGTACGGCACTTTCATGATGCTTCCACACCCACTTTTGGAAATGCTTCTCTCTCCAGGATACCTGAAGATGCTAGTGGCGAGTCGCCGTAGACGCAGACTTGCTTTTCCCAGGTCAGTACATGGCACTCTCCTTATTCACTCACGCACGCGCGCGCGCGCGTGCCCTCACACACACACACACACACACACACACACACACACACACACAGAGTTGAACATGTTTCTGTCTCGTCAGGAAAGAAGGTGATCGTTGAGAGACGGTTTCTCGCCCATGCTTTTGGGTTCTTGCTTTTTTCCCCCCGGAGAGAGAAGTGTAGCCGCTTTTTCCCTTGGCTTCCGTACACACCCTTGAGAAGCCTTCCGTCAGCCAGAAACAAGCCATGAGTTGAAAGAGGCGTTCCACGCAGACCTCCTTCTCAGAGCGAAGCCTGTCACAATTTTCCTTGTGAAGTAAACTAGAGAGATACAAATACTTTCTCAATGATTGCTTTAACAAAAAAGGACTAAATATCCCAATCAGAAAACATAGACTGTAAAGAGGAAGCAAGACCCATCTCTATGCTGCCTAGCAGAGAATCACTTCAGACCTAAAAATAAAAGCAGATTGGAAGTAATGGGACACAAAACCATTTATCATGCAAATGGAAGTGAAAAGAAAGTTGGAGTCGTAATATTTTTATGAGACAAAATAAACTGAATTGTGGGGAAGATGGCAGAGTAGAAGGACCCTAAACTCACCTCATCCCACAGATACAACTAGGTAACACTCACACCAGAGTCACCCAGAAATGGACCTTCAGATTTCCCCACAAAACTATACAACTAAATGGAGAGAGGGAATCACATCAAAGATGGTAGGAAGGACAAGGACTCTGTAGGAATCTAAAGCCCATATTTCTGACCAGCAGAGGGAGGGAACCACAGTCACAGAGGGGCCAGAAACAAACTACTACACCGGGGAGCCTCTAAAGCGTAGAGACATCCTCATAGCTTATGGCTTTGAAAATCAGAAGGGATGACATTTGTGAGCGTATACAACCAGCAGACTTAAAGCTTGGAACTTTTAAAAATCAGCTGTCTCAGCTCTGAGAGAGCACAGAAGGTGATAGGAAGCTGAGATCTGTCCTTGAAGATTAAGCAGAGCAAAGAGTGTGGAGAAGCTTGGGTGAAGCAGGTTGAAAGGTGCTTGAGGATTAAACAAGGGAGACATAGTTCCTGAACTCAGAGTTTGCTAAGGGACTTGTCCAGGAACAAAGGAGCTGGCAGGTTCCATTTCCCTCTACGGCCCCTCATTATAAACACACACCTACCTGCAAGACCAAGCACAATCTAGCAATCACTAACTTGCATAAACCATGGCCCATCCCCACACCTACCACACCTGCTTCAGTCCCAGTGCTGTGGATACCCTCCCTGATAAGACCCACACAATCCTTGACAACAATATGTCTCCCCATCACCCACAGAACACGCATGCGTCTTGTTGAAACAGCACACCCCATGTGTTGTGCACAATGACACACTCCAGATCCAGTCTCTGTTGTTGCTATGCATTACCTTCAGAGGAGAACCAGCATCACCAAGTGAAAAATGTATGTTCTGCCCCGTATTTTCAAGAACAAGCAATATATCTGACCTTCCTAACAGAGAGATATTCTCTGAGAAGTAGGCCAAATGAGCAGACAGAGGACTATGTCCTAAACGAAAGAAGAGGACAAAGCCACAGCAAGAGACCTAAACAAAATGGATATAAGGAACATGCCTGACAGAAAATTTAAGATAACAATTATAAAGATACTCACTGGGGAAATGAAAAGAGGGAGGACATCAGAAGGGGGAACATCATTGAGACTCTTAACAAAGAGATATGAAAGAAATAATCAGAGATGTGGAACACAAGAAATGAAACGAAGAATATACTAGATAGAATAATTAGCAGGATGGACGAAGCAGAGGAACAAATTAATGAACTAGAAGACAGTAATGGAAAGTAATCAAGCGGAACAAATGAGAGGAAAAAGAAGTATGCAAAAATGAGAAGAGACTTAGGGAATTCAGTGACTCCATCCAGTGTAACAACACCCACATGAGAGGGATCCCAGAAGGTGAAAAGGGGGAAAAGGGGGCAGAAAATCTATTTGACCAAAGAAGAGCTGAAAACTTAACCTATTCTGGTGAAGGAAACCTATACAAATCCATAAGGCATAGAGATCCCCTCCCACAAAATCAACCTAAGGAGGTCCACATCAAGATACATAGTAATCAAAATGGGAAAAGGTAGTGATAAAGAAAAAACATTTAAAGCAGCAAGATAAAAGAAGACAGTTAACATGCAAGGGAAAGCCCATAAATCTATCAGCTGAGTTTTCAGCAGAAACTATGCAGGACAGAAGAAAGTGGCGTTAAATATTCAAAGTGCTGAAGGAGAAAAATCTGCAGCAAGGAATAATTTATCCAGCAAGCCTATCCTTCAGAAAAGAAGGGGAGAAAAAGAGTTTCTTAGCCACACAAACTAAAAGAGTTCAAGACCACTAAATTAACTACAAAAAATATTGAAGGGGACACTATGAGTGGAAAAAAATCGTAAGTGAGAGTATGACAATAATGAATCAAGGAAGCAGTAAAAATAAGTATTTCTGTAAAAATCAGTTAAGGGATTCACAAAATAAAAGTATGTAAAATATGAAAACATATACCCTAACACATGAGGAGGAGTCAACAGTGGGTTTGAACTTAAACAGCATTCAACTTAATATGGACTGAAAAGGCTATATATAATCCAGGGGGTCACCACAAACCCAAACCTCTAATACACATGCAAAAGATAAAGGGAAAGAAATCCAAGAATATCATTAAAGAAAACGAGCAAACCATGAGAGAGAGAGCAAGAGAAGAAAGGATCAGAGAAAAACTACACAAAAAACTATGAAACAAGTAACAAAACATCAATAAATACATGTCTAATGATAATTAGTTTGAATGTAAATGGACTAAATGCTCCAAGCAAAAGAGCATGACAGAGTTTGTATATATATATAAAAGATTTCACACCTAAAGACACCTGCAGATAGAAATTAAGAGATGGAGAAACATTAATCATGCAAGTGGATGTCAAAAGAAGTCAGAGTAGCAATCCTTATATCAGACAAAATAGACTTTTTTAACATTGAAATTGAATTAGCCAACATAGAGTACACCAGTAATTTCAAATGTAGCGTTCCACAATTCATCAGTTGTGTATAACACCCAGTGTTCATCACATCACATGCATTCCTTAATGCCCATCACACAGTTACTCCATCTCCCCACCCACCTTTCCTCCAGCAACCCTCAGTTTGTTTCCAATAGTTGGGAACCTGTCATGGATTTTCTTCCTCTCTGGTTTCTTCGCATTCATTTTCCCTCCCTTCCCCTATGATCCTCTGTGCTGTTCCTTCTATTCCACATATGAGTAAAACCATATAATAATTGTTTTTCTCTGACTGACTTATTTTGCTCAGCATAATACCCTCCAGTGCCTTCCACATCGATATGCTAAATATTGATCCTTTCTGATGGCTGAGTCATATTCCATTGTATATGTATATACCATGTTTTCTTTATCCATTTATCTGTCGATGGATGTCTTGGTTCCTTCCACGGTTTGGCTATTGTGGACAATGTCGCTATAAACATTCGGGGTGCAGTTGCCCCTTCAGATCACTACATTTGTAGCTTTGGGGTAAATAAAATTGCTGGGTTGTAAGGGAGCTCTCTTTTACGTTCTTGAGGAACCTCCATATTGTTTTCCAAAGTGGCTGTACCAGTTTTCATTCCCACTTAGAAGTGTAAGAGAGTTCCCCTTTCTCCTCACCAACATTTGTTATTTCTTCGCTTGTTAATTTTTGCAATTCTGACTGGTGTGAAGTGGTATCTCATTGTCATTTGGATTTCTTTTTCCCCATGCCAAGTGATGTTGAGCAGTTTGTCATATGTCTGTTGGCCATTTGTGTGTCTTCTTTGGAGAAATATCTGTTCATATCTTCTGCCCATTTCTTGACTCGCTTATTTGTTTTTTGGGTGTTGAGTTTGGGTGTTGAACGGTAGTAAAGCGTACGGCACATTCATGATGCTTCCACACCCACTTTTGGAAATGCTTCTCTCTCCAGGATACCTGAAGATGTTAGTGGAGAGTTGCCGTATACGCAGACTTGCTTTTCCCAGGTGAGTGCATGGCACATTCCTTATTCACTCACGCGCGCGCGCGCACACACACACACACACACACACACACACAGAGTTGAACATGTTTCTGTCTCGTCAGGAAAGGAGGTGTTTGTTGAGAGACGGTTTCTCGCCAATGCTTTTGGGTGCTTGCCCTTTTCCCCCCGGAGAGTGAAGTGTATGCGCTTTTTGCCTAGGCTTCCGTACACACCCTTGAGAAGGCTTCCCTCAGCCAGAAACAAGCCGTGAGTTGAAAGAGGCGTTCCACACAGACCTCCTTCTCAGAGCGAAGCCTGTCACACTTTTCCTTGGGCCTCCACACGCACTTTAGAAAAACTTCCTCCGGGAAGCTGTGAGTTGAACGACGGGTTTCCTACAGCGGTTTTCCGTGGGGGTAAGGATATATGGCACTTGGCCTTAGGCTTCCACGCACACATTGGAAAGGCTTCTCTCTTCGTGAAACAAGATGTGCGCTGAACGTTGCGTTCTGCGCAGGCTTGGTTTTCACACATCAGCCCATGGTACTTTCCCTAGGCTTCCACACGCGCAGTGAGTATCCCTTCCCTAAACCTGAACCAAGACGCGGGGGAAAGCTGCCTTCTACACCACCTTCTTTTCCGAGTTTCGTATAGAACCCTTGCGTTGTGCTTCCACATCCACTTTTGTCACTGCTTCGATATATCCTCCGGAGAGGGGTTCGCTTGAAAGACGGTCTCCCTCCGTCACGCTTTCAAGGAGTTAAGGATAGGGCACTCTCCTTATGCCTGCACACGTCCACTTGCAATCTCGACTGACTTCATGACCCCGTCCAATGCTACGCTGAAAGTCCCATTGCGCGCGGCCTTGTTTGTAAGAGATGAGGACAGGGCACGGCACGTTCCTTGTGCTTCCACCACGACTATATAAAAGGCTACCGTATCCAAGGCAAAGGATGTCAGGTGCAAGACGGCTTCGCAAAAGCGAGGTTGCCTCTTAGAGGGCGGTCTACGGCGCTCTGCTGACGCTTCCACGCCTACATATGCAAACGCTTCTGGGCTCACGAAAGAAGACGTCCGTTGAAAGTTGCCTTGTACCCCGACGCGTTCCTCGGAGTTAGGTCCAGGGAACGGTCCCTGTGCGATCACACGCAGCCTTGAGATGGCTCAGCTCTTTTCGATCGTCAGGGAGGACGTTTCTCGGAGTTAGGTCCAGGGAAAGGTAGTAAAGCGTACGGCACTTTCATGATGCTTCCACACCCACTTTTGGAAATGCTTCTCTCTCCAGGATACCTGAAGATGCTAGTGGCGAGTCGCCGTAGACGCAGACTTGCTTTTCCCAGGTCAGTACATGGCACTCTCCTTATTCACTCACGCACGCGCGCGCGCGCGTGCCCTCACACACACACACACACACACACACACACACACACACACACACAGAGTTGAACATGTTTCTGTCTCGTCAGGAAAGAAGGTGATCGTTGAGAGACGGTTTCTCGCCGATGCTTTTGGGTTCTTGCTTTTTTCCCCCCGGAGAGAGAAGTGTAGCCGCTTTTTCCCTAGGCTTCCGTACACACCCTTGAGAAGCCTTCCGTCAGCCAGAAACAAGCCATGAGTTGAAAGAGGCGTTCCACGCAGACCTCCTTCTCAGAGCGAAGCCTGTCACACTTTTCCTTGTGAAGTAAACTAGAGAGATACAAATACTTTCTCAATGATTGCTTTAACAAAAAAGGACTAAATATCCCAATCAGAAAACATAGACTGTAAAGAGGAAGCAAGACCCATCTCTATGCTGCCTACCAGAGAATCACTTCAGACCTAAAAATAAAAGCAGATTGGAAGTAATGGGACACAAAACCATTTATCATGCAAATGGAAGTGAAAAGAAAGTTGGAGTCGTAATATTTTTATGAGACAAAATAAACTGAATTGTGGGGAAGATGGCAGAGTAGAAGGACCCTAAACTCACCTCATCCCACAGATACAACTAGGTAACACTCACACCAGAGTCACCCAGAAATGGACCTTCAGATTTCCCCACAAAACTATACAACTAAATGGAGAGAGGGAATCACATCAAAGATGGTAGGAAGGACAAGGACTCTGTAGGAATCTAAAGCCCATATTTCTGACCACCAGAGGGAGGGAACCACAGTCACAGAGGGGCCAGAAACAAACTACTACACCGGGGAGCCTCTAAAGCGTAGAGACATCCTCATAGCTTATGGCTTTGAAAATCAGAAGGGATGACATTTGTGAGCGTATACAACCAGCAGACTAAAAGCTTGGAACTTTTAAAAATCAGCTGTCTCAGCTCTGAGAGAGCACAGAAGGTGATAGGAAGCTGAGATCTGTCCTTGAAGATTAAGCAGAGCAAAGAGTGTGGAGAAGCTTGGGTGAAGCAGGTTGAAAGGTGCTTGAGGATTAAACAAGGGAGACATAGTTCCTAAACTCAGAGTTTGCTAAGGGACTTGTCCAGGAACAAAGGATCTGGCAGGTTCCATTTCCCTCTACGGCCCCTCATTATAAACACACACCTACCTGCAAGACCAAGCACAATCTAGCAATCACTAACTTGCATAAACCATGGCCCATCCCCACACCTACCACACCTGCTTCAGTCCCAGTGCTGTGGATACCCTCCCTGATAAGACCCACACAATCCTTGACAACAATATGTCTCCCCATCACCCACAGAACCCGCATGCATCTTGTTAAAACAGCACACCCCATGTGTTGTGCACAATGACACAGTCCAGATCCAGTCTCTGTTGTTGCTATGCATTACCTTCAGAGGAGAACCAGCATCACCAAGTGAAAAATGTATGTTCTGCCCCGTATTTTCAAGAACAAGCAATATATCTGACCTTCCTAACAGAGAGATATTCTCTGAGAAGTAGGCCAAATGAGCAGACAGAGGACTATGTCCTAAACGAAAGAAGAGGACAAAGCCACAGCAAGAGACCTAAACAAAATGGATATAAGGAACATGCCTGACAGAAAATTTAAGATAACAATTATAAAGATACTCACTGGGGAAATGAAAAGAGGGAGGACATCAGAAGGGGGAACATCATTGAGACTCTTAACAAAGAGATATGAAAGAAATAATCAGAGATGTGGAACACAAGAAATGAAATGAAGAATATACTAGATAGAATAATTAGCAGGATGGACGAAGCAGAGGAACAAATTAATGAACTAGAAGACAGTAATGGAAAGTAATCAAGCGGAACAAATGAGAGGAAAAAGAAGTATGCAAAAATGAGAAGAGACTTAGGGAATTCAGTGACTCCATCCAGTGTAACAACACCCACATGAGAGGGATGCCAGAAGGTGAAAAGGGGGAAAAGGGGGCAGAAAATCTATTTGACCAAAGAAGAGCTGAAAACTTAACCTAATCTGGTGAAGGAAACCTATACAAATCCATAAGGCATAGAGATCCCCTCCCACAAAATCAACCTAAGGAGGTCCACATCAAGATACATAGTAATCAAAATGGGAAAAGGTAGTGATAAAGAAAAAACATTTAAAGCAGCAAGATAAAAGAAGACAGGTAACATGCAAGGGAAAGCCCATAAAGCTCTCAGCTGAGTTTTCAGCAGAAACTATGCAGGACAGAAGAAAGTGGCGTTAAATATTCAAAGTGCTGAATGAGAAAAATCTGCAGCAAGGAATAATTTATCCAGCAAGCCTATCCTTCAGAAAAGAAGGGGAGAAAAAGAGTTTCTTAGCCACACAAACTAAAAGAGTTCATGACCACTAAATTAACTACAAAAAATATTGAAGGGGACACTATGAGTGGAAAAAAATCGTAAGTGAGAGTATGACAATAATGAATCAAGGAAGCAGTAAAAATAAGTATTTCTGTAAAAATCAGTTAAGGGATTCACAAAATAAAAGTATGTAAAATATGAAAACATATACCCTAACACATGAGGAGGAGTCAACAGTGGGTTTGAACTTAAACAGCATTCAACTTAATATGGACTGAAAAGGCTATATATAATCCAGGGGGTCACCACAAACCCAAACCTCTAATACACATGCAAAAGATAAAGGGAAAGAAATCCAAGAATATCATTAAAGAAAACGAGCAAACCATGAGAGAGAGAGCAAGAGAAGAAAGGATCAGAGAAAAACTACACAAAAAACTATGAAACAAGTAACAAAACATCAATAAATACATGTCTAATGATAATTAGTTTGAATGTAAATGGACTAAATGCTCCAAGCAAAAGAGCATGACAGAGTTTGTATATATATATAAAAGATTTCACACCTAAAGACACCTGCAGATGGAAATTAAGAGATGGAGAAACATTAATCATGCAAGTGGATGTCAAAAGAAGTCAGAGTAGCAATCCTTATATCAGACAAAATAGACTTTTTTAACATTGAAATTGAATTAGCCAACATAGAGTACACCAGTAATTTCAAATGTAGCGTTCCACAATTCATCAGTTGTGTATAACACCCAGTGTTCATCACATCACATGCATTCCTTAATGCCCATCACACAGTTACTCCATCTCCCCACCCACCTTTCCTCCAGCAACCCTCAGTTTGTTTCCAATAGTTGGGAACCTGTCATGGATTTTCTTCCTCTCTGGTTTCTTCGCATTCATTTTCCCTCCCTTCCCCTATGATCCTCTGTGCTGTTCCTTCTATTCCACATATGAGTAAAACCATATAATAATTGTTTTTCTCTGACTGACTTATTTTGCTCAGCATAATACCCTCCAGTGCCATCCACATCGATATGCTAAATATTGATCCTTTCTGATGGCTGAGTCACATTCCTTTGTATATGTATATACCATGTTTTCTTTATCCATTTATCTGTCGATGGATGTCTTGGTTCCTTCCACGGTTTGGCTACTGTGGACAATGTCGCTATAAACATTTGGGGTGCAGTTGCCCCTTCAGATCACTACATTTGTAGCTTTGGGGTAAATAAAATTGCTGGGGTGTAAGGGAGCTCTGTTTTAACTTCTTGAGGAACCTCAATATTGTTTTCCAAAGTGGCTGTACCAGTTTTCATTCCCAATTTGAAGTGTAAGAGAGTTCCCCTTTCTCCTCACCAACATTTGTTATTTCTTTGCTTGTTAATTTTTGCAATTCTGACTGGTGTGAAGTGATATCTCATTGTCATTTGGATTTCTTTTTCCCCTTGCCAAGTGCTGTTGAGCAGTTTCTCATATGTCTGTTGGCCATTTGTGTGTCTTCTTTGGAGAAATACCTGTTCATATCTTCTGCCCATTTCTTGACTCGGTTATTTGTATTTTGGGTGTTGAGTTTGGGTGTTGAACGGTAGTAAAGTGTACGGCACTTTCATGATGCTTCCACACCCACTTTTGGAAATGCTTCTCTCTCAAGGATACCTGAAGATGTTAGTGGAGAGTTGCCGTATACGCAGACTTGCTTTTCCCAGGTGAGTGCATGGCACATTCCTTATTCACTCACGCGCGCGCGCGCGCGCGCACACACACACACACACACAGAGTTGAACATGTTTCCGTCTCGTCAGGAAAGGAGGTGTTCGTTGAGAGACGGTTTCTCGCCAATGCTTTTGGGTGCTTGCCCTTTTCCCCCCGGAGAGTGAAGTGTATGCGCTTTTTGCCTAGGCTTCCGTACACACCCTTGAGAAGCCTTCCGTCACTCAGAAACAAGCCGTGAGTTGAAAGAGGCGTTCCACACAGACCTCCTTCTCAGAGCGAAGCCTGTCACACTTTTCCTTGGGCCTCCACACGCACTTTAGAAAAACTTCCTCCGGGAAGCTGTGAGTTGAACGACGGGTTTCCTACAGCGGTTTTCCGTGGGGGTAAGGATATATGGCACTTGGCCTTAGGCTTCCACGCACACATTGGAAACGGCTTCTCTCTTCGTGAAACAAGATGTGCGCTGAACGTTGCGTTCTGCGCAGGCTTGCTTTTCACACATCAGCCGATGGTACTTTCCCTAGGCTTCCACACGCGCAGAGAGTATCCCTTCCCTAAACCTGAACCAAGACGCGGGGGAAAGCTGCCTTCTACACCACCTTCTTTTCTGAGTTTCGTATAGAACCCTTGCGTTGTGCTTCCACATCCACTTTTGTCACTGCTTCGATATATCCTCCGGAGAGGGGTTCGCTTGAAAGACGGTCTCCCTCCGTCACGCTTTCAAGGAGTTAAGGATAGGGCACTCTCCTTATGCCTGCACACGTCCACTTGCAATCTCGACTGACTTCATGACCCCGTCCATATGCTACGCTGAAAGTCCCATTGCGCGCGGCCTTGTTTCTAAGAGATGAGGACAGGGCACGGCACGTTCCTTGTGCTTCCACCACGACTATATAAAAGGCTGCCGTCTCCAAGGCAAAGGATGTCAGGTGCAAGACGGCTTCGCAAAAGCGAGGTTGCCTCTTAGAGGGCGGTCTACGGCGCTCTCCTGACGCTTCCACGCCTACATATGCAAACGCTTCTGGGCTCACGAAAGAAGACGTCCGTTGAAAGCTGCCTTGTACCCCGACGCGTTTCTCGGAGTTAGGTCCAGGGAACGGTCCCTGTGCGATCACACGCAGCCTTGAGATGGCTCAGCTCTTTTCGATCGTCAGGGAGGACGTTTCTCGGAGTTAGGTCCAGGGAAAGGTAGTAAAGCGTACGGCACTGTCATGATGCTTCCACACCCACTTTTGGAAATGCTTCTCTCTCCAGGATACCTGAAGATGCTAGTGGAGAGTCGCCGTAGACGCAGACTTGCTTTTCCCAGGTCAGTACATGGCACTCTCCTTATTCACTCACGCACGCGCGTGCGCGCGTGCCCTCACACACACACACACACACACACACACACACACACACACAGAGTTGAACATGTTTCTGTCTCGTCAGGAAAGAAGGTGATCGTTGAGAGACGGTTTCTCGCCGATGCTTTTGGGTTCTTGCTTTTTTCCCCCCGGAGAGAGAAGTGTAGCCGCTTTTTCCCTAGGCTTCCGTACACACCCTTGAGAAGCCTTCCGTCAGCCAGAAACAAGCCATGAGTTGAAAGAGGCGTTCCACGCAGACCTCCTTCTCAGAGCGAAGCCTGTCACACTTTTCCTTGTGAAGTAAACTAGAGAGATACAAATACTTTCTCAATGATTGCTTTAACAAAAAAGGACTAAATATCCCAATCAGAAAACATAGACTGTAAAGAGGAAGCAAGACCCATCTCTATGCTGCCTACCAGAGAATCACTTCAGACCTAAAAATAAAAGCAGATTGGAAGTAATGGGACACAAAACCATTTATCATGCAAATGGAAGTGAAAAGAAAGTTGGAGTCGTAATATTTTTATGAGACAAAATAAACTGAATTGTGGGGAAGATGGCAGAGTAGAAGGACCCTAAACTCACCTCATCCCACAGATACAACTAGGTAACACTCACACCAGAGTCACCCAGAAATGGACCTTCAGGTTTCCCCACAAAACTATACAACTAAATGGAGAGAGGGAATCACATCAAAGATGGTAGGAAGGACAAGGACTCTGTAGGAATCTAAAGCCCATATTTCTGACCACCAGAGAGAGGGAACCACAGTCACAGAGGGGCCAGAAACAAACTACTACACCGGGGAGCCTCTAAAGCGTAGAGACATCCTCATAGCTTATGGCTTTGAAAATCAGAAGGGATGACATTTGTGAGCGTATACAACCAGCAGACTTAAAGCTTGGAACTTGTAAAAATCAGCTGTCTCAGCTCTGAGAGAGCACAGAAGGTGATAGGAAGCTGAGATCTGTCCTTAAAGATTAAGCAGAGCAAAGAGTGTGGAGAAGCTTGGGTGAAGCAGGTTGAAAGGTGCTTGAGGATTAAACAAGGGAGACATAGTTCCTGAACTCAGAGTTTGCTAAGGGACTTGTCCAGGAACAAAGGAGCTGGCAGGTTCCATTTCCCTCTACGGCCCCTCATTATAAACACACACCTACCTGCAAGACCAAGCATAATCTAGCAATCACTAACTTGCATAAACCATGGCCCATCCCCACACCTACCACACCTGCTTCAGTCCCAGTGCTGTGGATACCCTCCCTGATAAGACCCACACAATCCTTGACAACAATATGTCTCCCCATCACCCACAGAACACGCATGCATCTTGTTAAAACAGCACACCCCATGTGTTGTGCACAATGACACAGTCCAGATCCAGTCTCTGTTGTTGCTATGCATTACCTTCAGAGGAGAACCAGCATCACCAAGTGAAAAATGTATGTTCTGCCCCGTATTTTCAAGAACAAGCAATATATCTGACCTTCCTAACAGAGAGATATTCTCTGAGAAGTAGGCCAAATGAGCAGACAGAGGACTATGTCCTAAACGAAAGAAGAGGACAAAGCCACAGCAAGAGACCTAAACAAAATGGATATAAGGAACATGCCTGACAGAAAATTTAAGATAACAATTATAAAGATACTCACTGGGGAAATGAAAAGAGGGAGGACATCAGAAGGGGGAACATCATTGAGACTCTTAACAAAGAGATATGAAAGAAATAATCAGAGATGTGGAACACAAGAAATGAAATGAAGAATATACTAGATAGAATAATTAGCAGGATGGACGAAGCAGAGGAACAAATTAATGAACTAGAAGACAGTAATGGAAAGTAATCAAGCGGAACAAATGAGAGGAAAAAGAAGTATGCAAAAATGAGAAGAGACTTAGGGAATTCAGTGACTCCATCCAGTGTAACAACACCCACATGAGAGGGATCCCAGAAGGTGAAAAGGGGGAAAAGGGGGCAGAAAATCTATTTGACCAAAGAAGAGCTGAAAACTTAACCTAATCTGGTGAAGGAAACCTATACAAATCCATAAGGCATAGAGATCCCCTCCCACAAAATCAACCTAAGGAGGTCCACATCAAGATACATAGTAATCCAAATGGGAAAAGGTAGTGATAAAGAAAAAACATTTAAAGCAGCAAGATAAAAGAAGACAGTTAACATGCAAGGGAAAGCCCATAAATCTATCAGCTGAGTTTTCAGCAGAAACTATGCAGGACAGAAGAAAGTGGCGTTAAATATTCAAAGTGCTGAATGAGAAAAATCTGCAGCAAGGAATAATTTATCCAGCAAGCCTATCCTTCAGAAAAGAAGGGGAGAAAAAGAGTTTCTTAGCCACACAAACTAAAAGAGTTCATGACCACTAAATTAACTACAAAAAATATTGAAGGGGACACTATGAGTGGAAAAAAATCGTAAGTGAGAGTATGACAATAATGAATCAAGGAAGCAGTAAAAATAAGTATTTCTGTAAAAGTCAGTTAAGGGATTCACAAAATAAAAGTATGTAAAATATGAAAACATATACCCTAACACATGAGGAGGAGTCAACAGTGGGTTTGAACTTAAACAGCATTCAACTTAATATAGACTGAAAAGGCTATATATAATCCAGGGGGTCACCACAAACCCAAACCTCTAATACACATGCAAAAGATAAAGGGAAAGAAATCCAAGAATATCATTAAAGAAAACGAGCAAACCATGACAGAGAGAGCAAGAGAAGAAAGGATCAGAGAAAAACTACACAAAAAACTATGAAACAAGTAACAAAACATCAATAAATACATGTCTAATGATAATTAGTTTGAATGTAAATGGACTAAATGCTCCAAGCAAAAGAGCATGACAGAGTTTGTATATATATATAAAAGATTTCACACCTAAAGACACCTGCAGATGGAAATTAAGAGATGGAGAAACATTAATCATGCAAGTGGATGTCAAAAGAAGTCAGAGTAGCAATCCTTATATCAGACAAAATAGACTTTTTTAACATTGAAATTGAATTAGCCAACATAGAGTACACCAGTAGTTTCAAATGTAGCGTTCCACAATTCATCAGTTGTGTATAACACCCAGTGTTCATCACATCACATGCATTCCTTAATGCCCATCACACAGTTACTCCATCTCCCCACCCACCTTTCCTCCAGCAACCCTCAGTTTGTTTCCAATAGTTAGGAACCTGTCATGGATTTTCTTCCTCTCTGGTTTCTTCGCATTCATTTTCCCTCCCTTCCCCTATGATCCTCTGTGCTGTTCCTTCTATTCCACATATGAGTAAAACCATATAATAATTGTTTTTCTCTGACTGACTTATTTTGCTCAGCATAATACCCTCCAGTGCCATCCACATCGATATGCTAAATATTGATCCTTTCTGATGGCTGAGTCACATTCCTTTGTATATGTATATACCATGTTTTCTTTATCCATTTATCTGTCGATGGATGTCTTGGTTCCTTCCACGGTTTGGCTACTGTGGACAATGTCGCTATAAACATTTGGGGTGCAGTTGCCCCTTCAGATCACTACATTTGTAGCTTTGGGGTAAATAAAATTGCTGGGTTGTAAGGGAGCTCTCTTTTAAGTTCTTGAGGAACGTCCATAATGTTTTCCTAAGTGGCTGTACCAGTTTTCATTCCCACTTAGAAGTGTAAGAGAGTTCCCCTTTCTCCTCACCAACATTTGTTATTTCTTCGCTTGTTATTTTGCAATTCTGACTGGTGTGAAGTGGTATCTCATTGTCATTTGGATTTCTTTTTCCCCATGCCAAGTGATGTTGAGCAGTTTGTCATATGTCTGTTGGGCATTTGTGTGTCTTCTTTGGAGAAATATCTGTTCATATCTTCTGCCCATTTCTTGACTCGCTTATTTGTTTTTTGGGTGTTGAGTTTGGGTGTTGAACGGTAGTAAAGCGTACGGCACATTCATGATGCTTCCACACCCACTTTTGGAAATGCTTCTCTCTCCAGGATACCTGAAGATGTTAGTGGAGAGTTGCCGTATACGCAGACTTGCTTTTCCCAGGTGAGTGCATGGCACATTCCTTATTCACTCACGCGCGCGCGCGCGCACACACACACACACACACACACACACACAGACAGAGTTGAACATGTTTCTGTCTCGTCAGGAAAGGAGGTGTTTGTTGAGAGACGGTTTCTCGCCAATGCTTTTGGGTGCTTGCCCTTTTCCCCCCGGAGAGTAAAGTGTATGCGCTTTTTGCCTAGGCTTCCGTACACACCCTTGAGAAGCCTTCCCTCAGCCAGAAACAAGCCGTGAGTTGAAAGAGGCGTTCCACACAGACCTCCTTCTCAGAGCGAAGCCTGTCACACTTTTCCTTGGGCCTCCACACGCACTTTAGAAAAACTTCCTCCGGGAAGCTGTGAGTTGAACGACGGGTTTCCTACAGCGGTTTTCCGTGGGGGTAAGGATATATGGCACTTGGCCTTAGGCTTCCACGCACACATTGGAAAGGCTTCTCTCTTCGTGAAACAAGATGTGCGCTGAACGTTGCGTTCTGCGCAGGCTTGGTTTTCACACATCAGCCCATGGTACTTTCCCTAGGCTTCCACACGCGCAGTGAGTATCCCTTCCCTAAACCTGAACCAAGACGCGGGGGAAAGCTGCCTTCTACACCACCTTCTTTTCCGAGTTTCGTATAGAACCCTTGCGTTGTGCTTCCACATCCACTTTTGTCACTGCTTCGATATATCCTCCGGAGAGGGGTTCGCTTGAAAGACGGTCTCCCTCCGTCACGCTTTCAAGGAGTTAAGGATAGGGCACTCTCCTTATGCCTGCACACGTCCACTTGCAATCTCGACTGACTTCATGACCCCGTCCAATGCTACGCTGAAGGTCCCATTGCGCGCGGCCTTGTTTCTAAGAGATGAGGACAGGGCACGGCACGTTCCTTGTGCTTCCACCACGACTATAGAAAAGGCTCCCGTCTCCAAGGCAAAGGATGTCAGGTGCAAGACGGCTTCGCAAAAGCGAGGTTGCCTCTTAGAGGGCGGTCTACGGCGCTCTGCTGACGCTTCCACGCCTACATATGCAAACGCTTCTGGGCTCACGAAAGAAGACGTCCGTTGAAAGCTGCCTTGTACCCCGACGCGTTTCTCGGAGTTAGGTCCAGGGAACGGTCCCTGTGCGATCACACGCAGCCTTGAGATGGCTCAGCTCTTTTCGATCGTCAGGGAGGACGTTTCTCGGAGTTAGGTCCAGGGAAAGGTAGTAAAGCGTACGGCACTTTCATGATGCTTCCACACCCACTTTTGGAAATGCTTCTCTCTCCAGGATACCTGAAGATGCTAGTGGCGAGTCGCCGTAGACGCAGACTTGCTTTTCCCAGGTCAGTACATGGCACTCTCCTTATTCACTCACGCACGCGCGCGCGCGCGTGCCCTCACACACACACACACACACACACACACACACACACACACACACACACACAGAGTTGAACATGTTTCTGTCTCGTCAGGAAAGAAGGTGATCGTTGAGAGACGGTTTCTCGCCGATGCTTTTGGGTTCTTGCTTTTTTCCCCCCGGAGAGAGAAGTGTAGCCGCTTTTTCCCTAGGCTTCCGTACACACCCTTGAGAAGCCTTCCGTCAGCCAGAAACAAGCCATGAGTTGAAAGAGGCGTTCCACGCAGACCTCCTTCTCAGAGCGAAGCCTGTCACACTTTTCCTTGTGAAGTCAACTAGAGAGATACAAATACTTTCTCAATGATTGCTTTAACAAAAAAGGACTAAATATCCCAATCAGAAAACATAGACTGTAAAGAGGAAGCAAGACCCATCTCTATGCTGCCTACCAGAGAATCACTTCAGACCTAAAAATAAAAGCAGATTGGAAGTAATGGGACACAAAACCATTTATCATGCAAATGGAAGTGAAAAGAAAGTTGGAGTCGTAATATTTTTATGAGACAAAATAAACTGAATTGTGGGGAAGATGGCAGAGTAGAAGGACCCTAAACTCACCTCATCCCACAGATACTACTAGGTAACACTCACACCAGAGTCACCCAGAAATGGACCTTCAGATTTCCCCACAAAACTATACAACTAAATGGAGAGAGGGAATCACATCAAAGATGGTAGGAAGGACAAGGACTCTGTAGGAATCTAAAGCCCATATTTCTGACCACCAGAGGGAGGGAACCACAGTCACAGAGGGGCCAGAAACAAACTACTACACCGGGGAGCCTCTAAAGCGTAGAGACATCCTCATAGCTTATGGCTTTGAAAATCAGAAGGGATGACATTTGTGAGCGTATACAACCAGCAGACTTAAAGCTTGGAACTTTTAAAAATCAGCTGTCTCAGCTCTGAGAGAGCACAGAAGGTGATAGGAAGCTGAGATCTGTCCTTAAAGATTAAGCAGAGCAAAGAGTGTGGAGAAGCTTGGGTGAAGCAGGTTGAAAGGTGCTTGAGGATTAAACAAGGGAGACATAGTTCCTGAACTCAGAGTTTGCTAAGGGACTTGTCCAGGAACAAAGGAGCTGGCAGGTGCCATTTCCCTCTACGGCCCCTCATTATAAACACACACCTACCTGCAAGACCAAGCACAATCTAGCAATCACTAACTTGCATAAACCATGGCCCATCCCCACACCTACCACACCTGCTTCAGTCCCAGTGCTGTGGATACCCTCCCTGATAAGACCCACACAATCCTTGACAACAATATGTCTCCCCATCACCCACAGAACACGCATGCGTCTTGTTAAAACAGCACACCCCATGTGTTGTGCACAATGACACAGTCCAGATCCAGTCTCTGTTGTTGCTATGCATTACCTTCAGAGGAGAACCAGCATCACCAAGTGAAAAATGTATGTTCTGCCCCGTATTTTCAAGAACAAGCAATATATCTGACCTTCCTAACAGAGAGATATTCTCTGAGAAGTAGGCCAAATGAGCAGACAGAGGACTATGTCCTAAACGAAAGAAGAGGACAAAGCCACAGCAAGAGACCTAAACAAAATGGATATAAGGAACATGCCTGACAGAAAATTTAAGATAACAATTATAAAGATACTCACTGGGGAAATGAAAAGAGGGAGGACATCAGAAGGGGGAACATCATTGAGACTCTTAACAAAGAGATATGAAAGAAATAATCAGAGATGTGGAACACAAGAAATGAAATGAAGAATATACTAGATAGAATAATTACCAGGATGGACGAAGCAGAGGAACAAATTAATGAACTAGAAGACAGTAATGGAAAGTAATCAAGCGGAACAAATGAGAGGAAAAAGAAGTATGCAAAAATGAGAAGAGACTTAGGGAATTCAGTGACTCCATCCAGTGTAACAACACCCACATGAGAGGGATCCCAGAAGGTGAAAAGGGGGAAAAGGGGGCAGAAAATCTATTTGACCAAAGAAGAGCTGAAAACTTAACCTAATCTGGTGAAGGAAACCTATACAAATCCATAAGGCATAGAGATCCCCTCCCACAAAATCAACCTAAGGAGGTCCACATCAAGATACATAGTAATCCAAATGGGAAAAGGTAGTGATAAAGAAAAAACATTTAAAGCAGCAAGATAAAAGAAGACAGTTAACATGCAAGGGAAAGCCCATAAATCTATCAGCTGAGTTTTCAGCAGAAACTATGCAGGACAGAAGAAAGTGGCGTTAAATATTCAAAGTGCTGAATGAGAAAAATCTGCAGCAAGGAATAATTTATCCAGCAAGCCTATCCTTCAGAAAAGAAGGGGAGAAAAAGAGTTTCTTAGCCACACAAACTAAAAGAGTTCATGACCACTAAATTAACTACAAAAAATATTGAAGGGGACACTATGAGTGGAAAAAAATCGTAAGTGAGAGTATGACAATAATGAATCAAGGAAGCAGTAAAAATAAGTATTTCTGTAAAAGTCAGTTAAGGGATTCACAAAATAAAAGTATGTAAAATATGAAAACATATACCCTAACACATGAGGAGGAGTCAACAGTGGGTTTGAACTTAAACAGCATTCAACTTAATATAGACTGAAAAGGCTATATATAATCCAGGGGGTCACCACAAACCCAAACCTCTAATACACATGCAAAAGATAAAGGGAAAGAAATCCAAGAATATCATTAAAGAAAACGAGCAAACCATGACAGAGAGAGCAAGAGAAGAAAGGATCAGAGAAAAACTACACAAAAAACTATGAAACAAGTAACAAAACATCAATAAATACATGTCTAATGATAATTAGTTTGAATGTAAATGGACTAAATGCTCCAAGCAAAAGAGCATGACAGAGTTTGTATATATATATAAAAGATTTCACACCTAAAGACACCTGCAGATGGAAATTAAGAGATGGAGAAACATTAATCATGCAAGTGGATGTCAAAAGAAGTCAGAGTAGCAATCCTTATATCAGACAAAATAGACTTTTTTAACATTGAAATTGAATTAGCCAACATAGAGTACACCAGTAGTTTCAAATGTAGCGTTCCACAATTCATCAGTTGTGTATAACACCCAGTGTTCATCACATCACATGCATTCCTTAATGCCCATCACACAGTTACTCCATCTCCCCACCCACCTTTCCCCCAGCAACCCTCAGTTTGTTTCCAATAGTTAGGAACCTGTCATGGATTTTCTTCCTCTCTGGTTTCTTCGCATTCATTTTCCCTCCCTTCCCCTATGATCCTCTGTGCTGTTCCTTCTATTCCACATATGAGTAAAACCATATACTAATTGTTTTTCTCTGACTGACTTATTTTGCTCAGCATAATACCCTCCAGTGCCATCCACATCGATATGCTAAATATTGATCCTTTCTGATGGCTGAGTCACATTCCTTTGTATATGTATATACCATGTTTTCTTTATCCATTTATCTGTCGATGGATGTCTTGGTTCCTTCCACGGTTTGGCTACTGTGGACAATGTCGCTATAAACATTTGGGGTGCAGTTGCCCCTTCAGATCACTACATTTGTAGCTTTGGGGTAAATAAAATTGCTGGGTTGTAAGGGAGCTCTCTTTTAAGTTCTTGAGGAACGTCCATAATGTTTTCCAAAGTGGCTGTACCAGTTTTCATTCCCACTTAGAAGTGTAAGAGAGTTCCCCTTTCTCCTCACCAACATTTGTTATTTCTTCGCTTGTTAATTTTTGCAATTCTGACTGGTGTGAAGTGGTATCTCATTGTCATTTGGATTTCTTTTTCCCCATGCCAAGTGATGTTGAGCAGTTTGTCATATGTCTGTTGGCCATTTGTGTGTCTTCTTTGGAGAAATATCTGTTCATATCTTCTGCCCATTTCTTGACTCGCTTATTTGTTTTTTGGGTGTTGAGTTTGGGTGTTGAACGGTAGTAAAGCGTACGGCACATTCATGATATTCCACACCCACTTTTGGAAATGCTTCTCTCTCCAGGATACCTGAAGATGTTAGTGGAGAGTTGCCGTATACGCAGACTTGCTTTTCCCAGGTCAGTGCATGGCACATTCCTTATTCACTCACGCGCGCGCGCGCGCACACACACACACACACACACACACACAGACAGAGTTGAACATGTTTCTGTCTCGTCAGGAAAGGAGGTGTTTGTTGAGAGACGGTTTCTCGCCAATGCTTTTGGGTGCTTGCCCTTTTCCCCCCGGAGAGTAAAGTGTATGCGCTTTTTGCCTAGGCTTCCGTACACACCCTTGAGAAGCCTTCCCTCAGCCAGAAACAAGCCGTGAGTTGAAAGAGGCGTTCCACACAGACCTCCTTCTCAGAGCGAAGCCTGTCACACTTTTCCTTGGGCCTCCACACGCACTTTAGAAAAACTTCCTCCGGGAAGCTGTGAGTTGAACGACGGGTTTCCTACAGCGGTTTTCCGTGGGGGTAAGGATATATGGCACTTGGCCTTAGGCTTCCACGCACACATTGGAAAGGCTTCTCTCTTCGTGAAACAAGATGTGCGCTGAACGTTGCGTTCTGCGCAGGCTTGCTTTTCACACATCAGCCCATGGTACTTTCCCTAGGCTTCCACACGCGCAGAGAGTATCCCTTCCCTAAACCTGAACCAAGACGCGGGGGAAAGCTGCCTTCTACACCACCTTCTTTTCCGAGTTTCGTATAGAACCCTTGCGTTGTGCTTCCACATCCACTTTTGTCACTGCTTCGATATATCCTCCGGAGAGGGGTTCGCTTGAAAGACGGTCTCCCTCCGTCACGCTTTCAAGGAGTTAAGGATAGGGCACTCTCCTTATGCCTGCACACGTCCACTTGCAATCTCGACTGACTTCATGACCCCGTCCAATGCTACGCTGAAAGTCCCATTGCGCGCGGCCTTGTTTCTAAGAGATGAGGACAGGGCACGGCACGTTCCTTGTGCTTCCACCACGACTATATAAAAGGCTCCCGTCTCCAAGGCAAAGGATGTCAGGTGCAAGACGGCTTCGCAAAAGCGAGGTTGCCTCTTAGAGGGCGGTCTACGGCGCTCTGCTGACGCTTCCACGCCTACATATGCAAACGCTTCTGGGCTCACGAAAGAAGACGTCCGTTGAAAGCTGCCTTGTACCCCGGCGCGTTTCTCGGAGTTAGGTCCAGGGAACGGTCCCTGTGCGATCACACGCAGCCTTGAGATGGCTCAGCTCTTTTCGATCGTCAGGGAGGACGTTTCTCGGAGTTAGGTCCAGGGAAAGGTAGTAAAGCGTACGGCACTTTCATGATGCTTCCACACCCACTTTTGGAAATGCTTCTCTCTCCAGGATACCTGAAGATGCTAGTGGCGAGTCGCCGTAGACGCAGACTTGCTTTTCCCAGGTCAGTACATGGCACTCTCCTTATTCACTCACGCACGCGCGCGCGCGCGTGCCCTCACACACACACACACACACACACACACACACACACACACACAGAGTTGAACATGTTTCTGTCTCGTCAGGAAAGAAGGTGATCGTTGAGAGACGGTTTCTCGCCGATGCTTTTGGGTTCTTGCTTTTTTCCCCCCGGAGAGAGAAGTGTAGCCGCTTTTTCCCTAGGCTTCCGTACACACCCTTGAGAAGCCTTCCGTCAGCCAGAAACAAGCCATGAGTTGAAAGAGGCGTTCCACGCAGACCTCCTTCTCAGAGCGAAGCCTGTCACACTTTTCCTTGTGAAGTCAACTAGAGAGATACAAATACTTTCTCAATGATTGCTTTAACAAAAAAGGACTAAATATCCCAATCAGAAAACATAGACTGTAAAGAGGAAGCAAGACCCATCTCTATGCTGCCTACCAGAGAATCACTTCAGACCTAAAAATAAAAGCAGATTGGAAGTAATGGGACACAAAACCATTTATCATGCAAATGGAAGTGAAAAGAAAGTTGGAGTCGTAATATTTTTATGAGACAAAATAAACTGAATTGTGGGGAAGATGGCAGAGTAGAAGGACCCTAAACTCACCTCATCCCACAGATACAACTAGGTAACACTCACACCAGAGTCACCCAGAAATGGACCTTCAGATTTCCCCACAAAACTATACAACTAAATGGAGAGAGGGAATCACATCAAAGATGGTAGGAAGGACAAGGACTCTGTAGGAATCTAAAGCCCATATTTCTGACCACCAGAGGGAGGGAACCACAGTCACAGAGGGGCCAGAAACAAACTACTACACCGGGGAGCCTCTAAAGCGTAGAGACATCCTCATAGCTTATGGCTTTGAAAATCAGAAGGGATGACATTTGTGAGCGTATACAACCAGCAGACTTAAAGCTTGGAACTTTTCAAAATCAGCTGTCTCAGCTCTGAGAGAGCACAGAAGGTGATAGGAAGCTGAGATCTGTCCTTAAAGATTAAGCAGAGCAAAGAGTGTGGAGAAGCTTGGGTGAAGCAGGTTGAAAGGTGCTTGAGGATTAAACAAGGGAGACATAGTTCCTGAACTCAGAGTTTGCTAAGGGACTTGTCCAGGAACAAAGGAGCTGGCAGGTGCCATTTCCCTCTACGGCCCCTCATTATAAACACACACCTACCTGCAAGACCAAGCACAATCTAGCAATCACTAACTTGCATAAACCATGGCCCATCCCCACACCTACCACACCTGCTTCAGTCCCAGTGCTGTGGATACCCTCCCTGATAAGACCCACACAATCCTTGACAACAATATGTCTCCCCATCACCCACAGAACACGCATGCGTCTTGTTAAAACAGCACACCCCATGTGTTGTGCACAATGACACAGTCCAGATCCAGTCTCTGTTGTTGCTATGCATTACCTTCAGAGGAGAACCAGCATCACCAAGTGAAAAATGTATGTTCTGCCCCGTATTTTCAAGAACAAGCAATATATCTGACCTTCCTAACAGAGAGATATTCTCTGAGAAGTAGGCCAAATGAGCAGACAGAGGACTATGTCCTAAACGAAAGAAGAGGACAAAGCCACAGCAAGAGACCTAAACAAAATGGATATAAGGAACATGCCTGACAGAAAATTTAAGATAACAATTATAAAGATACTCACTGGGGAAATGAAAAGAGGGAGGACATCAGAAGGGGGAACATCATTGAGACTCTTAACAAAGAGGTATGAAAGAAATAATCAGAGATGTGGAACACAAGAAATGAAATGAAGAATATACTAGATAGAATAATTAGCAGGATGGACGAAGCAGAGGAACAAATTAATGAACTAGAAGACAGTAATGGAAAGTAATCAAGCGGAACAAATGAGAGGAAAAAGAAGTATGCAAAAATGAGAAGAGACTTAGGGAATTCAGTGACTCCATCCAGTGTAACAACACCCACATGAGAGGGATGCCAGAAGGTGAAAAGGGGGAAAAGGGGGCAGAAAATCTATTTGACCAAAGAAGAGCTGAAAACTTAACCTAATCTGGTGAAGGAAACCTATACAAATCCATAAGGCATAGAGATCCCCTCCCACAAAATCAACCTAAGGAGGTCCACATCAAGATACATAGTAATCAAAATGGGAAAAGGTAGTGATAAAGAAAAAACATTTAAAGCAGCAAGATAAAAGAAGACAGTTAACATGCAAGGGAAAGCCCATAAATCTATCAGCTGAGTTTTCAGCAGAAACTATGCAGGACAGAAGAAAGTGGCGTTAAATATTCAAAGTGCTGAAGGAGAAAAATCTGCAGCAAGGAATAATTTATCCAGCAAGCCTATCCTTCAGAAAAGAAGGGGAGAAAAAGAGTTTCTTAGCCACACAAACTAAAAGAGTTCATGACCACTAAATTAACTACAAAAAATATTGAAGGGGACACTATGAGTGGAAAAAAATCGTAAGTGAGAGTATCACAATAATGAATCAAGGAAGCAGTAAAAATAAGTATTTCTGTAAAAATCAGTTAAGGGATTCACAAAATAAAAGTATGTAAAATATGAAAACATATACCCTAACACATGAGGAGGAGTCAACAGTGGGTTTGAACTTAAACAGCATTCAACTTAATATGGACTGAAAAGGCTATATATAATCCAGGGGGTCACCACAAACCCGAACCTCTAATACACATGCAAAAGATAAAGGGAAAGAAATCCAAGAATATCATTAAAGAAAACGAGCAAACCATGAGAGAGAGAGCAAGAGAAGAAAGGATCAGAGAAAAACTACACAAAAAACTATGAAACAAGTAACAAAACATCAATAAATACATGTCTAATGATAATTAGTTTGAATGTAAATGGACTAAATGCTCCAAGCAAAAGAGCATGACAGAGTTTGTATATATATATAAAAGATTTCACACCTAAAGACACCTGCAGATGGAAATTAAGAGATGGAGAAACATTAATCATGCAAGTGGATGTCAAAAGAAGTCAGAGTAGCAATCCTTATATCAGACAAAATAGACTTTTTTAACATTGAAATTGAATTAGCCAACATAGACTACACCAGTAATTTCAAATGTAGCGTTCCACAATTCATCAGTTGTGTATAACACCCAGTGTTCATCACATCACATGCATTCCTTAATGCCCATCACACAGTTACTCCATCTCCCCACCCACCTTTCCTCCAGCAACCCTCAGTTTGTTTCCAATAGTTGGGAACCTGTCATGGATTTTCTTCCTCTCTGGTTTCTTCGCATTCATTTTCCCTCCCTTCCCCTATGATCCTCTGTGCTGTTCCTTCTATTCCACATATGAGTAAAACCATATAATAATTGTTTTTCTCTGACTGACATATTTTGCTCAGCATAATACCCTCCAGTGCCTTCCACATCGATATGCTAAATATTGATCCTTTCTGATGGCTGAGTCATATTCCATTGTATATGTATATACCATGTTTTCTTTATCCATTTATCTGTCGATGGATGTCTTGGTTCCTTCCACGGTTTGGCTATTGTGGACAATGTCGCTATAAACATTCGGGGTGCAGTTGCCCCTTCAGATCACTACATTTGTAGCTTTGGGGTAAATAAAATTGCTGGGTTGTAAGGGAGCTCTCTTTTAAGTTCTTGAGGAACCTCCATATTGTTTTCCAAAGTGGCTGTACCAGTTTTCATTCCCACTTAGAAGTGTAAGAGAGTTCCCCTTTCTCCTCACCAACATTTGTTATTTCTTCGCTTGTTAACTTTTGCAATTCTGACTGGTATGAAGTGGTATCTCATTGTCATTTGGATTTCTTTTTCCCCATGCCAAGTGATGTTGAGCAGTTTGTCAAATGTCTGTTGGCCATTTGTGTATCTTCTTTGGAGAAATATCTGTTCATATCTTCTGCCCATTTCTTGACTCGCTTATTTGTTTTTTGGGTGTTGAGTTTGGGTGTTGAACGGTAGTAAAGCGTACGGCACTTTCATGATGCTTCCACACCCACTTTTGGAAATGCTTCTCTCTCAAGGATACCTGAAGATGTTAGTGGAGAGTTGCCGTATACGCAGACTTGCTTTTCCCAGGTGAGTGCATGGCACATTCCTTATTCACTCACGCGCGCGCGCGCGCGCACACACACACACACACACACACACACACACACAGAGTTGAACATGTTTCTGTCTCGTCAGGAAAGGAGGTGTTCTTTGAGAGACGGTTTCTCGCCAATGCTTTTGGGTGCTTGCCCTTTTCCCCCCGGAGAGTGAAGTGTATGCGCTTTTTGCCTAGGCTTCCGTACACACCCTTGAGAAGCCTTCCCTCAGCCAGAAACAAGCCGTGAGTTGAAAGAGGCGTTCCACACAGACCTCCTTCTCAGAGCGAAGCCTGTCACACTTTTCCTTGGGCCTCCACACGCACTTTAGAAAAACTTCCTCCGGGAAGCTGTGAGTTGAACGACGGGTTTCCTACAGCGGTTTTCTGTGGGGGTAAGGATATATGGCACTTGGCCTTAGGCTTCCACGCACACATTGGAAACGGCTTCTCTCTTCGTGAAACAAGATGTGCGCTGAACGTTGCGTTCTGCGCAGGCTTGCTTTTCACACATCAGCCGATGGTACTTTCCCTAGGCTTCCACACGCGCAGAGAGTATCCCTTCCCTAAACCTGAACCAAGACGCGGGGGAAAGCTGCCTTCTACACCACCTTCTTTTCCGAGTTTCGTATAGAACCCTTGCGTTGTGCTTCCACATCCACTTTTGTCACTGCTTCGATATATCCTCCGGAGAGGGGTTCGCTTGAAAGACGGTCTCCCTCCGTCACGCTTTCAAGGAGTTAAGGATAGGGCACTCTCCTTATGCCTGCACACGTCCACTTGCAATCTCGACTGACTTCATGACCCCGTCCATATGCTACGCTGAAAGTCCCATTGCGCGCGGCCTTGTTTCTAAGAGATGAGGACAGGGCACGGCACGTTCCTTGTGCTTCCACCACGACTATATAAAAGGCTCCCGTCTCCAAGGCAAAGGATGTCAGGTGCAAGACGGCTTCGCAAAAGCGAGGTTGCCTCTTAGAGGGCGGTCTACGGCGCTCTGCTGACGCTTCCACGCCTACATATGCAAACGCTTCTGGGCTCACGAAAGAAGACGTCCGTTGAAAGCTGCCTTGTACCCCGACGCGTTTCTCGGAGTTAGGTCCAGGGAACGGTCCCTGTGCGATCACACGCAGCCTTGAGATGGCTCAGCTCTTTTCGATCGTCAGGGAGGACGTTTCTCGGAGTTAGGTCCAGGGAAAGGTAGTAAAGCGTACGGCACTTTCATGATGCTTCCACACCCACTTTTGGAAATGCTTCTCTCTCCAGGATACCTGAAGATGCTAGTGGCGAGTCGCCGTAGACGCAGACTTGCTTTTCCCAGGTCAGTACATGGCACTCTCCTTATTCACTCACGCACGCGCGCGCGCGCGTGCCCTCACACACACACACACACACACACACACACACACACACACACACACACACAGAGTTGAACATGTTTCTGTCTCGTCAGGAAAGAAGGTGATCGTTGAGAGACGGTTTCTCGCCGATGCTTTTGGGTTCTTGCTTTTTTCCCCCCGGAGAGAGAAGTGTAGCCGCTTTTTCCCTAGGCTTCCGTACACACCCTTGAGAAGCCTTCCGTCAGCCAGAAACAAGCCATGAGTTGAAAGAGGCGTTCCACGCAGACCTCCTTCTCAGAGCGAAGCCTGTCACACTTTTCCTTGTGAAGTCAACTAGAGAGATACAAATACTTTCTCAATGATTGCTTTAACAAAAAAGGACTAAATATCCCAATCAGAAAACATAGACTGTAAAGAGGAAGCAAGACCCATCTCTATGCTGCCTACCAGAGAATCACTTCAGACCTAAAAATAAAAGCAGATTGGAAGTAATGGGACACAAAACCATTTATCATGCAAATGGAAGTGAAAAGAAAGTTGGAGTCGTAATATTTTTATGAGACAAAATAAACTGAATTGTGGGGAAGATGGCAGAGTAGAAGGACCCTAAACTCACCTCATCCCACAGATACAACTAGGTAACACTCACACCAGAGTCACCCAGAAATGGACCTTCAGATTTCCCCACAAAACTATACAACTAAATGGAGAGAGGGAATCACATCAAAGATGGTAGGAAGGACAAGGACTCTGTAGGAATCTAAAGCCCATATTTCTGACCACCAGAGGGAGGGAACCACAGTCACAGAGGGGCCAGAAACAAACTACTACACCGGGGAGCCTCTAAAGCGTAGAGACATCCTCATAGCTTATGGCTTTGAAAATCAGAAGGGATGACATTTGTGAGCGTATACAACCAGCAGACTTAAAGCTTGGAACTTTTCAAAATCAGCTGTCTCAGCTCTGAGAGAGCACAGAAGGTGATAGGAAGCTGAGATCTGTCCTTAAAGATTAAGCAGAGCAAAGAGTGTGGAGAAGCTTGGGTGAAGCAGGTTGAAAGGTGCTTGAGGATTAAACAAGGGAGACATAGTTCCTGAACTCAGAGTTTGCTAAGGGACTTGTCCAGGAACAAAGGAGCTGGCAGGTGCCATTTCCCTCTACGGCCCCTCATTATAAACACACACCTACCTGCAAGACCAAGCACAATCTAGCAATCACTAACTTGCATAAACCATGGCCCATCCCCACACCTACCACACCTGCTTCAGTCCCAGTGCTGTGGATACCCTCCCTGATAAGACCCACACAATCCTTGACAACAATATGTCTCCCCATCACCCACAGAACACGCATGCGTCTTGTTAAAACAGCACACCCCATGTGTTGTGCACAATGACACAGTCCAGATCCAGTCTCTGTTGTTGCTATGCATTACCTTCAGAGGAGAACCAGCATCACCAAGTGAAAAATGTATGTTCTGCCCCGTATTTTCAAGAACAAGCAATATATCTGACCTTCCTAACAGAGAGATATTCTCTGAGAAGTAGGCCAAATGAGCAGACAGAGGACTATGTCCTAAACGAAAGAAGAGGACAAAGCCACAGCAAGAGACCTAAACAAAATGGATATAAGGAACATGCCTGACAGAAAATTTAAGATAACAATTATAAAGATACTCACTGGGGAAATGAAAAGAGGGAGGACATCAGAAGGGGGAACATCATTGAGACTCTTAACAAAGAGGTATGAAAGAAATAATCAGAGGTGTGGAACACAAGAAATGAAATGAAGAATATACTAGATAGAATAATTAGCAGGATGGACGAAGCAGAGGAACAAATTAATGAACTAGAAGACAGTAATGGAAAGTAATCAAGCGGAACAAATGAGAGGAAAAAGAAGTATGCAAAAATGAGAAGAGACTTAGGGAATTCAGTGACTCCATCCAGTGTAACAACACCCACATGAGAGGGATGCCAGAAGGTGAAAAGGGGGAAAAGGGGGCAGAAAATCTATTTGACCAAAGAAGAGCTGAAAACTTAACCTAATCTGGTGAAGGAAACCTATACAAATCCATAAGGCATAGAGATCCCCTCCCACAAAATCAACCTAAGGAGGTCCACATCAAGATACATAGTAATCCAAATGGGAAAAGGTAGTGATAAAGAAAAAACATTTAAAGCAGCAAGATAAAAGAAGACAGTTAATATGCAAGGGAAAGCCCATAAATCTATCAGCTGAGTTTTCAGCAGAAACTATGCAGGACAGAAGAAAGTGGCGTTAAATATTCAAAGTGCTGAAGGAGAAAAATCTGCAGCAAGGAATAATTTATCCAGCAAGCCTATCCTTCAGAAAAGAAGGGGAGAAAAAGAGTTTCTTAGCCACACAAACTAAAAGAGTTCATGACCACTAAATTAACTACAAAAAATATTGAAGGGGACACTATGAGTGGAAAAAAATCGTAAGTGAGAGTATCACAATAATGAATCAAGGAAGCAGTAAAAATAAGTATTTCTGTAAAAATCAGTTAAGGGATTCACAAAATAAAAGTATGTAAAATATGAAAACATATACCCTAACACATGAGGAGGAGTCAACAGTGGGTTTGAACTTAAACAGCATTCAACTTAATATGGACTGAAAAGGCTATATATAATCCAGGGGGTCACCACAAACCCGAACCTCTAATACACATGCAAAAGATAAAGGGAAAGAAATCCAAGAATATCATTAAAGAAAACGAGCAAACCATGAGAGAGAGAGCAAGAGAAGAAAGGATCAGAGAAAAACTACACAAAAAACTATGAAACAAGTAACAAAACATCAATAAATACATGTCTAATGATAATTAGTTTGAATGTAAATGGACTAAATGCTCCAAGCAAAAGAGCATGACAGAGTTTGTATATATATATAAAAGATTTCACACCTAAAGACACCTGCAGATGGAAATTAAGAGATGGAGAAACATTAATCATGCAAGTGGATGTCAAAAGAAGTCAGAGTAGCAATCCTTATATCAGACAAAATAGACTTTTTTAACATTGAAATTGAATTAGCCAACATAGACTACACCAGTAATTTCAAATGTAGCGTTCCACAATTCATCAGTTGTGTATAACACCCAGTGTTCATCACATCACATGCATTCCTTAATGCCCATCACACAGTTACTCCATCTCCCCACCCACCTTTCCTCCAGCAACCCTCAGTTTGTTTCCAATAGTTGGGAACCTGTCATGGATTTTCTTCCTCTCTGGTTTCTTCGCATTCATTTTCCCTCCCTTCCCCTATGATCCTCTGTGCTGTTCCTTCTATTCCACATATGAGTAAAACCATATAATAATTGTTTTTCTCTGACTGACATATTTTGCTCAGCATAATACCCTCCAGTGCCTTCCACATCGATATGCTAAATATTGATCCTTTCTGATGGCTGAGTCATATTCCATTGTATATGTATATACCATGTTTTCTTTATCCATTTATCTGTCGATGGATGTCTTGGTTCCTTCCACGGTTTGGCTATTGTGGACAATGTCGCTATAAACATTCGGGGTGCAGTTGCCCCTTCAGATCACTACATTTGTAGCTTTGGGGTAAATAAAATTGCTGGGTTGTAAGGGAGCTCTCTTTTAAGTTCTTGAGGAACCTCCATATTGTTTTCCAAAGTGGCTGTACCAGTTTTCATTCCCACTTAGAAGTGTAAGAGAGTTCCCCTTTCTCCTCACCAACATTTGTTATTTCTTCGCTTGTTAACTTTTGCAATTCTGACTGGTATGAAGTGGTATCTCATTGTCATTTGGATTTCTTTTTCCCCATGCCAAGTGATGTTGAGCAGTTTGTCAAATGTCTGTTGGCCATTTGTGTATCTTCTTTGGAGAAATATCTGTTCATATCTTCTGCCCATTTCTTGACTCGCTTATTTGTTTTTTGGGTGTTGAGTTTGGGTGTTGAACGGTAGTAAAGCGTACGGCACTTTCATGATGCTTCCACACCCACTTTTGGAAATGCTTCTCTCTCAAGGATACCTGAAGATGTTAGTGGAGAGTTGCCGTATACGCAGACTTGCTTTTCCCAGGTGAGTGCATGGCACATTCCTTATTCACTCACGCGCGCGCGCGCGCGCACACACACACACACACACACACACACACACACAGAGTTGAACATGTTTCTGTCTCGTCAGGAAAGGAGGTGTTCTTTGAGAGACGGTTTCTCGCCAATGCTTTTGGGTGCTTGCCCTTTTCCCCCCGGAGAGTGAAGTGTATGCGCTTTTTGCCTAGGCTTCCGTACACACCCTTGAGAAGCCTTCCCTCAGCCAGAAACAAGCCGTGAGTTGAAAGAGGCGTTCCACACAGACCTCCTTCTCAGAGCGAAGCCTGTCACACTTTTCCTTGGGCCTCCACACGCACTTTAGAAAAACTTCCTCCGGGAAGCTGTGAGTTGAACGACGGGTTTCCTACAGCGGTTTTCTGTGGGGGTAAGGATATATGGCACTTGGCCTTAGGCTTCCACGCACACATTGGAAACGGCTTCTCTCTTCGTGAAACAAGATGTGCGCTGAACGTTGCGTTCTGCGCAGGCTTGCTTTTCACACATCAGCCGATGGTACTTTCCCTAGGCTTCCACACGCGCAGAGAGTATCCCTTCCCTAAACCTGAACCAATACGCGGGGGAAAGCTGCCTTCTACACCACCTTCTTTTCCGAGTTTCGTATAGAACCCTTGCGTTGTGCTTCCACATCCACTTTTGTCACTGCTTCGATATATCCTCCGGAGAGGGGTTCGCTTGAAAGACGGTCTCCCTCCGTCACGCTTTCAAGGAGTTAAGGATAGGGCACTCTCCTTATGCCTGCACACGTCCACTTGCAATCTCGACTGACTTCATGACCCCGTCCATATGCTACGCTGAAAGTCCCATTGCGCGCGGCCTTGTTTCTAAGAGATGAGGACAGGGCACGGCACGTTCCTTGTGCTTCCACCACGACTATATAAAAGGCTCCCGTCTCCAAGGCAAAGGATGTCAGGTGCAAGACGGCTTCGCAAAAGCGAGGTTGCCTCTTAGAGGGCGGTCTACGGCGCTCTGCTGACGCTTCCACGCCTACATATGCAAACGCTTCTGGGCTCACGAAAGAAGACGTCCGTTGAAAGCTGCCTTGTACCCCGACGCGTTTCTCGGAGTTAGGTCCAGGGAACGGTCCCTGTGCGATCACACGCAGCCTTGAGATGGCTCAGCTCTTTTCGATCGTCAGGGAGGACGTTTCTCGGAGTTAGGTCCAGGGAAAGGTAGTAAAGCGTACGGCACTTTCATGATGCTTCCACACCCACTTTTGGAAATGCTTCTCTCTCCAGGATACCTGAAGATGCTAGTGGCGAGTCGCCGTAGACGCAGACTTGCTTTTCCCAGGTCAGTACATGGCACTCTCCTTATTCACTCACGCACGCGCGCGCGCGCGTGCCCTCACACACACACACACACACACACACACACACACACACAGAGTTGAACATGTTTCTGTCTCGTCAGGAAAGAAGGTGATCGTTGAGAGACGGTTTCTCGCCGATGCTTTTGGGTTCTTGCTTTTTTCCCCCCGGAGAGAGAAGTGTAGCCGCTTTTTCCCTAGGCTTCCGTACACACCCTTGAGAAGCCTTCCGTCAGCCAGAAACAAGCCATGAGTTGAAAGAGGCGTTCCACGCAGACCTCCTTCTCAGAGCGAAGCCTGTCACACTTTTCCTTGTGAAGTAAACTAGAGAGATACAAATACTTTCTCAATGATTGCTTTAACAAAAAAGGACTAAATATCCCAATCAGAAAACATAGACTGTAAAGAGGAAGCAAGACCCATCTCTATGCTGCCTACCAGAGAATCACTTCAGACCTAAAAATAAAAGCAGATTGGAAGTAATGGGACACAAAACCATTTATCATGCAAATGGAAGTGAAAAGAAAGTTGGAGTCGTAATATTTTTATGAGACAAAATAAACTGAATTGTGGGGAAGATGGCAGAGTAGAAGGACCCTAAACTCACCTCATCCCACAGATACAACTAGGTAACACTCACACCAGAGTCACCCAGAAATGGACCTTCAGGTTTCCCCACAAAACTATACAACTAAATGGAGAGAGGGAATCACATCAAAGATGGTAGGAAGGACAAGGACTCTGTAGGAATCTAAAGCCCATATTTCTGACCACCAGAGGAAGGGAACCACAGTCACAGAGGGGCCAGAAACAAACTACTACACCGGGGAGCCTCTAAAGCGTAGAGACATCCTCATAGCTTATGGCTTTGAAAATCAGAAGGGATGACATTTGTGAGCGTATACAACCAGCAGACTTAAAGCTTGGAACTTTTAAAAATCAGCTGTCTCAGCTCTGAGAGAGCACAGAAGGTGATAGGAAGCTGAGATCTGTCCTTAAAGATTAAGCAGAGCAAAGAGTGTGGAGAAGCTTGGGTGAAGCAGGTTGAAAGGTGCTTGAGGATTAAACAAGGGAGACATAGTTCCTGAACTCAGAGTTTGCTAAGGGACTTGTCCAGGAACAAAGGAGCTGGCAGGTTCCATTTCCCTCTACGGCCCCTCATTATAAACACACACCTACCTGCAAGACCAAGCACAATCTAGCAATCACTAACTTGCATAAACCATGGCCCATCCCCACACCTACCACACCTGCTTCAGTCCCAGTGCTGTGGATACCCTCCCTGATAAGACCCACACAATCCTTGACAACAATATGTCTCCCCATCACCCACAGAACACGCATGCATCTTGTTAAAACAGCACACCCCATGTGTTGTGCACAATGACACAGTCCAGATCCAGTCTCTGTTGTTGCTATGCATTACCTGCAGAGGAGAACCAGCATCACCAAGTGAAAAATGTATGTTCTGCCCCGTATTTTCAAGAACAAGCAATATATCTGACCTTCCTAACAGAGAGATATTCTCTGAGAAGTAGGCCAAATGAGCAGACAGAGGACTATGTCCTAAACGAAAGAAGAGGACAAAGCCACAGCAAGAGACCTAAACAAAATGGATATAAGGAACATGCCTGACAGAAAATTTAAGATAACAATTATAAAGATACTCACTGGGGAAATGAAAAGAGGGAGGACATCAGAAGGGGGAACATCATTGAGACTCTTAACAAAGAGATATGAAAGAAATAATCAGAGATGTGGAACACAAGAAATGAAATGAAGAATATACTAGATAGAATAATTAGCAGGTTGGACGAAGCAGAGGAACAAATTAATGAACTAGAAGACAGTAATGGAAAGTAATCAAGCGGAACAAATGAGAGGAAAAAGAAGTATGCAAAAATGAGAAGAGACTTAGGGAATTCAGTGACTCCATCCAGTGTAACAACACCCACATGAGAGGGATCCCAGAAGGTGAAAAGGGGGAAAAGGGGGCAGAAAATCTATTTGACCAAAGAAGAGCTGAAAACTTAACCTAATCTGGTGAAGGAAACCTATACAAATCCATAAGGCATAGAGATCCCCTCCCACAAAATCAACCTAAGGAGGTCCACATCAAGATACATAGTAATCAAATTGGGAAAAGGTAGTGATAAAGAAAAAACATTTAAAGCAGCAAGATAAAAGAAGACAGTTAACATGCAAGGGAAAGCCCATAAATCTATCAGCTGAGTTTTCAGCAGAAACTATGCAGGACAGAAGAAAGTGGCGTTAAATATTCAAAGTGCTGAAGGAGAAAAATCTGCAGCAAGGAATAATTTATCCAGCAAGCCTATCCTTCAGAAAAGAAGGGGAGAAAAAGAGTTTCTTAGCCACACAAACTAAAAGAGTTCATGACCACTAAATTAACTACAAAAAATATTGAAGGGGACACTATGAGTGGAAAAAAATCGTAAGTGAGAGTATGACAATAATGAATCAAGGAAGCAGTAAAAATAAGTATTTCTGTAAAAATCAGTTAAGGGATTCACAAAATAAAAGTATGTAAAATATGAAAACATATACCCTAACACATGAGGAGGAGTCAACAGTGGGTTTGAACTTAAACAGCATTCAACTTAATATAGACTGAAAAGGCTATATATAATCCAGGGGGTCACCACAAACCCAAACCTCTAATACACATGCAAAAGATAAAGGGAAAGAAATCCAAGAATATCATTAAAGAAAACGAGCAAACCATGAGAGAGAGAGCAAGAGAAGAAAGGATCAGAGAAAAACTACACAAAAAACTATGAAACAAGTAACAAAACATCAATAAATACATGTCTAATGATAATTAGTTTGAATGTAAATGGACTAAATGCTCCAAGCAAAAGAGCATGACAGAGTTTGTATATATATATAAAAGATTTCACACCTAGAGACACCTGCAGATGGAAATTAAGAGATGGAGAAACATTAATCATGCAAGTGGATGTCAAGAGAAGTCAGAGTAGCAATCCTTATATCAGACAAAATAGACTTTTTTAACATTGAAATTGAATTAGCCAACATAGAGTACACCAGTAATTTCAAATGTAGCGTTCCACAATTCATCAGTTGTGTATAACACCCAGTTTTCACCACATCACATGCATTCCATAATGCCCATCACACAGTTACTCCATCTCCCCACCCACCTTTCCTCCAGCAACCCTCAGTTTGTTTCCAATAGCTGGGAACCTGTCATGGATTTTCTTCCTCTCTGGTTTCTTCGCATTCATTTTCCCTCCCTTCCCCTATGATCCTCTGTGCTGTTCCTTCTATTCCACATATGAGTAAAACCATATAATAATTGTTTTTCTCTGACTGACTTATTTTGCTCAGCATAATACCCTCCAGTGCCTTCCACATCGATATGCTAAATATTGATCCTTTCTGATGGCTGAATCATATTCCATTGTATATGTATATACCATGTTTTCTTTATCCATTTATCTGTCGATGGATGTCTTGGTTCCTTCCACGGTTTGGCTATTGTGGACAATGTCGCTATAAACATTCGGGGTGCAGTTGCCCCTTCAGATCACTACATTTGTAGCTTTGGGGTAAATAAAATTGCTGGGTTGTAAGGGAGCTCTCTTTTAAGTTCTTGAGGAACGTCCATAATGTTTTCCAAAGTGGCTGTACCAGTTTTCATTCCCACTTAGAAGTGTAAGAGAGTTCCCCTTTCTCCTCACCAACATTTGTTATTTCTTCGCTTGTTAATTTTTGCAATTCTGACTGGTGTGAAGTGGTATCTCATTGTCATTTGGATTTCTTTTTCCCCATGCCAAGTGATGTTGAGCAGTTTGTCATATGTCTCTTGGCCATTTGTGTGTCTTCTTTGGAGAAATATCTGTTCATATCGTCTGCCCATTTCTTGACTCGCTTATTTGTTTTTTGGGTGTTGAGTTTGGGTGTTGAACGGTAGTAAAGCGTACGGCACATTCATGATGCTTCCACACCCACTTTTGGAAATGCTACTCTCTCCAGGATACCTGAAGATGTTAGTGGAGAGTTGCCGTATACGCAGACTTGCTTTTCCCAGGTGAGTGCATGGCACATTCCTTATTCACTCACGCGCGCGCGCGCGCACACACACACACACACACACACACACAGACAGAGTTGAACATGTTTCTGTCTCGTCAGGAAAGGAGGTGTTTGTTGAGAGACGGTTTCTCGCCAATGCTTTTGGGTGCTTGCCCTTTTCCCCCCGGAGAGTAAAGTGTATGCGCTTTTTGCCTAGGCTTCCGTACACACCCTTGAGAAGCCTTCCCTCAGCCAGAAACAAGCCGTGAGTTGAAAGAGGCGTTCCACACAGACCTCCTTCTCAGAGCGAAGCCTGTCACACTTTTCCTTGGGCCTCCACACGCACTTTAGAAAAACTTCCTCCGGGAAGCTGTGAGTTGAACGACGGGTTTCCTACAGCGGTTTTCCGTGGGGGTAAGGATATATGGCACTTGGCCTTAGGCTTCCACGCACAGATTGGAAAGGCTTCTCTCTTCGTGAAACAAGATGTGCGCTGAACGTTGCGTTCTGCGCAGGCTTGCTTTTCACACATCAGCCCATGGTACTTTCCCTAGGCTTCCACACGCGCAGAGAGTATCCCTTCCCTAAACCTGAACCAAGACGCGGGGGAAAGCTGCCTTCTACACCACCTTCTTTTCCGAGTTTCGTATAGAACCCTTGCGTTGTGCTTCCACATCCACTTTTGTCACTGCTTCGATATATCCTCCGGAGAGGGGTTCGCTTGAAAGACGGTCTCCCTCCGTCACGCTTTCAAGGAGTTAAGGATAGGGCACTCTCCTTATGCCTGCACACGTCCACTTGCAATCTCGACTGACTTCATGACCCCGTCCAATGCTACGCTGAAAGTCCCATTGCGCGCGGCCTTGTTTCTAAGAGATGAGGACAGGGCACGGCACGTTCCTTGTGCTTCCACCACGACTATATAAAAGGCTCCCGTCTCCAAGGCAAAGGATGTCAGGTGCAAGACGGCTTCGCAAAAGCGAGGTTGCCTCTTAGAGGGCGGTCTACGGCGCTCTGCTGACGCTTCCACGCCTACATATGCAAACGCTTCTGGGCTCACGAAAGAAGACGTCCGTTGAAAGCTGCCTTGTACCCCGACGCGTTTCTCGGAGTTAGGTCCAGGGAACGGTCCCTGTGCGATCACACGCAGCCTTGAGATGGCTCAGCTCTTTTCGATCGTCAGGGAGGACGTTTCTCGGAGTTAGGTCCAGGGAAAGGTAGTAAAGCGTACGGCACTTTCATGATGCTTCCACACCCACTTTTGGAAATGCTTCTCTCTCCAGGATACCTGAAGATGCTAGTGGCGAGTCGCCGTAGACGCAGACTTGCTTTTCCCAGGTCAGTACATGGCACTCTCCTTATTCACTCACGCACGCGCGCGCGCGCGTGCCCTCACACACACACACACACACACACACACACACACACACACACACACAGAGTTGAACATGTTTCTGTCTCGTCAGGAAAGAAGGTGATCGTTGAGAGACGGTTTCTCGCCGATGCTTTTGGGTTCTTGCTTTTTTCCCCCCGGAGAGAGAAGTGTAGCCGCTTTTTCCCTAGGCTTCCGTACACACCCTTGAGAAGCCTTCCGTCAGCCAGAAACAAGCCATGAGTTGAAAGAGGCGTTCCACGCAGACCTCCTTCTCAGAGCGAAGCCTGTCACACTTTTCCTTGTGAAGTCAACTAGAGAGATACAAATACTTTCTCAATGATTGCTTTAACAAAAAAGGACTAAATATCCCAATCAGAAAACATAGACTGTAAAGAGGAAGCAAGACCCATCTCTATGCTGCCTACCAGAGAATCACTTCAGACCTAAAAATAAAAGCAGATTGGAAGTAATGGGACACAAAACCATTTATCATGCAAATGGAAGTGAAAAGAAAGTTGGAGTCGTAATATTTTTATGAGACAAAATAAACTGAATTGTGGGGAAGATGGCAGAGTAGAAGGACCCTAAACTCACCTCATCCCACAGATACTACTAGGTAACACTCACACCAGAGTCACCCAGAAATGGACCTTCAGATTTCCCCACAAAACTATACAACTAAATGGAGAGAGGGAATCACATCAAAGATGGTAGGAAGGACAAGGACTCTGTAGGAATCTAAAGCCCATATTTCTGACCACCAGAGGGAGGGAACCACAGTCACAGAGGGGCCAGAAACAAACTACTACACCGGGGAGCCTCTAAAGCGTAGAGACATCCTCATAGCTTATGGCTTTGAAAATCAGAAGGGATGACATTTGTGAGCGTATACAACCAGCAGACTTAAAGCTTGGAACTTTTAAAAATCAGCTGTCTCAGCTCTGAGAGAGCACAGAAGGTGATAGGAAGCTGAGATCTGTCCTTAAAGATTAAGCAGAGCAAAGAGTGTGGAGAAGCTTGGGTGAAGCAGGTTGAAAGGTGCTTGAGGATTAAACAAGGGAGACATAGTTCCTGAACTCAGAGTTTGCTAAGGGACTTGTCCAGGAACAAAGGAGCTGGCAGGTGCCATTTCCCTCTACGGCCCCTCATTATAAACACACACCTACCTGCAAGACCAAGCACAATCTAGCAATCACTAACTTGCATAAACCATGGCCCATCCCCACACCTACCACACCTGCTTCAGTCCCAGTGCTGTGGATACCCTCCCTGATAAGACCCACACAATCCTTGACAACAATATGTCTCCCCATCACCCACAGAACACGCATGCGTCTTGTTAAAACAGCACACCCCATGTGTTGTGCACAATGACACAGTCCAGATCCAGTCTCTGTTGTTGCTATGCATTACCTTCAGAGGAGAACCAGCATCACCAAGTGAAAAATGTATGTTCTGCCCCGTATTTTCAAGAACAAGCAATATATCTGACCTTCCTAACAGAGAGATATTCTCTGAGAAGTAGGCCAAATGAGCAGACAGAGGACTATGTCCTAAACGAAAGAAGAGGACAAAGCCACAGCAAGAGACCTAAACAAAATGGATATAAGGAACATGCCTGACAGAAAATTTAAGATAACAATTATAAAGATACTCACTGGGGAAATGAAAAGAGGGAGGACATCAGAAGGGGGAACATCATTGAGACTCTTAACAAAGAGATATGAAAGAAATAATCAGAGATGTGGAACACAAGAAATGAAATGAAGAATATACTAGATAGAATAATTACCAGGATGGACGAAGCAGAGGAACAAATTAATGAACTAGAAGACAGTAATGGAAAGTAATCAAGCGGAACAAATGAGAGGAAAAAGAAGTATGCAAAAATGAGAAGAGACTTAGGGAATTCAGTGACTCCATCCAGTGTAACAACACCCACATGAGAGGGATCCCAGAAGGTGAAAAGGGGGAAAAGGGGGCAGAAAATCTATTTGACCAAAGAAGAGCTGAAAACTTAACCTAATCTGGTGAAGGAAACCTATACAAATCCATAAGGCATAGAGATCCCCTCCCACAAAATCAACCTAAGGAGGTCCACATCAAGATACATAGTAATCCAAATGGGAAAAGGTAGTGATAAAGAAAAAACATTTAAAGCAGCAAGATAAAAGAAGACAGTTAACATGCAAGGGAAAGCCCATAAATCTATCAGCTGAGTTTTCAGCAGAAACTATGCAGGACAGAAGAAAGTGGCGTTAAATATTCAAAGTGCTGAATGAGAAAAATCTGCAGCAAGGAATAATTTATCCAGCAAGCCTATCCTTCAGAAAAGAAGGGGAGAAAAAGAGTTTCTTAGCCACACAAACTAAAAGAGTTCATGACCACTAAATTAACTACAAAAAATATTGAAGGGGACACTATGAGTGGAAAAAAATCGTAAGTGAGAGTATGACAATAATGAATCAAGGAAGCAGTAAAAATAAGTATTTCTGTAAAAGTCAGTTAAGGGATTCACAAAATAAAAGTATGTAAAATATGAAAACATATACCCTAACACATGAGGAGGAGTCAACAGTGGGTTTGAACTTAAACAGCATTCAACTTAATATAGACTGAAAAGGCTATATATAATCCAGGGGGTCACCACAAACCCAAACCTCTAATACACATGCAAAAGATAAAGGGAAAGAAATCCAAGAATATCATTAAAGAAAACGAGCAAACCATGACAGAGAGAGCAAGAGAAGAAAGGATCAGAGAAAAACTACACAAAAAACTATGAAACAAGTAACAAAACATCAATAAATACATGTCTAATGATAATTAGTTTGAATGTAAATGGACTAAATGCTCCAAGCAAAAGAGCATGACAGAGTTTGTATATATATATAAAAGATTTCACACCTAAAGACACCTGCAGATGGAAATTAAGAGATGGAGAAACATTAATCATGCAAGTGGATGTCAAAAGAAGTCAGAGTAGCAATCCTTATATCAGACAAAATAGACTTTTTTAACATTGAAATTGAATTAGCCAACATAGAGTACACCAGTAGTTTCAAATGTAGCGTTCCACAATTCATCAGTTGTGTATAACACCCAGTGTTCATCACATCACATGCATTCCTTAATGCCCATCACACAGTTACTCCATCTCCCCACCCACCTTTCCCCCAGCAACCCTCAGTTTGTTTCCAATAGTTAGGAACCTGTCATGGATTTTCTTCCTCTCTGGTTTCTTCGCATTCATTTTCCCTCCCTTCCCCTATGATCCTCTGTGCTGTTCCTTCTATTCCACATATGAGTAAAACCATATAATAATTGTTTTTCTCTGACTGACTTATTTTGCTCAGCATAATACCCTCCAGTGCCATCCACATCGATATGCTAAATATTGATCCTTTCTGATGGCTGAGTCACATTCCTTTGTATATGTATATACCATGTTTTCTTTATCCATTTATCTGTCGATGGATGTCTTGGTTCCTTCCACGGTTTGGCTACTGTGGACAATGTCGCTATAAACATTTGGGGTGCAGTTGCCCCTTCAGATCACTACATTTGTAGCTTTGGGGTAAATAAAATTGCTGGGTTGTAAGGGAGCTCTCTTTTAAGTTCTTGAGGAACGTCCATAATGTTTTCCAAAGTGGCTGTACCAGTTTTCATTCCCACTTAGAAGTGTAAGAGAGTTCCCCTTTCTCCTCACCAACATTTGTTATTTCTTCGCTTGTTAATTTTTGCAATTCTGACTGGTGTGAAGTGGTATCTCATTGTCATTTGGATTTCTTTTTCCCCATGCCAAGTGATGTTGAGCAGTTTGTCATATGTCTGTTGGCCATTTGTGTGTCTTCTTTGGAGAAATATCTGTTCATATCTTCTGCCCATTTCTTGACTCGCTTATTTGTTTTTTGGGTGTTGAGTTTGGGTGTTGAACGGTAGTAAAGCGTACGGCACATTCATGATATTCCACACCCACTTTTGGAAATGCTTCTCTCTCCAGGATACCTGAAGATGTTAGTGGAGAGTTGCCGTATACGCAGACTTGCTTTTCCCAGGTCAGTGCATGGCACATTCCTTATTCACTCACGCGCGCGCGCGCGCACACACACACACACACACACACACACAGACAGAGTTGAACATGTTTCTGTCTCGTCAGGAAAGGAGGTGTTTGTTGAGAGACGGTTTCTCGCCAATGCTTTTGGGTGCTTGCCCTTTTCCCCCCGGAGAGTAAAGTGTATGCGCTTTTTGCCTAGGCTTCCGTACACACCCTTGAGAAGCCTTCCCTCAGCCAGAAACAAGCCGTGAGTTGAAAGAGGCGTTCCACACAGACCTCCTTCTCAGAGCGAAGCCTGTCACACTTTTCCTTGGGCCTCCACACGCACTTTAGAAAAACTTCCTCCGGGAAGCTGTGAGTTGAACGACGGGTTTCCTACAGCGGTTTTCCGTGGGGGTAAGGATATATGGCACTTGGCCTTAGGCTTCCACGCACACATTGGAAAGGCTTCTCTCTTCGTGAAACAAGATGTGCGCTGAACGTTGCGTTCTGCGCAGGCTTGCTTTTCACACATCAGCCCATGGTACTTTCCCTAGGCTTCCACACGCGCAGAGAGTATCCCTTCCCTAAACCTGAACCAAGACGCGGGGGAAAGCTGCCTTCTACACCACCTTCTTTTCCGAGTTTCGTATAGAACCCTTGCGTTGTGCTTCCACATCCACTTTTGTCACTGCTTCGATATATCCTCCGGAGAGGGGTTCGCTTGAAAGACGGTCTCCCTCCGTCACGCTTTCAAGGAGTTAAGGATAGGGCACTCTCCTTATGCCTGCACACGTCCACTTGCAATCTCGACTGACTTCATGACCCCGTCCAATGCTACGCTGAAAGTCCCATTGCGCGCGGCCTTGTTTCTAAGAGATGAGGACAGGGCACGGCACGTTCCTTGTGCTTCCACCACGACTATATAAAAGGCTCCCGTCTCCAAGGCAAAGGATGTCAGGTGCAAGACGGCTTCGCAAAAGCGAGGTTGCCTCTTAGAGGGCGGTCTACGGCGCTCTGCTGACGCTTCCACGCCTACATATGCAAACGCTTCTGGGCTCACGAAAGAAGACGTCCGTTGAAAGCTGCCTTGTACCCCGGCGCGTTTCTCGGAGTTAGGTCCAGGGAACGGTCCCTGTGCGATCACACGCAGCCTTGAGATGGCTCAGCTCTTTTCGATCGTCAGGGAGGACGTTTCTCGGAGTTAGGTCCAGGGAAAGGTAGTAAAGCGTACGGCACTTTCATGATGCTTCCACACCCACTTTTGGAAATGCTTCTCTCTCCAGGATACCTGAAGATGCTAGTGGCGAGTCGCCGTAGACGCAGACTTGCTTTTCCCAGGTCAGTACATGGCACTCTCCTTATTCACTCACGCACGCGCGCGCGCGCGTGCCCTCACACACACACACACACACACACACACACACACACACACACAGAGTTGAACATGTTTCTGTCTCGTCAGGAAAGAAGGTGATCGTTGAGAGACGGTTTCTCGCCGATGCTTTTGGGTTCTTGCTTTTTTCCCCCCGGAGAGAGAAGTGTAGCCGCTTTTTCCCTAGGCTTCCGTACACACCCTTGAGAAGCCTTCCGTCAGCCAGAAACAAGCCATGAGTTGAAAGAGGCGTTCCACGCAGACCTCCTTCTCAGAGCGAAGCCTGTCACACTTTTCCTTGTGAAGTCAACTAGAGAGATACAAATACTTTCTCAATGATTGCTTTAACAAAAAAGGACTAAATATCCCAATCAGAAAACATAGACTGTAAAGAGGAAGCAAGACCCATCTCTATGCTGCCTACCAGAGAATCACTTCAGACCTAAAAATAAAAGCAGATTGGAAGTAATGGGACACAAAACCATTTATCATGCAAATGGAAGTGAAAAGAAAGTTGGAGTCGTAATATTTTTATGAGACAAAATAAACTGAATTGTGGGGAAGATGGCAGAGTAGAAGGACCCTAAACTCACCTCATCCCACAGATACAACTAGGTAACACTCACACCAGAGTCACCCAGAAATGGACCTTCAGATTTCCCCACAAAACTATACAACTAAATGGAGAGAGGGAATCACATCAAAGATGGTAGGAAGGACAAGGACTCTGTAGGAATCTAAAGCCCATATTTCTGACCACCAGAGGGAGGGAACCACAGTCACAGAGGGGCCAGAAATAAACTACTACACCGGGGAGCCTCTAAAGCGTAGAGACATCCTCATAGCTTATGGCTTTGAAAATCAGAAGGGATGACATTTGTGAGCGTATACAACCAGCAGACTTAAAGCTTGGAACTTTTCAAAATCAGCTGTCTCAGCTCTGAGAGAGCACAGAAGGTGATAGGAAGCTGAGATCTGTCCTTAAAGATTAAGCAGAGCAAAGAGTGTGGAGAAGCTTGGGTGAAGCAGGTTGAAAGGTGCTTGAGGATTAAACAAGGGAGACATAGTTCCTGAACTCAGAGTTTGCTAAGGGACTTGTCCAGGAACAAAGGAGCTGGCAGGTGCCATTTCCCTCTACGGCCCCTCATTATAAACACACACCTACCTGCAAGACCAAGCACAATCTAGCAATCACTAACTTGCATAAACCATGGCCCATCCCCACACCTACCACACCTGCTTCAGTCCCAGTGCTGTGGATACCCTCCCTGATAAGACCCACACAATCCTTGACAACAATATGTCTCCCCATCACCCACAGAACACGCATGCGTCTTGTTAAAACAGCACACCCCATGTGTTGTGCACAATGACACAGTCCAGATCCAGTCTCTGTTGTTGCTATGCATTACCTTCAGAGGAGAACCAGCATCACCAAGTGAAAAATGTATGTTCTGCCCCGTATTTTCAAGAACAAGCAATATATCTGACCTTCCTAACAGAGAGATATTCTCTGAGAAGTAGGCCAAATGAGCAGACAGAGGACTATGTCCTAAACGAAAGAAGAGGACAAAGCCACAGCAAGAGACCTAAACAAAATGGATATAAGGAACATGCCTGACAGAAAATTTAAGATAACAATTATAAAGATACTCACTGGGGAAATGAAAAGAGGGAGGACATCAGAAGGGGGAACATCATTGAGACTCTTAACAAAGAGGTATGAAAGAAATAATCAGAGATGTGGAACACAAGAAATGAAATGAAGAATATACTAGATAGAATAATTAGCAGGATGGACGAAGCAGAGGAACAAATTAATGAACTAGAAGACAGTAATGGAAAGTAATCAAGCGGAACAAATGAGAGGAAAAAGAAGTATGCAAAAATGAGAAGAGACTTAGGGAATTCAGTGACTCCATCCAGTGTAACAACACCCACATGAGAGGGATGCCAGAAGGTGAAAAGGGGGAAAAGGGGGCAGAAAATCTATTTGACCAAAGAAGAGCTGAAAACTTAACCTAATCTGGTGAAGGAAACCTATACAAATCCATAAGGCATAGAGATCCCCTCCCACAAAATCAACCTAAGGAGGTCCACATCAAGATACATAGTAATCAAAATGGGAAAAGGTAGTGATAAAGAAAAAACATTTAAAGCAGCAAGATAAAAGAAGACAGTTAACATGCAAGGGAAAGCCCATAAATCTATCAGCTGAGTTTTCAGCAGAAACTATGCAGGACAGAAGAAAGTGGCGTTAAATATTCAAAGTGCTGAAGGAGAAAAATCTGCAGCAAGGAATAATTTATCCAGCAAGCCTATCCTTCAGAAAAGAAGGGGAGAAAAAGAGTTTCTTAGCCACACAAACTAAAAGAGTTCATGACCACTAAATTAACTACAAAAAATATTGAAGGGGACACTATGAGTGGAAAAAAATCGTAAGTGAGAGTATCACAATAATGAATCAAGGAAGCAGTAAAAATAAGTATTTCTGTAAAAATCAGTTAAGGGATTCACAAAATAAAAGTATGTAAAATATGAAAACATATACCCTAACACATGAGGAGGAGTCAACAGTGGGTTTGAACTTAAACAGCATTCAACTTAATATGGACTGAAAAGGCTATATATAATCCAGGGGGTCACCACAAACCCGAACCTCTAATACACATGCAAAAGATAAAGGGAAAGAAATCCAAGAATATCATTAAAGAAAACGAGCAAACCATGAGAGAGAGAGCAAGAGAAGAAAGGATCAGAGAAAAACTACACAAAAAACTATGAAACAAGTAACAAAACATCAATAAATACATGTCTAATGATAATTAGTTTGAATGTAAATGGACTAAATGCTCCAAGCAAAAGAGCATGACAGAGTTTGTATATATATATAAAAGATTTCACACCTAAAGACACCTGCAGATGGAAATTAAGAGATGGAGAAACATTAATCATGCAAGTGGATGTCAAAAGAAGTCAGAGTAGCAATCCTTATATCAGACAAAATAGACTTTTTTAACATTGAAATTGAATTAGCCAACATAGACTACACCAGTAATTTCAAATGTAGCGTTCCACAATTCATCAGTTGTGTATAACACCCAGTGTTCATCACATCACATGCATTCCTTAATGCCCATCACACAGTTACTCCATCTCCCCACCCACCTTTCCTCCAGCAACCCTCAGTTTGTTTCCAATAGTTGGGAACCTGTCATGGATTTTCTTCCTCTCTGGTTTCTTCGCATTCATTTTCCCTCCCTTCCCCTATGATCCTCTGTGCTGTTCCTTCTATTCCACATATGAGTAAAACCATATAATAATTGTTTTTCTCTGACTGACATATTTTGCTCAGCATAATACCCTCCAGTGCCTTCCACATCGATATGCTAAATATTGATCCTTTCTGATGGCTGAGTCATATTCCATTGTATATGTATATACCATGTTTTCTTTATCCATTTATCTGTCGATGGATGTCTTGGTTCCTTCCACGGTTTGGCTATTGTGGACAATGTCGCTATAAACATTCGGGGTGCAGTTGCCCCTTCAGATCACTACATTTGTAGCTTTGGGGTAAATAAAATTGCTGGGTTGTAAGGGAGCTCTCTTTTAAGTTCTTGAGGAACCTCCATATTGTTTTCCAAAGTGGCTGTACCAGTTTTCATTCCCACTTAGAAGTGTAAGAGAGTTCCCCTTTCTCCTCACCAACATTTGTTATTTCTTCGCTTGTTAACTTTTGCAATTCTGACTGGTATGAAGTGGTATCTCATTGTCATTTGGATTTCTTTTTCCCCATGCCAAGTGATGTTGAGCAGTTTGTCAAATGTCTGTTGGCCATTTGTGTATCTTCTTTGGAGAAATATCTGTTCATATCTTCTGCCCATTTCTTGACTCGCTTATTTGTTTTTTGGGTGTTGAGTTTGGGTGTTGAACGGTAGTAAAGCGTACGGCACTTTCATGATGCTTCCACACCCACTTTTGGAAATGCTTCTCTCTCAAGGATACCTGAAGATGTTAGTGGAGAGTTGCCGTATACGCAGACTTGCTTTTCCCAGGTGAGTGCATGGCACATTCCTTATTCACTCACGCGCGCGCGCGCGCGCACACACACACACACACACACACACACACACACAGAGTTGAACATGTTTCTGTCTCGTCAGGAAAGGAGGTGTTCTTTGAGAGACGGTTTCTCGCCAATGCTTTTGGGTGCTTGCCCTTTTCCCCCCGGAGAGTGAAGTGTATGCGCTTTTTGCCTAGGCTTCCGTACACACCCTTGAGAAGCCTTCCCTCAGCCAGAAACAAGCCGTGAGTTGAAAGAGGCGTTCCACACAGACCTCCTTCTCAGAGCGAAGCCTGTCACACTTTTCCTTGGGCCTCCACACGCACTTTAGAAAAACTTCCTCCGGGAAGCTGTGAGTTGAACGACGGGTTTCCTACAGCGGTTTTCTGTGGGGGTAAGGATATATGGCACTTGGCCTTAGGCTTCCACGCACACATTGGAAACGGCTTCTCTCTTCGTGAAACAAGATGTGCGCTGAACGTTGCGTTCTGCGCAGGCTTGCTTTTCACACATCAGCCGATGGTACTTTCCCTAGGCTTCCACACGCGCAGAGAGTATCCCTTCCCTAAACCTGAACCAAGACGCGGGGGAAAGCTGCCTTCTACACCACCTTCTTTTCCGAGTTTCGTATAGAACCCTTGCGTTGTGCTTCCACATCCACTTTTGTCACTGCTTCGATATATCCTCCGGAGAGGGGTTCGCTTGAAAGACGGTCTCCCTCCGTCACGCTTTCAAGGAGTTAAGGATAGGGCACTCTCCTTATGCCTGCACACGTCCACTTGCAATCTCGACTGACTTCATGACCCCGTCCATATGCTACGCTGAAAGTCCCATTGCGCGCGGCCTTGTTTCTAAGAGATGAGGACAGGGCACGGCACGTTCCTTGTGCTTCCACCACGACTATATAAAAGGCTCCCGTCTCCAAGGCAAAGGATGTCAGGTGCAAGACGGCTTCGCAAAAGCGAGGTTGCCTCTTAGAGGGCGGTCTACGGCGCTCTGCTGACGCTTCCACGCCTACATATGCAAACGCTTCTGGGCTCACGAAAGAAGACGTCCGTTGAAAGCTGCCTTGTACCCCGACGCGTTTCTCGGAGTTAGGTCCAGGGAACGGTCCCTGTGCGATCACACGCAGCCTTGAGATGGCTCAGCTCTTTTCGATCGTCAGGGAGGACGTTTCTCGGAGTTAGGTCCAGGGAAAGGTAGTAAAGCGTACGGCACTTTCATGATGCTTCCACACCCACTTTTGGAAATGCTTCTCTCTCCAGGATACCTGAAGATGCTAGTGGCGAGTCGCCGTAGACGCAGACTTGCTTTTCCCAGGTCAGTACATGGCACTCTCCTTATTCACTCACGCACGCGCGCGCGCGCGTGCCCTCACACACACACACACACACACACACACACACACACACACACACAGAGTTGAACATGTTTCTGTCTCGTCAGGAAAGAAGGTGATCGTTGAGAGACGGTTTCTCGCCGATGCTTTTGGGTTCTTGCTTTTTTCCTCCCGGAGAGAGAAGTGTAGCCGCTTTTTCCCTAGGCTTCCGTACACACCCTTGAGAAGCCTTCCGTCAGCCAGAAACAAGCCATGAGTTGAAAGAGGCGTTCCACGCAGACCTCCTTCTCAGAGCGAAGCCTGTCACACTTTTCCTTGTGAAGTCAACTAGAGAGATACAAATACTTTCTCAATGATTGCTTTAACAAAAAAGGACTAAATATCCCAATCAGAAAACATAGACTGTAAAGAGGAAGCAAGACCCATCTCTATGCTGCCTACCAGAGAATCACTTCAGACCTAAAAATAAAAGCAGATTGGAAGTAATGGGACACAAAACCATTTATCATGCAAATGGAAGTGAAAAGAAAGTTGGAGTCGTAATATTTTTATGAGACAAAATAAACTGAATTGTGGGGAAGATGGCAGAGTAGAAGGACCCTAAACTCACCTCATCCCACAGATACAACTAGGTAACACTCACACCAGAGTCACCCAGAAATGGACCTTCAGATTTCCCCACAAAACTATACAACTAAATGGAGAGAGGGAATCACATCAAAGATGGTAGGAAGGACAAGGACTCTGTAGGAATCTAAAGCCCATATTTCTGACCACCAGAGGGAGGGAACCACAGTCACAGAGGGGCCAGAAACAAACTACTACACCGGGGAGCCTCTAAAGCGTAGAGACATCCTCATAGCTTATGGCTTTGAAAATCAGAAGGGATGACATTTGTGAGCATATACAACCAGCAGACTTAAAGCTTGGAACTTTTCAAAATCAGCTGTCTCAGCTCTGAGAGAGCACAGAAGGTGATAGGAAGCTGAGATCTGTCCTTAAAGATTAAGCAGAGCAAAGAGTGTGGAGAAGCTTGGGTGAAGCAGGTTGAAAGGTGCTTGAGGATTAAACAAGGGAGACATAGTTCCTGAACTCAGAGTTTGCTAAGGGACTTGTCCAGGAACAAAGGAGCTGGCAGGTGCCATTTCCCTCTACGGCCCCTCATTATAAACACACACCTACCTGCAAGACCAAGCACAATCTAGCAATCACTAACTTGCATAAACCATGGCCCATCCCCACACCTACCACACCTGCTTCAGTCCCAGTGCTGTGGATACCCTCCCTGATAAGACCCACACAATCCTTGACAACAATATGTCTCCCCATCACCCACAGAACACGCATGCGTCTTGTTAAAACAGCACACCCCATGTGTTGTGCACAATGACACAGTCCAGATCCAGTCTCTGTTGTTGCTATGCATTACCTTCAGAGGAGAACCAGCATCACCAAGTGAAAAATGTATGTTCTGCCCCGTATTTTCAAGAACAAGCAATATATCTGACCTTCCTAACAGAGAGATATTCTCTGAGAAGTAGGCCAAATGAGCAGACAGAGGACTATGTCCTAAACGAAAGAAGAGGACAAAGCCACAGCAAGAGACCTAAACAAAATGGATATAAGGAACATGCCTGACAGAAAATTTAAGATAACAATTATAAAGATACTCACTGGGGAAATGAAAAGAGGGAGGACATCAGAAGGGGGAACATCATTGAGACTCTTAACAAAGAGGTATGAAAGAAATAATCAGAGGTGTGGAACACAAGAAATGAAATGAAGAATATACTAGATAGAATAATTAGCAGGATGGACGAAGCAGAGGAACAAATTAATGAACTAGAAGACAGTAATGGAAAGTAATCAAGCGGAACAAATGAGAGGAAAAAGAAGTATGCAAAAATGAGAAGAGACTTAGGGAATTCAGTGACTCCATCCAGTGTAACAACACCCACATGAGAGGGATGCCAGAAGGTGAAAAGGGGGAAAAGGGGGCAGAAAATCTATTTGACCAAAGAAGAGCTGAAAACTTAACCTAATCTGGTGAAGGAAACCTATACAAATCCATAAGGCATAGAGATCCCCTCCCACAAAATCAACCTAAGGAGGTCCACATCAAGATACATAGTAATCCAAATGGGAAAAGGTAGTGATAAAGAAAAAACATTTAAAGCAGCAAGATAAAAGAAGACAGTTAATATGCAAGGGAAAGCCCATAAATCTATCAGCTGAGTTTTCAGCAGAAACTATGCAGGACAGAAGAAAGTGGCGTTAAATATTCAAAGTGCTGAAGGAGAAAAATCTGCAGCAAGGAATAATTTATCCAGCAAGCCTATCCTTCAGAAAAGAAGGGGAGAAAAAGAGTTTCTTAGCCACACAAACTAAAAGAGTTCATGACCACTAAATTAACTACAAAAAATATTGAAGGGGACACTATGAGTGGAAAAAAATCGTAAGTGAGAGTATCACAATAATGAATCAAGGAAGCAGTAAAAATAAGTATTTCTGTAAAAATCAGTTAAGGGATTCACAAAATAAAAGTATGTAAAATATGAAAACATATACCCTAACACATGAGGAGGAGTCAACAGTGGGTTTGAACTTAAACAGCATTCAACTTAATATGGACTGAAAAGGCTATATATAATCCAGGGGGTCACCACAAACCCGAACCTCTAATACACATGCAAAAGATAAAGGGAAAGAAATCCAAGAATATCATTAAAGAAAACGAGCAAACCATGAGAGAGAGAGCAAGAGAAGAAAGGATCAGAGAAAAACTACACAAAAAACTATGAAACAAGTAACAAAACATCAATAAATACATGTCTAATGATAATTAGTTTGAATGTAAATGGACTAAATGCTCCAAGCAAAAGAGCATGACAGAGTTTGTATATATATATAAAAGATTTCACACCTAAAGACACCTGCAGATGGAAATTAAGAGATGGAGAAACATTAATCATGCAAGTGGATGTCAAAAGAAGTCAGAGTAGCAATCCTTATATCAGACAAAATAGACTTTTTTAACATTGAAATTGAATTAGCCAACATAGACTACACCAGTAATTTCAAATGTAGCGTTCCACAATTCATCAGTTGTGTATAACACCCAGTGTTCATCACATCACATGCATTCCTTAATGCCCATCACACAGTTACTCCATCTCCCCACCCACCTTTCCTCCAGCAACCCTCAGTTTGTTTCCAATAGTTGGGAACCTGTCATGGATTTTCTTCCTCTCTGGTTTCTTCGCATTCATTTTCCCTCCCTTCCCCTATGATCCTCTGTGCTGTTCCTTCTATTCCACATATGAGTAAAACCATATAATAATTGTTTTTCTCTGACTGACATATTTTGCTCAGCATAATACCCTCCAGTGCCTTCCACATCGATATGCTAAATATTGATCCTTTCTGATGGCTGAGTCATATTCCATTGTATATGTATATACCATGTTTTCTTTATCCATTTATCTGTCGATGGATGTCTTGGTTCCTTCCACGGTTTGGCTATTGTGGACAATGTCGCTATAAACATTCGGGGTGCAGTTGCCCCTTCAGATCACTACATTTGTAGCTTTGGGGTAAATAAAATTGCTGGGTTGTAAGGGAGCTCTCTTTTAAGTTCTTGAGGAACCTCCATATTGTTTTCCAAAGTGGCTGTACCAGTTTTCATTCCCACTTAGAAGTGTAAGAGAGTTCCCCTTTCTCCTCACCAACATTTGTTATTTCTTCGCTTGTTAACTTTTGCAATTCTGACTGGTATGAAGTGGTATCTCATTGTCATTTGGATTTCTTTTTCCCCATGCCAAGTGATGTTGAGCAGTTTGTCAAATGTCTGTTGGCCATTTGTGTATCTTCTTTGGAGAAATATCTGTTCATATCTTCTGCCCATTTCTTGACTCGCTTATTTGTTTTTTGGGTGTTGAGTTTGGGTGTTGAACGGTAGTAAAGCGTACGGCACTTTCATGATGCTTCCACACCCACTTTTGGAAATGCTTCTCTCTCAAGGATACCTGAAGATGTTAGTGGAGAGTTGCCGTATACGCAGACTTGCTTTTCCCAGGTGAGTGCATGGCACATTCCTTATTCACTCACGCGCGCGCGCGCGCACACACACACACACACACACACACACACACACACAGAGTTGAACATGTTTCTGTCTCGTCAGGAAAGGAGGTGTTCTTTGAGAGACGGTTTCTCGCCAATGCTTTTGGGTGCTTGCCCTTTTCCCCCCGGAGAGTGAAGTGTATGCGCTTTTTGCCTAGGCTTCCGTACACACCCTTGAGAAGCCTTCCCTCAGCCAGAAACAAGCCGTGAGTTGAAAGAGGCGTTCCACACAGACCTCCTTCTCAGAGCGAAGCCTGTCACACTTTTCCTTGGGCCTCCACACGCACTTTAGAAAAACTTCCTCCGGGAAGCTGTGAGTTGAACGACGGGTTTCCTACAGCGGTTTTCTGTGGGGGTAAGGATATATGGCACTTGGCCTTAGGCTTCCACGCACACATTGGAAACGGCTTCTCTCTTCGTGAAACAAGATGTGCGCTGAACGTTGCGTTCTGCGCAGGCTTGCTTTTCACACATCAGCCGATGGTACTTTCCCTAGGCTTCCACACGCGCAGAGAGTATCCCTTCCCTAAACCTGAACCAATACGCGGGGGAAAGCTGCCTTCTACACCACCTTCTTTTCCGAGTTTCGTATAGAACCCTTGCGTTGTGCTTCCACATCCACTTTTGTCACTGCTTCGATATATCCTCCGGAGAGGGGTTCGCTTGAAAGACGGTCTCCCTCCGTCACGCTTTCAAGGAGTTAAGGATAGGGCACTCTCCTTATGCCTGCACACGTCCACTTGCAATCTCGACTGACTTCATGACCCCGTCCATATGCTACGCTGAAAGTCCCATTGCGCGCGGCCTTGTTTCTAAGAGATGAGGACAGGGCACGGCACGTTCCTTGTGCTTCCACCACGACTATATAAAAGGATCCCGTCTCCAAGGCAAAGGATGTCAGGTGCAAGACGGCTTCGCAAAAGCGAGGTTGCCTCTTAGAGGGCGGTCTACGGCGCTCTGCTGACGCTTCCACGCCTACATATGCAAACGCTTCTGGGCTCACGAAAGAAGACGTCCGTTGAAAGCTGCCTTGTACCCCGACGCGTTTCTCGGAGTTAGGTCCAGGGAACGGTCCCTGTGCGATCACACGCAGCCTTGAGATGGCTCAGCTCTTTTCGATCGTCAGGGAGGACGTTTCTCGGAGTTAGGTCCAGGGAAAGGTAGTAAAGCGTACGGCACTTTCATGATGCTTCCACACCCACTTTTGGAAATGCTTCTCTCTCCAGGATACCTGAAGATGCTAGTGGCGAGTCGCCGTAGACGCAGACTTGCTTTTCCCAGGTCAGTACATGGCACTCTCCTTATTCACTCACGCACGCGCGCGCGCGCGTGCCCTCACACACACACACACACACACACACACACACACACACAGAGTTGAACATGTTTCTGTCTCGTCAGGAAAGAAGGTGATCGTTGAGAGACGGTTTCTCGCCGATGCTTTTGGGTTCTTGCTTTTTTCCCCCCGGAGAGAGAAGTGTAGCCGCTTTTTCCCTAGGCTTCCGTACACACCCTTGAGAAGCCTTCCGTCAGCCAGAAACAAGCCATGAGTTGAAAGAGGCGTTCCACGCAGACCTCCTTCTCAGAGCGAAGCCTGTCACACTTTTCCTTGTGAAGTAAACTAGAGAGATACAAATACTTTCTCAATGATTGCTTTAACAAAAAAGGACTAAATATCCCAATCAGAAAACATAGACTGTAAAGAGGAAGCAAGACCCATCTCTATGCTGCCTACCAGAGAATCACTTCAGACCTAAAAATAAAAGCAGATTGGAAGTAATGGGACACAAAACCATTTATCATGCAAATGGAAGTGAAAAGAAAGTTGGAGTCGTAATATTTTTATGAGACAAAATAAACTGAATTGTGGGGAAGATGGCAGAGTAGAAGGACCCTAAACTCACCTCATCCCACAGATACAACTAGGTAACACTCACACCAGAGTCACCCAGAAATGGACCTTCAGGTTTCCCCACAAAACTATACAACTAAATGGAGAGAGGGAATCACATCAAAGATGGTAGGAAGGACAAGGACTCTGTAGGAATCTAAAGCCCATATTTCTGACCACCAGAGGAAGGGAACCACAGTCACAGAGGGGCCAGAAACAAACTACTACACCGGGGAGCCTCTAAAGCGTAGAGACATCCTCATAGCTTATGGCTTTGAAAATCAGAAGGGATGACATTTGTGAGCGTATACAACCAGCAGACTTAAAGCTTGGAACTTTTAAAAATCAGCTGTCTCAGCTCTGAGAGAGCACAGAAGGTGATAGGAAGCTGAGATCTGTCCTTAAAGATTAAGCAGAGCAAAGAGTGTGGAGAAGCTTGGGTGAAGCAGGTTGAAAGGTGCTTGAGGATTAAACAAGGGAGACATAGTTCCTGAACTCAGAGTTTGCTAAGGGACTTGTCCAGGAACAAAGGAGCTGGCAGGTTCCATTTCCCTCTACGGCCCCTCATTATAAACACACACCTACCTGCAAGACCAAGCACAATCTAGCAATCACTAACTTGCATAAACCATGGCCCATCCCCACACCTACCACACCTGCTTCAGTCCCAGTGCTGTGGATACCCTCCCTGATAAGACCCACACAATCCTTGACAACAATATGTCTCCCCATCACCCACAGAACACGCATGCATCTTGTTAAAACAGCACACCCCATGTGTTGTGCACAATGACACAGTCCAGATCCAGTCTCTGTTGTTGCTATGCATTACCTGCAGAGGAGAACCAGCATCACCAAGTGAAAAATGTATGTTCTGCCCCGTATTTTCAAGAACAAGCAATATATCTGACCTTCCTAACAGAGAGATATTCTCTGAGAAGTAGGCCAAATGAGCAGACAGAGGACTATGTCCTAAACGAAAGAAGAGGACAAAGCCACAGCAAGAGACCTAAACAAAATGGATATAAGGAACATGCCTGACAGAAAATTTAAGATAACAATTATAAAGATACTCACTGGGGAAATGAAAAGAGGGAGGACATCAGAAGGGGGAACATCATTGAGACTCTTAACAAAGAGATATGAAAGAAATAATCAGAGATGTGGAACACAAGAAATGAAATGAAGAATATACTAGATAGAATAATTAGCAGGATGGACGAAGCAGAGGAACAAATTAATGAACTAGAAGACAGTAATGGAAAGTAATCAAGCGGAACAAATGAGAGGAAAAAGAAGTATGCAAAAATGAGAAGAGACTTAGGGAATTCAGTGACTCCATCCAGTGTAACAACACCCACATGAGAGGGATCCCAGAAGGTGAAAAGGGGGAAAAGGGGGCAGAAAATCTATTTGACCAAAGAAGAGCTGAAAACTTAACCTAATCTGGTGAAGGAAACCTATACAAATCCATAAGGCATAGAGATCCCCTCCCACAAAATCAACCTAAGGAGGTCCACATCAAGATACATAGTAATCAAATTGGGAAAAGGTAGTGATAAAGAAAAAACATTTAAAGCAGCAAGATAAAAGAAGACAGTTAACATGCAAGGGAAAGCCCATAAATCTATCAGCTGAGTTTTCAGCAGAAACTATGCAGGACAGAAGAAAGTGGCGTTAAATATTCAAAGTGCTGAAGGAGAAAAATCTGCAGCAAGGAATAATTTATCCAGCAAGCCTATCCTTCAGAAAAGAAGGGGAGAAAAAGAGTTTCTTAGCCACACAAACTAAAAGAGTTCATGACCACTAAATTAACTACAAAAAATATTGAAGGGGACACTATGAGTGGAAAAAAATCGTAAGTGAGAGTATGACAATAATGAATCAAGGAAGCAGTAAAAATAAGTATTTCTGTAAAAATCAGTTAAGGGATTCACAAAATAAAAGTATGTAAAATATGAAAACATATACCCTAACACATGAGGAGGAGTCAACAGTGGGTTTGAACTTAAACAGCATTCAACTTAATATAGACTGAAAAGGCTATATATAATCCAGGGGGTCACCACAAACCCAAACCTCTAATACACATGCAAAAGATAAAGGGAAAGAAATCCAAGAATATCATTAAAGAAAACGAGCAAACCATGAGAGAGAGAGCAAGAGAAGAAAGGATCAGAGAAAAACTACACAAAAAACTATGAAACAAGTAACAAAACATCAATAAATACATGTCTAATGATAATTAGTTTGAATGTAAATGGACTAAATGCTCCAAGCAAAAGAGCATGACAGAGTTTGTATATATATATAAAAGATTTCACACCTAGAGACACCTGCAGATGGAAATTAAGAGATGGAGAAACATTAATCATGCAAGTGGATGTCAAGAGAAGTCAGAGTAGCAATCCTTATATCAGACAAAATAGACTTTTTTAACATTGAAATTGAATTAGCCAACATAGAGTACACCAGTAATTTCAAATGTAGCGTTCCACAATTCATCAGTTGTGTATAACACCCAGTGTTCACCACATCACATGCATTCCATAATGCCCATCACACAGTTACTCCATCTCCCCACCCACCTTTCCTCCAGCAACCCTCAGTTTGTTTCCAATAGCTGGGAACCTGTCATGGATTTTCTTCCTCTCTGGTTTCTTCGCATTCATTTTCCCTCCCTTCCCCTATGATCCTCTGTGCTGTTCCTTCTATTCCACATATGAGTAAAACCATATAATAATTGTTTTTCTCTGACTGACTTATTTTGCTCAGCATAATACCCTCCAGTGCCTTCCACATCGATATGCTAAATATTGATCCTTTCTGATGGCTGAATCATATTCCATTGTATATGTATATACCATGTTTTCTTTATCCATTTATCTGTCGATGGATGTCTTGGTTCCTTCCACGGTTTGGCTATTGTGGACAATGTCGCTATAAACATTCGGGGTGCAGTTGCCCCTTCAGATCACTACATTTGTAGCTTTGGGGTAAATAAAATTGCTGGGTTGTAAGGGAGCTCTCTTTTAAGTTCTTGAGGAACGTCCATAATGTTTTCCAAAGTGGCTGTACCAGTTTTCATTCCCACTTAGAAGTGTAAGAGAGTTCCCCTTTCTCCTCACCAACATTTGTTATTTCTTCGCTTGTTAATTTTTGCAATTCTGACTGGTGTGAAGTGGTATCTCATTGTCATTTGGATTTCTTTTTCCCCATGCCAAGTGATGTTGAGCAGTTTGTCATATGTCTCTTGGCCATTTGTGTGTCTTCTTTGGAGAAATATCTGTTCATATCGTCTGCCCATTTCTTGACTCGCTTATTTGTTTTTTGGGTGTTGAGTTTGGGTGTTGAACGGTAGTAAAGCGTACGGCACATTCATGATGCTTCCACACCCACTTTTGGAAATGCTACTCTCTCCAGGATACCTGAAGATGTTAGTGGAGAGTTGCCGTATACGCAGACTTGCTTTTCCCAGGTGAGTGCATGGCACATTCCTTATTCACTCACGCGCGCGCGCGCGCACACACACACACACACACACACACACAGACAGAGTTGAACATGTTTCTGTCTCGTCAGGAAAGGAGGTGTTTGTTGAGAGACGGTTTCTCGCCAATGCTTTTGGGTGCTTGCCCTTTTCCCCCCGGAGAGTAAAGTGTATGCGCTTTTTGCCTAGGCTTCCGTACACACCCTTGAGAAGCCTTCCCTCAGCCAGAAACAAGCCGTGAGTTGAAAGAGGCGTTCCACACAGACCTCCTTCTCAGAGCGAAGCCTGTCACACTTTTCCTTGGGCCTCCACACGCACTTTAGAAAAACTTCCTCCGGGAAGCTGTGAGTTGAACGACGGGTTTCCTACAGCGGTTTTCCGTGGGGGTAAGGATATATGGCACTTGGCCTTAGGCTTCCACGCACAGATTGGAAAGGCTTCTCTCTTCGTGAAACAAGATGTGCGCTGAACGTTGCGTTCTGCGCAGGCTTGCTTTTCACACATCAGCCCATGGTACTTTCCCTAGGCTTCCACACGCGCAGAGAGTATCCCTTCCCTAAACCTGAACCAAGACGCGGGGGAAAGCTGCCTTCTACACCACCTTCTTTTCCGAGTTTCGTATAGAACCCTTGCGTTGTGCTTCCACATCCACTTTTGTCACTGCTTCGATATATCCTCCGGAGAGGGGTTCGCTTGAAAGACGGTCTCCCTCCGTCACGCTTTCAAGGAGTTAAGGATAGGGCACTCTCCTTATGCCTGCACACGTCCACTTGCAATCTCGACTGACTTCATGACCCCGTCCAATGCTACGCTGAAAGTCCCATTGCGCGCGGCCTTGTTTCTAAGAGATGAGGACAGGGCACGGCACGTTCCTTGTGCTTCCACCACGACTATATAAAAGGCTCCCGTCTCCAAGGCAAAGGATGTCAGGTGCAAGACGGCTTCGCAAAAGCGAGGTTGCCTCTTAGAGGGCGGTCTACGGCGCTCTGCTGACGCTTCCACGCCTACATATGCAAACGCTTCTGGGCTCACGAAAGAAGACGTCCGTTGAAAGCTGCCTTGTACCCCGACGCGTTTCTCGGAGTTAGGTCCAGGGAACGGTCCCTGTGCGATCACACGCAGCCTTGAGATGGCTCAGCTCTTTTCGATCGTCAGGGAGGACGTTTCTCGGAGTTAGGTCCAGGGAAAGGTAGTAAAGCGTACGGCACTTTCATGATGCTTCCACACCCACTTTTGGAAATGCTTCTCTCTCCAGGATACCTGAAGATGCTAGTGGCGAGTCGCCGTAGACGCAGACTTGCTTTTCCCAGGTCAGTACATGGCACTCTCCTTATTCACTCACGCACGCGCGCGCGCGCGTGCCCTCACACACACACACACACACACACACACACACACACAGAGTTGAACATGTTTCTGTCTCGTCAGGAAAGAAGGTGATCGTTGAGAGACGGTTTCTCGCCGATGCTTTTGGGTTCTTGCTTTTTTCCCCCCGGAGAGAGAAGTGTAGCCGCTTTTTCCCTAGGCTTCCGTACACACCCTTGAGAAGCCTTCCGTCAGCCAGAAACAAGCCATGAGTTGAAAGAGGCGTTCCACGCAGACCTCCTTCTCAGAGCGAAGCCTGTCACACTTTTCCTTGTGAAGTAAACTAGAGAGATACAAATACTTTCTCAATGATTGCTTTAACAAAAAAGGACTAAATATCCCAATCAGAAAACATAGACTGTAAAGAGGAAGCAAGACCCATCTCTATGCTGCCTACCAGAGAATCACTTCAGACCTAAAAATAAAAGCAGATTGGAAGTAATGGGACACAAAACCATTTATCATGCAAATGGAAGTGAATAGAAAGTTGGAGTCGTAATATTTTTATGAGACAAAATAAACTGAATTGTGGGGAAGATGGCAGAGTAGAAGGACCCTAAACTCACCTCATCCCACAGATACAACTAGGTAACACTCACACCAGAGTCACCCAGAAATGGACCTTCAGATTTCCCCACAAAACTATACAACTAAATGGAGAGAGGGAATCACATCAAAGATGGTAGGAAGGACAAGGACTCTGTAGGAATCTAAAGCCCATATTTCTGACCACCAGAGGGAGGGAACCACAGTCACAGAGGGGCCAGAAACAAACTACTACACCGGGGAGCCTCTAAAGCGTAGAGACATCGTCATAGCTTATGGCTTTGAAAATCAGAAGGGATGACATTTGTGAGCGTATACAACCAGCAGACTTAAAGCTTGGAACTTTTAAAAATCAGCTGTCTCAGCTCTGAGAGAGCACAGAAGGTGATAGGAAGCTGAGATCTGTCCTTAAAGATTAAGCAGAGCAAAGAGTGTGGAGAAGCTTGGGTGAAGCAGGTTGAAAGGTGCTTGAGGATTAAACAAGGGAGACATAGTTCCTGAACTCAGAGTTTGCAAAGGGACTTGTCCAGGAACAAAGGAGCTGGCAGGTGCCATTTCCCTCTACGGCCCCTCATTATAAACCCACACCTACCTGCAAGACCAAGCACAATCTAGCAATCACTAACTTGCATAAACCATGGCCCATCCCCACACCTACCACACCTGCTTCAGTCCCAGTGCTGTGGATACCCTCCCTGATAAGACCCACACAATCCTTGACAACAATATGTCTCCCCATCACCCACAGAACACGCATGCGTCTTGTTAAAACAGCACACCCCATGTGTTGTGCACAATGACACAGTCCAGATCCAGTCTCTGTTGTTGCTATGCATTACCTTCAGAGGAGAACCAGCATCACCAAGTGAAAAATGTATGTTCTGCCCCGTATTTTCAAGAACAAGCAATATACCTGACCTTCCTAACAGAGAGATATTCTCTGAGAAGTAGGCCAAATGAGCAGACAGAGGACTATGTCCTAAACGAAAGAAGAGGACAAAGCCACAGCAAGAGACCTAAACAAAATGGATATAAGGAACATGCCTGACAGAAAATTTAAGATAACAATTATAAAGATACTCACTGGGGAAATGAAAAGAGGGAGGACATCAGAAGGGGGAACATCATTGAGACTCTTAACAAAGAGATATGAAAGAAATAATCAGAGATGTGGAACACAAGAAATGAAATGAAGAATATACTAGATAGAATAATTAGCAGGATGGACGAAGCAGAGGAACAAATTAATGAACTAGAAGACAGTAATGGAAAGTAATCAAGCGGAACAAATGAGAGGAAAAAGAAGTATGCAAAAATGAGAAGAGACTTAGGGAATTCAGTGACTCCATCCAGTGTAACAACACCCACATTAGAGGTATCCCAGAAGGTGAAAAGGGGGAAAAGGGGGCAGAAAATCTATTTGACCAAAGAAGAGCTGAAAACTTAACCTAATCTGGTGAAGGAAACCTATACAAATCCATAAGGCATAGAGATCCCCTCCCACAAAATCAACCTAAGGAGGTCCACATCAAGATACATAGTAATCCAAATGGGAAAAGGTAGTGATAAAGAAAAAACATTTAAAGCAGCAAGATAAAAGAAGACAGTTAACATGCAAGGGAAAGCCCATAAATCTATCAGCTGAGTTTTCAGCAGAAACTATGCAGGACAGAAGAAAGTGGCGTTAAATATTCAAAGTGCTGAAGGAGAAAAATCTGCAGCAAGGAATAATTTATCCAGCAAGCCTATCCTTCAGAAAAGAAGGGGAGAAAAAGAGTTTCTTAGCCACACAAACTAAAAGAGTTCATGACCACTAAATTAACTACAAAAAATATTGAAGGGGACACTATGAGTGGAAAAAAATCGTAAGTGAGAGTATCACAATAATGAATCAAGGAAGCAGTAAAAATAAGTATTTCTGTAAAAATCAGTTAAGGGATTCACAAAATAAAAGTATGTAAAATATGAAAACATATACCCTAACACATGAGGAGGAGTCAACAGTGGGTTTGAACTTAAACAGCATTCAACTTAATATGGACTGAAAAGGCTATATATAATCCAGGGGGTCACCACAAACCCGAACCTCTAATACACATGCAAAAGATAAAGGGAAAGAAATCCAAGAATATCATTAAAGAAAACGAGCAAACCATGAGAGAGAGAGCAAGAGAAGAAAGGATCAGAGAAAAACTACACAAAAAACTATGAAACAAGTAACAAAACATCAATAAATACATGTCTAATGATAATTAGTTTGAATGTAAATGGACTAAATGCTCCAAGCAAAAGAGCATGACAGAGTTTGTATATATATATAAAAGATTTCACACCTAAAGACACCTGCAGATGGAAATTAAGAGATGGAGAAACATTAATCATGCAAGTGGATGTCAAAAGAAGTCAGAGTAGCAATCCTTATATCAGACAAAATAGACTTTTTTAACATTGAAATTGAATTAGCCAACATAGACTACACCAGTAATTTCAAATGTAGCGTTCCACAATTCATCAGTTGTGTATAACACCCAGTGTTCATCACATCACATGCATTCCTTAATGCCCATCACACAGTTACTCCATCTCCGCACCCACCTTTCCTCCAGCAACCCTCAGTTTGTTTCCAATAGTTGGGAACCTGTCATGGATTTTCTTCCTCTCTGGTTTCTTCGCATTCATTTTCCCTCCCTTCCCCTATGATCCTCTGTGCTGTTCCTTCTATTCCACATATGAGTAAAACCATATAATAATTGTTTTTCTCTGACTGACTTATTTTGCTCAGCATAATACCCTCCAGTGCCTTCCACATCGATATGCTAAATATTGATCCTTTCTGATGGCTGAGTCATATTCCATTGTATATGTATATACCATGTTTTCTTTATCCATTTATCTGTCGATGGATGTCTTGGTTCCTTCCACGGTTTGGCTATTGTGGACAATGTCGCTATAAACATTCGGGGTGCAGTTGCCCCTTCAGATCACTACATTTGTAGCTTTGGGGTAAATAAAATTGCTGGGTTGTAAGGGAGCTCTCTTTTAAGTTCTTGAGGAACCTCCATATTGTTTTCCAAAGTGGCTGTACCAGTTTTCATTCCCACTTAGAAGTGTAAGAGAGTTCCCCTTTCTCCTCACCAACATTTGTTATTTCTTCGCTTGTTAACTTTTGCAATTCTGACTGGTATGAAGTGGTATCTCATTGTCATTTGGATTTCTTTTTCCCCATGCCAAGTGATGTTGAGCAGTTTGTCAAATGTCTGTTGGCCATTTGTGTATCTTCTTTGGAGAAATGTCTGTTCATATCTTCTGCCCATTTCTTGACTCGCTTATTTGTTTTTTGGGTGTTGAGTTTGGGTGTTGAACGGTAGTAAAGCGTACGGCACTTTCATGATGCTTCCACACCCACTTTTGGAAATGCTTCTCTCTCAAGGATACCTGAAGATGTTAGTGGAGAGTTGCCGTATACGCAGACTTGCTTTTCCCAGGTGAGTGCATGGCACATTCCTTATTCACTCACGCGCGCGCGCGCGCGCACACACACACACACACACACACACACACACACACACAGAGTTGAACATGTTTCTGTCTCGTCAGGAAAGGAGGTGTTCTTTGAGAGACGGTTTCTCGCCAATGCTTTTGGGTGCTTGCCCTTTTCCCCCCGGAGAGTGAAGTGTATGCGCTTTTTGCCTAGGCTTCCGTACACACCCTTGAGAAGCCTTCCCTCAGCCAGAAACAAGCCGTGAGTTGAAAGAGGCGTTCCACACAGACCTCCTTCTCAGAGCGAAGCCTGTCACACTTTTCCTTGGGCCTCCACACGCACTTTAGAAAAACTTCCTCCGGGAAGCTGTGAGTTGAACGACGGGTTTCCTACAGCGGTTTTCCGTGGGGGTAAGGATATATGGCACTTGGCCTTAGGCTTCCACGCACACATTGGAAAGGCTTCTCTCTTCGTGAAACAAGATGTGCGCTGAACGTTGCGTTCTGCGCAGGCTTGGTTTTCACACATCAGCCCATGGTACTTTCCCTAGGCTTCCACACGCGCAGTGAGTATCCCTTCCCTAAACCTGAACCAAGACGCGGGGGAAAGCTGCCTTCTACACCACCTTCTTTTCCGAGTTTCGTATAGAACCCTTGCGTTGTGCTTCCACATCCACTTTTGTCACTGCTTCGATATATCCTCCGGAGAGGGGTTCGCTTGAAAGACGGTCTCCCTCCGTCACGCTTTCAAGGAGTTAAGGATAGGGCACTCTCCTTATGCCTCCACACGTCCACTTGCAATCTCGACTGACTTCATGTCCCCGTCCATATGCTACGCTGAAAGTCCCATTGCGCGCGGCCTTGTTTCTAAGAGATGAGGACAGGGCACGGCACGTTCCTTGTGCTTCCACCACGACTATGTAAAAGTCTACCGTCTCCAAGGCAAAGGATGTCAGGTGCAAGACGGCTTCGCAAAAGCGAGGTTGCCTCTTAGAGGGCGGTCTACGGCGCTCTCCTGACGCTTCCACGCCTACATATGCAAACGCTTCTGGGCTCACGAAAGAAGACGTCCGTTGAAAGCTGCCTTGTACCCCGACGCGTTTTCCGGAGTTAGGTCCAGGGAACGGTCCCTGTGCGATCACATGCAGCCTTGAGATGGCTCAGCTCTTTTCGATCGTCAGGGAGGACGTTTCTCGGAGTTAGGTCCAGGAAAAGGTAGTAAAGCGTACGGCACTTTCATGATGCTTCCACACCCACTTTTGGAAATGCTTCTCTCTCCAGGATACCTGAAGATGCTAGTGGCGAGTCGCCGTAGACGCAGACTTGCTTTTCCCAGGTCAGTACATGGCACTCTCCTTATTCACTCACGCACGCGCGCGCGCGCGTGCCCTCACACACACACACACACACACACACACACACACACACACAGAGTTGAACATGTTTCTGTCTCGTCAGGAAAGAAGGTGATCGTTGAGAGACGGTTTCTCGCCGATGCTTTTGGGTTCTTGCTTTTTTCCCCCCGGAGAGAGAAGTGTAGCCGCTTTTTCCCTTGGCTTCCGTACACACCCTTGAGAAGCCTTCCGTCAGCCAGAAACAAGCCATGAGTTGAAAGAGGCGTTCCACGCAGACCTCCTTCTCAGAGCGAAGCCTGTCACACTTTTCCTTGTGAAGTAAACTAGAGAGATACAAATACTTTCTCAATGATTGCTTTAACAAAAAAGGACTAAATATCCCAATCAGAAAACATAGACTGTAAAGAGGAAGCAAGACCCATCTCTATGCTGCCTAGCAGAGAATCACTTCAGACCTAAAAATAAAAGCAGATTGGAAGTAATGGGACACAAAACCATTTATCATGCAAATGGAAGTGAAAAGAGAGTTGGAGTCGTAATATTTTTATGAGACAAAATAAACTGAATTGTGGGGAAGATGGCAGAGTAGAAGGACCCTAAACTCACCTCATCCCACAGATACAACTAGGTAACACTCACACCAGAGTCACCCAGAAATGGACCTTCAGATTTCCCCACAAAACTATACAACTAAATGGAGAGAGGGAATCACATCAAAGATGGTAGGAAGGACAAGGACTCTGTAGGAATCTAAAGCCCATATTTCTGACCACCAGAGGGAGGGAACCACAGTCACAGAGGGGCCAGAAACAAACTACTACACCGGGGAGCCTCTAAAGCGTAGAGACATCCTCATAGCTTATGGCTTTGAAAATCAGAAGGGATGACATTTGTGAGCGTATACAACCAGCAGACTTAAAGCTTGGAACTTTTAAAAATCAGCTGTCTCAGCTCTGAGAGAGCACAGAAGGTGATAGGAAGCTGAGATCTGTCCTTAAAGATTAAGAAGAGCAAAGAGTGTGGAGAAGCTTGGGTGAAGCAGGTTGAAAGGTGCTTGAGGATTAAACAAGGGAGACATAGTTCCTGAACTCAGAGTTTGCTAAGGGACTTGTCCAGGAACAAAGGAGCTGGCAGGTTCCATTTCCCTCTACGGCCCCTCATTATAAACACACACCTACCTGCAAGACCAAGCACAATCTAGCAATCACTAACTTGCATAAACCATGGCCCATCCCCACACCTACCACACCTGCTTCAGTCCCAGTGCTGTGGATACCCTCCCTGATAAGACCCACACAATCCTTGACAACAATATGTCTCCCCATCACCCACAGAACACGCATGCGTCTTGTTAAAACAGCACACCCCATGTGTTGTGCACAATGACACAGTCCAGATCCAGTCTCTGTTGTTGCTATGCATTACCTGCAGAGGAGAACCAGCATCACCAAGTGAAAAATGTATGTTCTGCCCCGTATTTTCAAGAACAAGCAATATATCTGACCTTCCTAACAGAGAGATATTCTCTGAGAAGTAGGCCAAATGAGCAGACAGAGGACTATGTCCTAAACGAAAGAAGAGGACAAAGCCACAGCAAGAGACCTAAACAAAATGGATATAAGGAACATGCCTGACAGAAAATTTAAGATAACAATTATAAAGATACTCACTGGGGAAATGAAAAGAGGGAGGACATCAGAAGGGGGAACATCATTGAGACTCTTAACAAAGAGATATGAAAGAAATAATCAGAGATGTGGAACACAAGAAATGAAATGAAGAATATACTAGATAGAATAATTAGCAGGATGGACGAAGCAGAGGAACAAATTAATGAACTAGAAGACAGTAATGGAAAGTAATCAAGCGGAACAAATGAGAGGAAAAAGAAGTATGCAAAAATGAGAAGAGACTTAGGGAATTCAGTGACTCCATCCAGTGTAACAACACCCACATGAGAGGGATCCCAGAAGGTGAAAAGGGGGAAAAGGGGGCAGAAAATCTATTTGACCAAAGAAGAGCTGAAAACTTAACCTAATCTGGTGAAGGAAACCTATACAAATCCATAAGGCATAGAGATCCCCTCCCACAAAATCAACCTAAGGAGGTCCACATCAAGATACATAGTAATCAAAATGGGAAAAGGTAGTGATAAAGAAAAAACATTTAAAGCAGCAAGATAAAAGAAGACAGTTAACATGCAAGGGAAAGCCCATAAATCTATCAGCTGAGTTTTCAGCAGAAACTATGCAGGACAGAAGAAAGTGGCGTTAAATATTCAAAGTGCTGAAGGAGAAAAATCTGCAGCAAGGAATAATTTATCCAGCAAGCCTATCCTTCAGAAAAGAAGGGGAGAAAAAGAGTTTCTTAGCCACACAAACTAAAAGAGTTCATGACCACTAAATTAACTACAAAAAATATTGAAGGGGACACTATGAGTGGAAAAAAATCGTAAGTGAGAGTATGACAATAATGAATCAAGGAAGCAGTAAAAATAAGTATTTCTGTAAAAATCAGTTAAGGGATTCACAAAATAAAAGTATGTAAAATATGAAAACATATACCCTAACACATGAGGAGGAGTCAACAGTGGGTTTGAACTTAAACAGCATTCAACTTAATATAGACTGAAAAGGCTATATATAATCCAGGGGGTCACCACAAACCCAAACCTCTAATACACATGCAAAAGATAAAGGGAAAGAAATCCAAGAATATCATTAAAGAAAACGAGCAAACCATGAGAGAGAGAGCAAGAGAAGAAAGGATCAGAGAAAAACTACACAAAAAACTATGAAACAAGTAACAAAACATCAATAAATACATGTCTAATGATAATTAGTTTGAATGTAAATGGACTAAATGCTCCAAGCAAAAGAGCATGACAGAGTTTGTATATATATATAAAAGATTTCACACCTAGAGACACCTGCAGATGGAAATTAAGAGATGGAGAAACATTAATCATGCAAGTGGATGTCAAGAGAAGTCAGAGTAGCAATCCTTATATCAGACAAAATAGACTTTTTTAACATTGAAATTGAATTAGCCAACATAGAGTACACCAGTAATTTCAAATGTAGCGTTCCACAATTCATCAGTTGTGTATAACACCCAGTGTTCACCACATCACATGCATTCCATAATGCCCATCACACAGTTACTCCATCTCCCCACCCACCTTTCCTCCAGCAACCCTCAGTTTGTTTCCAATAGCTGGGAACCTGTCATGGATTTTCTTCCTCTCTGGTTTCTTCGCATTCATTTAACCTCCCTTCCCCTATGATCCTCTGTGCTGTTCCTTCTATTCCACATATGAGTAAAACCATATAATAATTGTTTTTCTCTGACTGACTTATTTTGCTCAGCATAATACCCTCCAGTGCCTTCCACATCGATATGCTAAATATTGATCCTTTCTGATGGCTGAATCATATTCCATTGTATATGTATATACCATGTTTTCTTTATCCATTTATCTGTCGATGGATGTCTTGGTTCCTTCCACGGTTTGGCTATTGTGGACAATGTCGCTATAAACATTCGGGGTGCAGTTGCCCCTTCAGATCACTACATTTGTAGCTTTGGGGTAAATAAAATTGCTGGGTTGTAAGGGAGCTCTCTTTTAAGTTCTTGAGGAACGTCCATAATGTTTTCCAAAGTGGCTGTACCAGTTTTCATTCCCACTTAGAAGTGTAAGAGAGTTCCCCTTTCTCCTCACCAACATTTGTTATTTCTTCGCTTGTTAATTTTTGCAATTCTGACTGGTGTGAAGTGGTATCTCATTGTCATTTGGATTTCTTTTTCCCCATGCCAAGTGATGTTGAGCAGTTTGTCATATGTCTGTTGGCCATTTGTGTGTCTTCTTTGGAGAAATATCTGTTCATATCTTCTGCCCATTTCTTGACTCGCTTATTTGTTTTTTGGGTGTTGAGTTTGGGTGTTGAACGGTAGTAAAGCGTACGGCACATTCATGATGCTTCCACACCCACTTTTGGAAATGCTTCTCTCTCCAGGATACCTGAAGATGTTAGTGGAGAGTTGCCGTATACGCAGACTTGCTTTTCCCAGGTGAGTGCATGGCACATTCCTTATTCACTCACGCGCGCGCGCGCGCACACACACACACACACACACACACACAGACAGAGTTGAACATGTTTCTGTCTCGTCAGGAAAGGAGGTGTTTGTTGAGAGACGGTTTCTCGCCAATGCTTTTGGGTGCTTGCCCTTTTCCCCCCGGAGAGTGAAGTGTATGCGCTTTTTGCCTAGGCTTCCGTACACACCCTTGAGAAGCCTTCCCTCAGCCAGAAACAAGCCGTGAGTTGAAAGAGGCGTTCCACACAGACCTCCTTCTCAGAGCGAAGCCTGTCACACTTTTCCTTGGGCCTCCACACGCACTTTAGAAAAACTTCCTCCGGGAAGCTGTGAGTTGAACGACGGGTTTCCTACAGCGGTTTTCCGTGGGGGTAAGGATATATGGCACTTGGCCTTAGGCTTCCACGCACAGATTGGAAAGGCTTCTCTCTTCGTGAAACAAGATGTGCGCTGAACGTTGCGTTCTGCGCAGGCTTGGTTTTCACACATCAGCCCATGGTACTTTCCCTAGGCTTCCACACGCGCAGAGAGTATCCCTTCCCTAAACCTGAACCAAGACGCGGGGGAAAGCTGCCTTCTACACCACCTTCTTTTCCGAGTTTCGTATAGAACCCTTGCGTTGTGCTTCCACATCCACTTTTGTCACTGCTTCGATATATCCTCCGGAGAGGGGTTCGCTTGAAAGACGGTCTCCCTCCGTCACGCTTTCAAGGAGTTAAGGATAGGGCACTCTCCTTATGCCTGCACACGTCCACTTGCAATCTCGACTGACTTCATGACCCCGACCAATGCTACGCTGAAAGTCCCATTGCGCGCGGCCTTGTTTCTAAGAGATGAGGACAGGGCACGGCACGTTCCTTGTGCTTCCACCACGACTATATAAAAGGCTCCCGTCTCCAAGGCAAAGGATGTCAGGTGCAAGACGGCTTCGCAAAAGCGAGGTTGCCTCTTAGAGGGCGTTCTACGGCGCTCTGCTGACGCTTCCACGCCTACATATGCAAACGCTTCTGGGCTCACGAAAGAAGACGTCCGTTGAAAGCTGCCTTGTACCCCGACGCGTTTCTCGGAGTTAGGTCCAGGGAACGGTCCCTGTGCGATCACACGCAGCCTTGAGATGGCTCAGCTCTTTTCGATCGTCAGGGAGGACGTTTCTCGGAGTTAGGTCCAGGGAAAGGTAGTAAAGCGTACGGCACTTTCATGATGCTTCCACACCCACTTTTGGAAATGCTTCTCTCTCCAGGATACCTGAAGATGCTAGTGGCGAGTCGCCGTAGACGCAGACTTGCTTTTCCCAGGTCAGTACATGGCACTCTCCTTATTAACTCACGCACGCGCGTGCGCGCGTGCCCTCACACACACACACACACACACACACACACACACACACACACACACAGAGTTGAACATGTTTCTGTCTCGTCAGGAAAGAAGGTGATCGTTGAGAGACGGTTTCTCGCCGATGCTTTTGGGTTCTTGCTTTTTTCCCCCCGGAGAGAGAAGTGTAGCCGCTTTTTCCCTAGGCTTCCGTACACACCCTTGAGAAGCCTTCCGTCAGCAAGAAACAAGCCATGAGTTGAAAGAGGCGTTCCACGCAGACCTCCTTCTCAGAGCGAAGCCTGTCACACTTTTCCTTGTGAAGTCAACTAGAGAGATACAAATACTTTCTCAATGATTGCTTTAACAAAAAAGGACTAAATATCCCAATCAGAAAACATAGACTGTAAAGAGGAAGCAAGACCCATCTCTATGCTGCCTACCAGAGAATCACTTCAGACCTAAAAATAAAAGCAGATTGGAAGTAATGGGACACAAAACCATTTATCATGCAAATGGAAGTGAAAAGAAAGTTGGAGTCGTAATATTTTTATGAGACAAAATAAACTGAATTGTGGGGAAGATGGCAGAGTAGAAGGACCCTAAACTCACCTCATCCCACAGATACAACTAGGTAACACTCACACCAGAGTCACCCAGAAATGGACCTTCAGATTTCCCCACAAAACTATACAACTAAATGGAGAGAGGGAATCACATCAAAGATGGTAGGAAGGACAAGGACTCTGTAGGAATCTAAAGCCCATATTTCCGACCAGCAGAGGGAGGGAACCACAGTCACAGAGGGGCCAGAAACAAACTACTACACCGGGGAGCCTCTAAAGCGTAGAGACATCCTCATAGCTTATGGCTTTGAAAATCAGAAGGGATGACATTTGTGAGCGTATACAACCAGCAGACTTAAAGCTTGGAACTTTTCAAAATCAACTGTCTCAGCTCTGAGAGAGCACAGAAGGTGATAGGAAGCTGAGATCTGTCCTTAAAGATTAAGCAGAGCAAAGAGTGTGGAGAAGCTTGGGTGAAGCAGGTTGAAAGGTGCTTGAGGATTAAACAAGGGAGACATAGTTCCTGAACTCAGAGTTTGCTAAGGGACTTGTCCAGGAACAAAGGAGCTGGCAGGTGCCATTTCCCTCTACGGCCCCTCATTATAAACACACACCTACCTGCAAGACCAAGCACAATCTAGCAATCACTAACTTGCATAAACCATGGCCCATCCCCACACCTACCAGACCTGCTTCAGTCCCAGTGCTGTGGATACCCTCCCTGATAAGACCCACACAATCCTTGACAACAATATGTCTCCCCATCACCCACAGAACACGCATGCGTCTTGTTAAAACAGCACACCCCATGTGTTGTGCACAATGACACAGTCCAGATCCAGTCTCTGTTGTTGCTATGCATTACCTTCAGAGGAGAACCAGCATCACCAAGTGAAAAATGTATGTTCTGCCCCGTATTTTCAAGAACAAGCAATATATCTGACCTTCCTAACAGAGAGATATTCTCTGAGAAGTAGGCCAAATGAGCAGACAGAGGACTATGTCCTAAACGAAAGAAGAGGACAAAGCCACAGCAAGAGACCTAAACAAAATGGATATAAGGAACATGCCTGACAGAAAATTTAAGATAACAATTATAAAGATACTCACTGGGGAAATGAAAAGAGGGAGGACATCAGAAGGGGAACATCATTGAGACTCTTAACAAAGAGATATGAAAGAAATAATCAGAGATGTGGAACACAAGAAATGAAATGAAGAATATACTAGATAGAATAATTAGCAGGATGGACGAAGCAGAGGAACAAATTAATGAACTAGAAGACAGTAATGGAAAGTAATCAAGCGGAACAAATGAGAGGAAAAAGAAGTATGCAAAAATGAGAAGAGACTTAGGGAATTCAGTGACTCCATCCAGTGTAACAACACCCACATGAGAGGGATCCCAGAAGGTGAAAAGGGGGAAAAGGGGGCAGAAAATCTATTTGACCAAAGAAGAGCTGAAAACTTAACCTAATCTGGTGAAGGAAACCTATACAAATCCATAAGGCATAGAGATCCCCTCCCACAAAATCAACCTAAGGAGGTCCACATCAAGATACATAGTAATCAAAATGGGAAAAGGTAGTGATAAAGAAAAAACATTTAAAGCAGCAAGATAAAAGAAGACAGTTAACATGCAAGGGAAAGCCCATAAATCTATCAGCTGAGTTTTCAGCAGAAACTATGCAGGACAGAAGAAAGTGGCGTTAAATATTCAAAGTGCTGAAGGAGAAAAATCTGCAGCAAGGAATAATTTATCCAGCAAGCCTATCCTTCAGAAAAGAAGGGGAGAAAAAGAGTTTCTTAGCCACACAAACTAAAAGAGTTCATGACCACTAAATTAACTACAAAAAATATTGAAGGGGACACTATGAGTGGAAAAAAATCGTAAGTGAGAGTATGACAATAATGAATCAAGGAAGCAGTAAAAATAAGTATTTCTGTAAAAATCAGTTAAGGGATTCACAAAATAAATGTATGTAAAATATGAAAACATATACCCTAACACATGAGGAGGAGTCAACAGTGGGTTTGAACTTAAACAGCATTCAACTTAATATAGACTGAAAAGGCTATATATAATCCAGGGGGTCACCACAAACCCAAACCTCTAATACACATGCAAAAGATAAAGGGAAAGAAATCCAAGAATATCATTAAAGAAAACGAGCAAACCATGACAGAGAGAGCAAGAGAAGAAAGGATCAGAGAAAAACTACACAAAAAACTATGAAACAAGTAACAAAACATCAATAAATACATGTCTAATGGTAATTAGTTTGAATGTAAATGGACTAAATGCTCCAAGCAAAAGAGCATGACAGAGTTTGTATATATATATAAAAGATTTCACACCTAGAGACACCTGCAGATGGAAATTAAGAGATGGAGAAACATTAATCATGCAAGTGGATGTCAAGAGAAGTCAGAGTAGCAATCCTTATATCAGACAAAATACACTTTTTTAACATTGAAATTGAATTAGCCAACATAGAGTACACCAGTAATTTCAAATGTAGCGTTCCACAATTCATCAGTTGTGTATAACACCCAGTGTTCACCACATCACATGCATTCCTTAATGCCCATCACACATTTACTCCATCTCCCCACCCACCTTTCCTCCAGCAACCCTCAGTTTGTTTCCAATAGCTGGGAACCTGTCATGGATTTTCTTCCTCTCTGGTTTCTTCGCATTCATTTTCCCTCCCTTCCCCTATGATCCTCTGTGCTGTTCCTTCTATTCCACATATGAGTAAAACCATATAATAATTGTTTTTCTCTGACTGACTTATTTTGCTCAGCATAATACCCTCCAGTGCCATCCACATCGATATGCTAAATATTGATCCTTTCTGATGGCTGAGTCACATTCCTTTGTATATGTATATACCATGTTTTCTTTATCCATTTATCTGTCGATGGATGTCTTGGTTCCTTCCACGGTTTGGCTACTGTGGACAATGTCGCTATAAACATTTGGGGTGCAGTTGCCCCTTCAGATCACTACATTTGTAGCTTTGGGGTAAATAAAATTGCTGGGGTGTAAGGGAGCTCTGTTTTAACTTCTTGAGGAACCTCAATATTGTTTTCCAAAGTGGCTGTACCAGTTTTCATTCCCACTTTGAAGTGTAAGAGAGTTCCCCTTTCTCCTCACCAACATTTGTTATTTCTTTGCTTGTTAATTTTTGCAATTCTGACTGGTGTGAAGTGATATCTCATTGTCATTTGGATTTCTTTTTCCCCTTGCCAAGTGCTGTTGAGCAGTTTCTCATATGTCTGTTGGCCATTTGTGTGTCTTCTTTGGAGAAATACCTGTTCATATCTTCTGCCCATTTCTTGACTCGGTTATTTGTATTTTGGGTGTTGAGTTTGGGTGTTGAACGGTAGTAAAGTGTACGGCACTTTCATGATGCTTCCACACCCACTTTTGGAAATGCTTCTCTCTCAAGGATACCTGAAGATGTTAGTGGAGAGTTGCCGTATACGCAGACTTGCTTTTCCCAGGTGAGTGCATGGCACATTCCTTATTCACTCACGCGCGCGCGCGCGCGCACACACACACACACACACACAGAGTTGAACATGTTTCCGTCTCGTCAGGAAAGGAGGTGTTCGTTGAGAGACGGTTTCTCGCCAATGCTTTTGGGTGCTTGCCCTTTTCCCCCCGGAGAGTGAAGTGTATGCGCTTTTTGCCTAGGCTTCCGTACACACCCTTGAGAAGCCTTCCGTCACTCAGAAACAAGCCGTGAGTTGAAAGAGGCGTTCCACACAGACCTCCTTCTCAGAGCGAAGCCTGTCACACTTTTCCTTGGGCCTCCACACGCACTTTAGAAAAACTTCCTCCGGGAAGCTGTGAGTTGAACGACGGGTTTCCTACAGCGGTTTTCCGTGGGGGTAAGGATATATGGCACTTGGCCTTAGGCTTCCACGCACACATTGGAAACGGCTTCTCTCTTCGTGAAACAAGATGTGCGCTGAACGTTGCGTTCTGCGCAGGCTTGCTTTTCACACATCAGCCGATGGTACTTTCCCTAGGCTTCCACACGCGCAGAGAGTATCCCTTCCCTAAACCTGAACCAAGACGCGGGGGAAAGCTGCCTTCTACACCACCTTCTTTTCCGAGTTTCGTATAGAACCCTTGCGTTGTGCTTCCACATCCACTTTTGTCACTGCTTCGATATATCCTCCGGAGAGGGGTTCGCTTGAAAGACGGTCTCCCTCCGTCACGCTTTCAAGGAGTTAAGGATAGGGCACTCTCCTTATGCCTGCACACGTCCACTTGCAATCTCGACTGACTTCATGACCCCGTCCATATGCTACGCTGAAAGTCCCATTGCGCGCGGCCTTGTTTCTAAGAGATGAGGACAGGGCACGGCACGTTCCTTGTGCTTCCACCACGACTATATAAAAGGCTCCCGTCTCCAAGGCAAAGGATGTCAGGTGCAAGACGGCTTCGCAAAAGCGAGGTTGCCTCTTAGAGGGCGGTCTACGGCGCTCTGCTGACGCTTCCACGCCTACATATGCAAACGCTTCTGGGCTCACGAAAGAAGACGTCCGTTGAAAGCTGCCTTGTACCCCGACGCGTTTCTCGGAGTTAGGTCCAGGGAACGGTCCCTGTGCGATCACACGCAGCCTTGAGATGGCTCAGCTCTTTTCGATCGTCAGGGAGGACGTTTCTCGGAGTTAGGTACAGGGAAAGGTAGTAAAGCGTACGGCACTTTCATGATGCTTCCACACCCACTTTTGGAAATGCTTCTCTCTCCAGGATACCTGAAGATGCTAGTGGCGAGTCGCCGTAGACGCAGACTTGCTTTTCCCAGGTCAGTACATGGCACTCTCCTTATTCACTCACGCACGCGCGCGCGCGCGTGCCCTCACACACACACACACACACACACACACACACACACACACACACAGAGTTGAACATGTTTCTGTCTCGTCAGGAAAGAAGGTGATCGTTGAGAGACGGTTTCTCGCCGATGCTTTTGGGTTCTTGCTTTTTTCCCCCCGGAGAGAGAAGTGTAGCCGCTTTTTCCCTAGGCTTCCGTACACACCCTTGAGAAGCCTTCCGTCAGCCAGAAACAAGCCATGAGTTGAAAGAGGCGTTCCACGCAGACCTCCTTCTCAGAGCGAAGCCTGTCACACTTTTCCTTGTGAAGTAAACTAGAGAGATACAAATACTTTCTCAATGATTGCTTTAACAAAAAAGGACTAAATATCCCAATCAGAAAACATAGACTGTAAAGAGGAAGCAAGACCCATCTCTATGCTGCCTACCAGAGAATCACTTCAGACCTAAAAATAAAAGCAGATTGGAAGTAATGGGACACAAAACAATTTATCATGCAAATGGAAGTGAAAAGAAAGTTGGAGTCGTAATATTTTTATGAGACAAAATAAACTGAATTGTGGGGAAGATGGCAGAGTAGAAGGACCCTAAACTCACCTCATCCCACAGATACAACTAGGTAACACTCACACCAGAGTCACCCAGAAATGGACCTTCAGGTTTCCCCACAAAACTATACAACTAAATGGAGAGAGGGAATCACATCAAAGATGGTAGGAAGGACAAGGACTCTGTAGGAATCTAAAGCCCATATTTCTGACCACCAGAGGCAGGGAACCACAGTCACAGAGGGGCCAGAAACAAACTACTACACCGGGGAGCCTCTAAAGCGTAGAGACATCCTCATAGCTTATGGCTTTGAAAATCAGAAGGGATGACATTTGTGAGCGTATACAACCAGCAGACTTAAAGCTTGGATCTTTTAAAAATCAGCTGTCTCAGCTCTGAGAGAGCACAGAAGGTGATAGGAAGCTGAGATCTGTCCTTAAAGATTAAGCAGAGCAAAGAGTGTGGAGAAGCTTGGGTGAAGCAGGTTGAAAGGTGCTTGAGGATTAAACAAGGGAGACATAGTTCCTGAACTCAGAGTTTGCTAAGGGACTTGTCCAGGAACAAAGGAGCTGGCAGGTTCCATTTCCCTCTACGGCCCCTCATTATAAACACACACCTACCTGCAAGACCAAGCACAATCTAGCAATCACTAACTTGCATAAACCATGGCCCATCCCCACACCTACCACACCTGCTTCAGTCCCAGTGCTGTGGATACCCTCCCTGATAAGACCCACACAATCCTTGACAACAATATGTCTCCCCATCACCCACAGAACACGCATGCATCTTGTTAAAACAGCACACCCCATGTGTTGTGCACAATGACACAGTCCAGATCCAGTCTCTGTTGTTGCTATGCATTACCTTCAGAGGAGAACCAGCATCACCAAGTGAAAAATGTATGTTCTGCCCCGTATTTTCAAGAACAAGCAATATATCTGACCTTCCTAACAGAGAGATATTCTCTGAGAAGTAGGCCAAATGAGCAGACAGAGGACTATGTCCTAAACGAAAGAAGAGGACAAAGCCACAGCAAGAGACCTAAACAAAATGGATATAAGGAACATGCCTGACAGAAAATTTAAGATAACAATTATAAAGATACTCACTGGGGAAATGAAAAGAGGGAGGACATCAGAAGGGGGAACATCATTGAGACTCTTAACAAAGAGATATGAAAGAAATAATCAGAGATGTGGAACACAAGAAATGAAATGAAGAATATACTAGATAGAATAATTAGCAGGATGGACGAAGCAGAGGAACAAATTAATGAACTAGAAGACAGTAATGGAAAGTAATCAAGCGGAACAAATGAGAGGAAAAAGAAGTATGCAAAAATGAGAAGAGACTTAGGGAATTCAGTGACTCCATCCAGTGTAACAACACCCACATGAGAGGGATCCCAGAAGGTGAAAAGGGGGAAAAGGGGGCAGAAAATCTATTTGACCAAAGAAGAGCTGAAAACTTAACCTAATCTGGTGAAGGAAACCTATACAAATCCATAAGGCATAGAGATCCCCTCCCACAAAATCAACCTAAGGAGGTCCACATCAAGATACATAGTAATCCAAATGGGAAAAGGTAGTGATAAAGAAAAAACATTTAAAGCAGCAAGATAAAAGAAGACAGTTAACATGCAAGGGAAAGCCCATAAATCTATCAGCTGAGTTTTCAGCAGAAACTATGCAGGACAGAAGAAAGTGGCGTTAAATATTCAAAGTGCTGAAGGAGAAAAATCTGCAGCAAGGAATAATTTATCCAGCAAGCCTATACTTCAGAAAAGAAGGGGAGAAAAAGAGTTTCTTAGCCACACAAACTAAAAGAGTTCATGACCACTAAATTAACTACAAAAAATATTGAAGGGGACACTATGAGTGGAAAAAAATCGTAAGTGAGAGTATGACAATAATGAATCAAGGAAGCAGTAAAAATAAGTATTTCTGTAAAAGTCAGTTAAGGGATTCACAAAATAAAAGTATGTAAAATATGAAAACATATACCCTAACACATGAGGAGGAGTCAACAGTGGGTTTGAACTTAAACAGCATTCAACTTAATATAGACTGAAAAGGCTATATATAATCCAGGGGGTCACCACAAACCCAAACCTCTAATACACATGCAAAAGATAAAGGGAAAGAAATCCAAGAATATCATTAAAGAAAACGAGCAAACCATGACAGAGAGAGCAAGAGAAGAAAGGATCAGAGAAAAACTACACAAAAAACTATGAAACAAGTAACAAAACATCAATAAATACATGTCTAATGATAATTAGTTTGAATGTAAATGGACTAAATGCTCCAAGCAAAAGAGCATGACAGAGTTTGTATATATATATAAAAGATTTCACACCTAGAGACACCTGCAGATGGAAATTAAGAGATGGAGAAACATTAATCATGCAAGTGGATGTCAAGAGAAGTCAGAGTAGCAATCCTTATATCAGACAAAATAGACTTTTTTAACATTGAAATTGAATTAGCCAACATAGAGTACACCAGTAATTTCAAATGTAGCGTTCCACAATTCATCAGTTGTGTATAACACCCAGTGTTCACCACATCACATGCATTCCATAATGCCCATCACACAGTTACTCCATCTCCCCACCCACTTTTCCTCCAGCAACCCTCAGTTTGTTTCCAATAGCTGGGAACCTGTCATGGATTTTCTTCCTCTCTGGTTTCTTCGCATTCATTTTCCCTCCCTTCCCCTATGATCCTCTGTGCTGTTCCTTCTATTCCACATATGAGTAAAACCATATAATAATTGTTTTTCTCTGACTGACTTATTTTGCTCAGCATAATACCCTCCAGTGCCTTCCACATCGATATGCTAAATATTGATCCTTTCTGATGGCTGAATCATATTCCATTGTATATGTATATACCATGTTTTCTTTATCCATTTATCTGTCGATGGATGTCTTGGTTCCTTCCACGGTTTGGCTATTGTGGACAATGTCGCTATAAACATTCGGGGTGCAGTTGCCCCTTCAGATCACTACATTTGTAGCTTTGGGGTAAATAAAATTGCTGGGTTGTAAGGGATCTCTCTTTTAAGTTCTTGAGGAACGTCCATAATGTTTTCCAAAGTGGCTGTACCAGTTTTCATTCCCACTTAGAAGTGTAAGAGAGTTCCCCTTTCCCCTCACCAACATTTGTTATTTCTTCGCTTGTTAATTTTTGCAATTCTGACTGGTGTGATGTGGTATCTCATTGTCATTTGGATTTCTTTTTCCCCATGCCAAGTGATGTTGAGCAGTTTGTCATATGTCTGTTGGCCATTTGTGTGTCTTCTTTGGAGAAATATCTGTTCATATCTTCTGCCCATTTCTTGACTCGCTTATTTGTTTTTTGGGTGTTGAGTTTGGGTGTTGAACGGTAGTAAAGCGTACGGCACATTCATGATGCTTCCACACCCACTTTTGGAAATGCTTCTCTCTCCAGGATACCTGAAGATGTTAGTGGAGAGTTGCCGTATACGCAGACTTGCTTTTCCCAGGTGAGTGCATGGCACATTCCTTATTCACTCACGCGCGCGCGCGCGCACACACACACACACACACACACACACACAGACAGAGTTGAACATGTTTCTGTCTCGTCAGGAAAGGAGGTGTTTGTTGAGAGACGGTTTCTCGCCAATGCTTTTGGGTGCTTGCCCTTTTCCCCCCGGAGAGTAAAGTGTATGCGCTTTTTGCCTAGGCTTCCGTACACACCCTTGAGAAGCCTTCCCTCAGCCAGAAACAAGCCGTGAGTTGAAAGAGGCGTTCCACACAGACCTCCTTCTCAGAGCGAAGCCTGTCACACTTTTCCTTGGGCCTCCACACGCACTTTAGAAAAACTTCCTCCGGGAAGCTGTGAGTTGAACGACGGGTTTCCTACAGCGGTTTTCCGTGGGGGTAAGGATATATGGCACTTGGCCTTAGGCTTCCAAGCACACATTGGAAAGGCTTCTCTCTTCGTGAAACAAGATGTGCGCTGAACGTTGCGTTCTGCGCAGGCTTGGTTTTCACACATCAGCCCATGGTACTTTCCCTAGGCTTCCACACGCGCAGTGAGTATCCCTTCCCTAAACCTGAACCAAGACGCGGGGGAAAGCTGCCTTCTACACCACCTTCTTTTCCGAGTTTCGTATAGAACCCTTGCGTTGTGCTTCCACATCCACTTTTGTCACTGCTTCGATATATCCTCCGGAGAGGGGTTCGCTTGAAAGACGGTCTCCCTCCGTCACGCTTTCAAGGAGTTAAGGATAGGGCACTCTCCTTATGCCTGCACACGTCCACTTGCAATCTCGACTGACTTCATGACCCCGTCCAATGCTACGCTGAAAGTCCCATTGCGCGCGGCCTTGTTTCTAAGAGATGAGGACAGGGCACGGCACGTTCCTTGTGCTTCCACCACGACAATATAAAAGGCTCCCGTCTCCAAGGCAAAGGATGTCAGGTGCAAGACGGCTTCGCAAAAGCGAGGTTGCCTCTTAGAGGGCGGTCTACGGCGCTCTGCTGACGCTTCCACGCCTACATATGCAAACGCTTCTGGGCTCACGAAAGAAGACGTCCGTTGAAAGCTGCCTTGTACCCCGACGCGTTTCTCGGAGTTAGGTCCAGGGAGCGGTCCCTGTGCGATCACACGCAGCCTTGAGATGGCTCAGCTCTTTTCGATCGTCAGGGAGGACGTTTCTCGGAGTTAGGTCCAGGAAAAGGTAGTAAAGCGTACGGCACTTTCATGATGCTTCCACACCCACTTTTGGAAATGCTTCTCTCTCCAGGATACCTGAAGATGCTAGTGGCGAGTCGCCGTAGACGCAGACTTGCTTTTCCCAGGTCAGTACATGGCACTCTCCTTATTCACTCACGCACGCGCGCGCGCGCGTGCCCTCACACACACACACACACACACACACACACACACACACACACACAGAGTTGAACATGTTTCTGTCTCGTCAGGAAAGAAGGTGATCGTTGAGAGACGGTTTCTCGCCGATGCTTTTGGGTTCTTGCTTTTTTCCCCCCGGAGAGAGAAGTGTAGCCGCTTTTTCCCTTGGCTTCCGTACACACCCTTGAGAAGCCTTCCGTCAGCCAGAAACAAGCCATGAGTTGAAAGAGGCGTTCCACGCAGACCTCCTTCTCAGAGCGAAGCCTGTCACACTTTTCCTTGTGAAGTAAACTGGAGAGATACAAATACTTTCTCAATGATTGCTTTAACAAAAAAGGACTAAATATCCCAATCAGAAAACATAGACTGTAAAGAGGAAGCAAGACCCATCTCTATGCTGCCTACCAGAGATTCACTTCAGACCTAAAAATAAAAGCAGATTGGAAGTAATGGGACACAAAACCATTTATCATGGAAATGGAAGTGAAAAGAAAGTTGGAGTCGTAATATTTTTATGAGACAAAATAAACTGAATTGTGGGGAAGATGGCAGAGTAGAAGGACCCTAAACTCACCTCATCCCACAGATACAACTAGGTAACACTCACACCAGAGTCACCCAGAAATGGACCTTCAGATTTCCCCACAAAACTATACAACTAAATGGAGAGAGGGAATCACATCAAAGATGGTAGGAAGGACAAGGACTCTGTAGGAATCTAAAGCCCATATTTCTGACCACCAGAGGGAGGGAACCACAGTCACAGAGGGGCCAGAAACAAACTACTACACCGGGGAGCCTCTAAAGCGTAGAGACATCCTCATAGCTTATGGCTTTGAAAATCAGAAGGGATGACATTTGTGAGCGTATACAACCAGCAGACTTAAAGCTTGGAACTTTTCAAAATCAACTGTCTCAGCTCTGAGAGAGCACAGAAGGTGATAGGAAGCTGAGATCTGTCCTTAAAGATTAAGCAGAGCAAAGAGTGTGGAGAAGCTTGGGTGAAGCAGGTTGAAAGGTGCTTGAGGATTAAACAAGGGAGACATAGTTCCTGAACTCAGAGTTTGCTAAGGGACTTGTCCAGGAACAAAGGAGCTGGCAGGTGCCATTTCCCTCTACGGCCCCTCATTATAAACACACACCTACCTGCAAGACCAAGCACAATCTAGCAATCACTAACTTGCATAAACCATGGCCCATCCCCACACCTACCAGACCTGTTTCAGTCCCAGTGCTGTGGATACCCTCCCTGATAAGACCCACACAATCCTTGACAACAATATGTCTCCCCATCACCCACAGAACACGCATGCGTCTTGTTAAAACAGCACACCCCATGTGTTGTGCACAATGACACAGTCCAGATCCAGTCTCTGTTGTTGCTATGCATTACCTTCAGAGGAGAACCAGCATCACCAAGTGAAAAATGTATGTTCTGCCCCGTATTTTCAAGAACAAGCAATATATCTGACCTTCCTAACAGAGAGATATTCTCTGAGAAGTAGGCCAAATGAGCAGACAGAGGACTATGTCCTAAACGAAAGAAGAAGACAAAGCCACAGCAAGAGACCTAAACAAAATGGATATAAGGAACATGCCTGACAGAAAATTTAAGATAACAATTATAAAGATACTCACTGGGGAAATGAAAAGAGGGAGGACATCAGAAGGGGAACATCATTGAGACTCTTAACAAAGAGATATGAAAGAAATAATCAGAGATGTGGAACACAAGAAATGAAATGAAGAATATACTAGATAGAATAATTAGCAGGATGGACGAAGCAGAGGAACAAATTAATGAACTAGAAGACAGTAATGGAAAGTAATCAAGCGGAACAAATGAGAGGAAAAAGAAGTATGCAAAAATGAGAAGAGACTTAGGGAATTCAGTGACTCCATCCAGTGTAACAACACCCACATGAGAGGGATCCCAGAAGGTGAAAAGGGGGAAAAGGGGGCAGAAAATCTATTTGACCAAAGAAGAGCTGAAAACTTAACCTAATCTGGTGAAGGAAACCTATACAAATCCATAAGGCATAGAGATCCCCTCCCACAAAATCAACCTAAGGAGGTCCACATCAAGATACATAGTAATCAAAATGGGAAAAGGTAGTGATAAAGAAAAAACATTTAAAGCAGCAAGATAAAAGAAGACAGGTAACATGCAAGGGAAAGCCCATAAATCTATCAGCTGAGTTTTCAGCAGAAACTATGCAGGACAGAAGAAAGTGGCGTTAAATATTCAAAGTGCTGAAGGAGAAAAATCTGCAGCAAGGAATAATTTATCCAGCAAGCCTATCCTTCAGAAAAGAAGGGGAGAAAAAGAGTTTCTTAGCCACACAAACTAAAAGAGTTCATGACCACTAAATTAACTACAAAAAATATTGAAGGGGACACTATGAGTGGAAAAAAATCGTAAGTGAGAGTATGACAATAATGAATCAAGGAAGCAGTAAAAATAAGTATTTCTGTAAAAATCAGTTAAGGGATTCACAAAATAAAAGTATGTAAAATATGAAAACATATACCCTAACACATGAGGAGGAGTCAACAGTGGGTTTGAACTTAAACAGCATTCAACTTAATATAGACTGAAAAGGCTATATATAATCCAGGGGGTCACCACAAACCCAAACCTCTAATACACATGCAAAAGATAAAGGGAAAGAAATCCAAGAATATCATTAAAGAAAACGAGCAAACCATGAGAGAGAGAGCAAGAGAAGAAAGGATCAGAGAAAAACTACACAAAAAACTATGAAACAAGTAACAAAACATCAATAAATACATGTCTAATGATAATTAGTTTGAATGTAAATGGACTAAATGCTCCAAGCAAAAGAGCATGACAGAGTTTGTATATATATATAAAAGATTTCACACCTAGAGACACCTGCAGATGGAAATTAAGAGATGGAGAAACATTAATCATGCAAGTGGATGTCAAGAGAAGTCAGAGTAGCAATCCTTATATCAGACAAAATAGACTTTTTTAACATTGAAATTGAATTAGCCAACATAGAGTACACCAGTAATTTCAAATGTAGCGTTCCACAATTCATCAGTTGTGTATAACACCCAGTGTTCACCACATCACATGCATTCCTTAATGCCCATCACACAGTTACTCCATCTCCCCACCCACCTTTCCTCCAGCAACCCTCAGTTTGTTTCCAATAGCTGGGAACCTGTCATGGATTTTCTTCCTCTCTGGTTTCTTCGCATTCATTTTCCCTCCCTTCCCCTATGATCCTCTGTGCTGTTCCTTCTATTCCACATAGGAGTAAAACCATATAATAATTGTTTTTCTCTGACTGACTTATTTTGCTCAGCATAATACCCTCCAGTGCCTTCCACATTGATATGCTAAATATTGATCCTTTCTGATGGCTGAATCATATTCCATTGTATATGTATATACCATGTTTTCTTTATCCATTTATCTGTCGATGGATGTCTTGGTTCCTTCCACGGTTTGGCTATTGTGGACAATGTCGCTATAAACATTCGGGGTGCAGTTGCCCCTTCAGATCACTACATTTGTAGCTTTGGGGTAAATAAAATTGCTGGGTTGTAAGGGAGCTCTCTTTTAAGTTCTTGAGGAACGTCTATAATGTTTTCCAAAGTGGCTGTACCAGTTTTCATTCCCACTTACAAGTGTAAGAGAGTTCCCCTTTCTCCTCACCAACATTTGTTATTTCTTCGCTTGTTAATTTTTGCAATTCTGACTGGTGTGAAGTGGTATCTCATTGTCATTTGGATTTCTTTTTCCCCATGCCAAGTGATGTTGAGCAGTTTGTCATATGTCTGTTGGCCATTTGTGTGTCTTCTTTGGAGAAATATCTGTTCATATCTTCTGCCCATTTCTTGACTCGCTTATTTGTTTTTTGGGTGTTGAGTTTGGGTGTTGAACGGTAGTAAAGCGTACGGCACATTCATGATGCTTCCACACCCACTTTTGGAAATGCTTCTCTCTCCAGGATACCTGAAGATGTTAGTGGAGAGTTGCCGTATACGCAGACTTGCTTTTCCCAGGTGAGTGCATGGCACATTCCTTATTCACTCACGCGCGCGCGCGCGCACACACACACACACACACACACACACAGACAGAGTTGAACATGTTTCTGTCTCGTCAGGAAAGGAGGTGTTTGTTGAGAGACGGTTTCTCGCCAATGCTTTTGGGTGCTTGCCCTTTTCCCCCCGGAGAGTGAAGTGTATGCGCTTTTTGCCTAGGCTTCCGTACACACCCTTGAGAAGCCTTCCCTCAGCCAGAAACAAGCCGTGAGTTGAAAGAGGCGTTCCACACAGACCTCCTTCTCAGAGCGAAGCCTGTCACACTTTTCCTTGGGCCTCCACACGCACTTTAGAAAAACTTCCTCCGGGAAGCTGTGAGTTGAACGACGGGTTTCCTACAGCGGTTTTCCGTGGGGGTAAGGATATATGGCACTTGGCCTTAGGCTTCCACGCACAGATTGGAAAGGCTTCTCTCTTCGTGAAACAAGATGTGCGCTGAACGTTGCGTTCTGCGCAGGCTTGCTTTTCACACATCAGCCCATGGTACTTTCCCTAGGCTTCCACACGCGCAGTGAGTATCCCTTCCCTAAACCTGAACCAAGACGCGGGGGAAAGCTGCCTTCTACACCACCTTCTTTTCCGAGTTTCGTATAGAACCCTTCTGTTGTGCTTCCACATCCACTTTTGTCACTGCTTCGATATATCCTCCGGAGAGGGGTTCGCTTGAAAGACGGTCTCCCTCCGTCACGCTTTCAAGGAGTTAAGGATAGGGCACTCTCCTTATGCCTGCACACGTCCACTTGCAATCTCGACTGACTTCATGACCCCGTCCAATGCTACGCTGAAAGTCCCATTGCGCGCGGCCTTGTTTCTAAGAGATGAGGACAGGGCACGGCACGTTCCTTGTGCTTCCACCACGACTATATAAAAGGCTCCCGTCTCCAAGGCAAAGGATGTCAGGTGCAAGACGGCTTCGCAAAAGCGAGGTTGCCTCTTAGAGGGCGGTCTACGGCGCTCTCCTGACGCTTCCACGCCTACATATGCAAACGCTTCTGAGCTCACGAAAGAAGACGTCCGTTGAAAGCTGCCTTGTACCCCGACGCGTTTCTCGGAGTTAGGTCCAGGGAACGGTCCCTGTGCGATCACACGCAGCCTTGAGATGGCTCAGCTCTTTTCGATCGTCAGGGAGGACGTTTCTCGGAGTTAGGTCCAGGGAAAGGTAGTAAAGCGTACGGCACTTTCATGATGCTTCCACACCCACTTTTGGAAATGCTTCTCTCTCCAGGATACCTGAAGATGCTAGTGGCGAGTCGCCGTAGACGCAGACTTGCTTTTCCCAGGTCAGTACATGGCACTCTCCTTATTCACTCACGCACGCGCGCGCGCGCGTGCCCTCTCACACACACACACACACACACACACACACACACACACACACACACACAGAGTTGAACATGTTTCTGTCTCGTCAGGAAAGAAGGTGATCGTTGAGAGACGGTTTCTCGCCGATGCTTTTGGGTTCTTGCTTTTTTCCCCCCGGAGAGAGATGTGTAGCCGCTTTTTCCCTAGGCTTCCGTACACACCCTTGAGAAGCCTTCCGTCAGCCAGAAACAAGCCATGAGTTGAAAGAGGCGTTCCACGCAGACCTCCTTCTCAGAGCGAAGCCTGTCACACTTTTCCTTGTGAAGTAAACTAGAGAGATACAAATACTTTCTCAATGATTGCTTTAACAAAAAAGGACTAAATATCCCAATCAGAAAACATAGACTGTAAAGAGGAAGCAAGACCCATCTCTATGCTGCCTACCAGAGAATCACTTCAGACCTAAAAATAAAAGCAGATTGGAAGTAATGGGACACAAAACCATTTATCATGCAAATGGAAGTGAAAAGAAAGTTGGAGTCGTAATATTTTTATGAGACAAAATAAACTGAATTGTGGGGAAGATGGCAGAGTAGAAGGACCCTAAACTCACCTCATCCCACAGATACAACTAGGTAACACTCACACCAGAGTCACCCAGAAATGGACCTTCAGATTTCCCCACAAAACTATACAACTAAATGGAGAGAGGGAATCACATCAAAGATGGTAGGAAGGACAAGGACTCTGTAGGAATCTAAAGCCCATATTTCTGACCACCAGAGGGAGGGAACCACAGTCACAGAGGGGCCAGAAACAAACTACTACACCGGGGAGCCTCTAAAGCGTAGAGACATCCTCATAGCTTATGGCTTTGAAAATCAGAAGGGATGACATTTGTGAGCGTATACAACCAGCAGACTTAAAGCTTGGAACTTTTCAAAATCAGCTGTCTCAGCTCTGAGAGAGCACAGAAGGTGATAGGAAGCTGAGATCTGTCCTTAAAGATTAAGCAGAGCAAAGAGTGTGGAGAAGCTTGGGTGAAGCAGGTTGAAAGGTGCTTGAGGATTAAACAAGGGAGACATAGTTCCTGAACTCAGAGTTTGCTAAGGGACTTGTCCAGGAACAAAGGAGCTGGCAGGTGCCATTTCCCTCTACGGCCCCTCATTATAAACACACACCTACCTGCAAGACCAAGCACAATCTAGCAATCACTAACTTGCATAAACCATGGCCCATCCCAACACCTACCAGACCTGCTTCAGTCCCAGTGCTGTGGATACCCTCCCTGATAAGACCCACACAATCCTTGACAACAATATGTCTCCCCATCACCCACAGAACACGCATGCGTCTTGTTAAAACAGCACACACCATGTGTTGTGCACAATGACACAGTCCAGATCCAGTCTCTGTTGTTGCTATGCATTACCTGCAGAGGAGAACCAGCATCACCAAGTGAAAAATGTATGTTCTGCCCCGTATTTTCAAGAACAAGCAATATATCTGACCTTCCTAACAGAGAGATATTCTCTGAGAAGTAGGCCAAATGAGCAGACAGAGGACTATGTCCTAAACGAAAGAAGAGGACAAAGCCACAGCAAGAGACCTAAACAAAATGGATATAAGGAACAAGCCTGACAGAAAATTTAAGATAACAATTATAAAGATACTCACTGGGGAAATGAAAAGAGGGAGGACATCAGAAGGGGGAACATCATTGAGACTCTTAACAAAGAGATATGAAAGAAATAATCAGAGATGTGGAACACAAGAAATGAAATGAAGAATATACTAGATAGAATAATTAGCAGGATGGACGAAGCAGAGGAACAAATTAATGAACTAGAAGACAGTAATGGAAAGTAATCAAGCGGAACAAATGAGAGGAAAAAGAAGTATGCAAAAATGAGAAGAGACTTAGGGAATTCAGTGACTCCATCCAGTGTAACAACACCCACATGAGAGGGATCCCAGAAGGTGAAAAGGGGGAAAAGGGGGCAGAAAATCTATTTGACCAAAGAAGAGCTGAAAACTTAACCTAATCTGGTGAAGGAAACCTATACAAATCCATAAGGCATAGAGATCCCCTCCCACAAAATCAACCTAAGGAGGTCCACATCAAGATACATAGTAATCAAAATGGGAAAAGGTAGTGATAAAGAAAAAACATTTAAAGCAGCAAGATAAAAGAAGACAGTTAACATGCAAGGGAAAGCCCATAAATCTATCAGCTGAGTTTTCAGCAGAAACTATGCAGGACAGAAGAAAGTGGCGTTAAATATTCAAAGTGCTGAAGGAGAAAAATCTGCAGCAAGGAATAATTTATCCAGCAAGCCTATCCTTCAGAAAAGAAGGGGAGAAAAAGAGTTTCTTAGCCACACAAACTAAAAGAGTTCATGACCACTAAATTAACTACAAAAAATATTGAAGGGGACACTATGAGTGGAAAAAAATCGTAAGTGAGAGTATCACAATAATGAATCAAGGAAGCAGTAAAAATAAGTATTTCTGTAAAAATCAGTTAAGGGATTCACAAAATAAAAGTATGTAAAATATGAAAACATATACCCTAACACATGAGGAGGAGTCAACAGTGGGTTTGAACTTAAACAGCATTCAACTTAATATGGACTGAAAAGGCTATATATAATCCAGGGGGTCACCACAAACCCGAACCTCTAATACACATGCAAAAGATAAAGGGAAAGAAATCCAAGAATATCATTAAAGAAAACGAGCAAACCATGAGAGAGAGAGCAAGAGAAGAAAGGATCAGAGAAAAACTACACAAAAAACTATGAAACAAGTAACAAAACATCAATAAATACATGTCTAATGATAATTAGTTTGAATGTAAATGGACTAAATGCTCCAAGCAAAAGAGCATGACAGAGTTTGTATATATATATAAAAGATTTCACACCTAAAGACACCTGCAGATGGAAATTAAGAGATGGAGAAACATTAATCATGCAAGTGGATGTCAAAAGAAGTCAGAGTAGCAATCCTTATATCAGACAAAATAGACTTTTTTAACATTGAAATTGAATTAGCCAACATAGACTACACCAGTAATTTCAAATGTAGCGTTCCACAATTCATCAGTTGTGTATAACACCCAGTGTTCATCACATCACATGCATTCCTTAATGCCCATCACACAGTTACTCCATCTCCCCACCCACCTTTCCTCCAGCAACCCTCAGTTTGTTTCCAATAGTTGGGAACCTGTCATGGATTTTCTTCCTCTCTGGTTTCTTCGCATTCATTTTCCCTCCCTTCCCCTATGATCCTCTGTGCTGTTCCTTCTATTCCACATATGAGTAAAACCATATAATAATTGTTTTTCTCTGACTGACTTATTTTGCTCAGCATAATACCCTCCAGTGCCTTCCACATCGATATGCTAAATATTGATCCTTTCTGATGGCTGAGTCATATTCCATTGTATATGTATATACCATGTTTTCTTTATCCATTTATCTGTCGATGGATGTCTTGGTTCCTTCCACGGTTTGGCTATTGTGGACAATGTCGCTATAAACATTCGGGGTGCAGTTGCCCCTTCAGATCACTACATTGGTAGCTTTGGGGTAAATAAAATTGCTGGGTTGTAAGGGAGCTCTCTTTTAAGTTCTTGAGGAACCTCCATATTGTTTTCCAAAGTGGCTGTACCAGTTTTCATTCCCACTTAGAAGTGTAAGAGAGTTCCCCTTTCTCCTCACCAACATTTGTTATTTCTTCGCTTGTTAACTTTTGCAATTCTGACTGGTATGAAGTGGTATCTCATTGTCATTTGGATATCTTTTTCCCCATGCCAAGTGATGTTGAGCAGTTTGTCAAATGTCTGTTGGCCATTTGTGTATCTTCTTTGGAGAAATATCTGTTCATATCTTCTGCCCATTTCTTGACTCGCTTATTTGTTTTTTGGGTGTTGAGTTTGGGTGTTGAACGGTAGTAAAGCGTACGGCACTTTCATGATGCTTCCACACCCACTTTTGGAAATGCTTCTCTCTCAAGGATACCTGAAGATGTTAGTGGAGAGTTGCCGTATACGCAGACTTGCTTTTCCCAGGTGAGTGCATGGCACATTCCTTATTCACTCACGCGCGCGCGCGCGCACACACACACACACACACACACACACACACACACAGAGTTGAACATGTTTCTGTCTCGTCAGGAAAGGAGGTGTTCTTTGAGAGACGGTTTCTCGCCAATGCTTTTGGGTGCTTGCCCTTTTCCCCCCGGAGAGTGAAGTGTATGCGCTTTTTGCCTAGGCTTCCGTACACACCCTTGAGAAGCCTTCCCTCAGCCAGAAACAAGCCGTGAGTTGAAAGAGGCGTTCCACACAGACCTCCTTCTCAGAGCGAAGCCTGTCACACTTTTCCTTGGGCCTCCACACGCACTTTAGAAAAACTTCCTCTGGGAAGCTGTGAGTTGAACGACGGGTTTCCTACAGCGGTTTTCCGTGGGGGTAAGGATATATGGCACTTGGCCTTAGGCTTCCACGCACACATTGGAAAGGCTTCTCTCTTCGTGAAACAAGATGTGCGCTGAACGTTGCGTTCTGCGCAGGCTTGGTTTTCACACATCAGCCCATGGTACTTTCCCTAGGCTTCCACACGCGCAGTGAGTATCCCTTCCCTAAACCTGAACCAAGACGCGGGGGAAAGCTGCCTTCTACACCACCTTCTTTTCCGAGTTTCGTATAGAACCCTTGCGTTGTGCTTCCACATCCACTTTTGTCACTGCTTCGATATATCCTCCGGAGAGGGGTTCGCTTGAAAGACGGTCTCCCTCCGTCACGCTTTCAAGGAGTTAAGGATAGGGCACTCTCCTTATGCCTGCACACGTCCACTTGCAATCTCGACTGACTTCATGTCCCCGTCCATATGCTACGCTGAAAGTCCCATTGCGCGCGGCCTTGTTTCTAAGAGATGAGGACAGGGCACGGCACGTTCCTTGTGCTTCCACCACGACTATATAAAAGTCTACCGTCTCCAAGGCAAAGGATGTCAGGTGCAAGACGGCTTCGCAAAAGCGAGGTTGCCTCTTAGAGGGCGGTCTACGGCGCTCTCCTGACGCTTCCACGCCTACATATGCAAACGCTTCTGGGCTCACGAAAGAAGACGTCCGTTGAAAGCTGCCTTGTACCCCGACGCGTTTTCCGGAGTTAGGTCCAGGGAACGGTCCCTGTGCGATCACATGCAGCCTTGAGATGGCTCAGCTCTTTTCGATCGTCAGGGAGGACGTTTCTCGGAGTTAGGTCCAGGGAAAGGTAGTAAAGCGTACGGCACTTTCATGATGCTTCCACACCCACTTTTGGAAATGCTTCTCTCTCCAGGATACCTGAAGATGCTAGTGGCGAGTCGCCGTAGACGCAGACTTGCTTTTCCCAGGTCAGTACATGGCACTCTCCTTATTCACTCACGCACGCGCGCGCGCGCGTGCCCTCACACACACACACACACACACACACACACACACACAGAGTTGAACATGTTTCTGTCTCGTCAGGAAAGAAGGTGATCGTTGAGAGACGGTTTCTCGCCGATGCTTTTGGGTTCTTGCTTTTTTCCCCCCGGAGAGAGAAGTGTAGCCGCTTTTTCCCTTGGCTTCCGTACACACCCTTGAGAAGCCTTCCGTCAGCCAGAAACAAGCCATGAGTTGAAAGAGGCGTTCCACGCAGACCTCCTTCTCAGAGCGAAGCCTGTCACACTTTTCCTTGTGAAGTAAACTAGAGAGATACAAATACTTTCTCAATGATTGCTTTAACAAAAAAGGACTAAATATCCCAATCAGAAAACATAGACTGTAAAGAGGAAGCAAGACCCATCTCTATGCTGCCTACCAGAGAATCACTTCAGACCTAAAAATAAAAGCAGATTGGAAGTAATGGGACACAAAACCATTTATCATGCAAATGGAAGTGAAAAGAAAGTTGGAGTCGTAATATTTTTATGAGACAAAATAAACTGAATTGTGGGGAAGATGGCAGAGTAGAAGGACCCTAAACTCACCTCATCCCACAGATACAACTAGGTAACACTCACACCAGAGTCACCCAGAAATGGACCTTCAGATTTCCCCACAAAACTATACAACTAAATGGAGAGAGGGAATCACATCAAAGATGGTAGGAAGGACAAGGACTCTGTAGGAATCTAAAGCCCATATTTCTGACCACCAGAGGGAGGGAACCACAGTCACAGAGGGGCCAGAAACAAACTACTACACCGGGGAGCCTCTAAAGCGTAGAGACATCCTCATAGCTTATGGCTTTGAAAATCAGAAGGGATGACATTTGTGAGCGTATACAACCAGCAGACTTAAAGCTTGGAACTTTTAAAAATCAGCTGTCTCAGCTCTGAGAGAGCACAGAAGGTGATAGGAAGCTGAGATCTGTCCTTAAAGATTAAGCAGAGCAAAGAGTGTGGAGAAGCTTGGGTGAAGCAGGTTGAAAGGTGCTTGAGGATTAAACAAGGGAGACATAGTTCCTGAACTCAGAGTTTGCTAAGGGACTTGTCCAGGAACAAAGGAGATGGCAGGTTCCATTTCCCTCTACGGCCCCTCATTATAAACACACACCTACCTGCAAGACCAAGCACAATCTAGCAATCACTAACTTGCATAAACCATGGCCCATCCCCACACCTACCAGACCTGCTTCAGTCCCAGTGCTGTGGATACCCTCCCTGATAAGACCCACACAATCCTTGACAACAATATGTCTCCCCATCACCCACAGAACACGCATGCGTCTTGTTAAAACAGCACACACCATGTGTTGTGCACAATGACACAGTCCAGATCCAGTCTCTGTTGTTGCTATGCATTACCTGCAGAGGAGAACCAGCATCACCAAGTGAAAAATGTATGTTCTGCCCCGTATTTTCAAGAACAAGCAATATATCTGACCTTCCTAACAGAGAGATATTCTCTGAGAAGTAGGCCAAATGAGCAGACAGAGGACTATGTCCTAAACGAAAGAAGAGGACAAAGCCACAGCAAGAGACCTAAACAAAATGGATATAAGGAACAAGCCTGACAGAAAATTTAAGATAACAATTATAAAGATACTCACTGGGGAAATGAAAAGAGGGAGGACATCAGAAGGGGGAACATCATTGAGACTCTTAACAAAGAGATATGAAAGAAATAATCAGAGATGTGGAACACAAGAAATGAAATGAAGAATATACTAGATAGAATAATTAGCAGGATGGACGAAGCAGAGGAACAAATTAATGAACTAGAAGACAGTAATGGAAAGTAATCAAGCGGAACAAATGAGAGGAAAAAGAAGTATGCAAAAATGAGAAGAGACTTAGGGAATTCAGTGACTCCATCCAGTGTAACAACACCCACATGAGAGGGATCCCAGAAGGTGAAAAGGGGGAAAAGGGGGCAGAAAATCTATTTGACCAAAGAAGAGCTGAAAACTTAACCTAATCTGGTGAAGGAAACCTATACAAATCCATAAGGCATAGAGATCCCCTCCCACAAAATCAACCTAAGGAGGTCCACATCAAGATACATAGTAATCAAAATGGGAAAAGGTAGTGATAAAGAAAAAACATTTAAAGCAGCAAGATAAAAGAAGACAGTTAACATGCAAGGGAAAGCCCATAAATCTATCAGCTGAGTTTTCAGCAGAAACTATGCAGGACAGAAGAAAGTGGCGTTAAATATTCAAAGTGCTGAAGGAGAAAAATCTGCAGCAAGGAATAATTTATCCAGCAAGCCTATCCTTCAGAAAAGAAGGGGAGAAAAAGAGTTTCTTAGCCACACAAACTAAAAGAGTTCATGACCACTAAATTAACTACAAAAAATATTGAAGGGGACACTATGAGTGGAAAAAAATCGTAAGTGAGAGTATCACAATAATGAATCAAGGAAGCAGTAAAAATAAGTATTTCTGTAAAAATCAGTTAAGGGATTCACAAAATAAAAGTATGTAAAATATGAAAACATATACCCTAACACATGAGGAGGAGTCAACAGTGGGTTTGAACTTAAACAGCATTCAACTTAATATGGACTGAAAAGGCTATATATAATCCAGGGGGTCACCACAAACCCAAACCTCTAATACACATGCAAAAGATAAAGGGAAAGAAATCCAAGAACATCATTAAAGAAAACGAGCAAACCATGAGAGAGAGAGCAAGAGAAGAAAGGATCAGAGAAAAACTACACAAAAAACTATGAAACAAGTAACAAAACATCAATAAATACATGTCTAATGATAATTAGTTTGAATGTAAATGGACTAAATGCTCCAAGCAAAAGAGCATGACAGAGTTTGTATATATATATAAAAGATTTCACACCTAAAGACACCTGCAGATGGAAATTAAGAGATGGAGAAACATTAATCATGCAAGTGGATGTCAAAAGAAGTCAGAGTAGCAATCCTTATATCAGACAAAATAGACTTTTTTAACATTGAAATTGAATTAGCCAACATAGACTACACCAGTAATTTCAAATGTAGCGTTCCACAATTCATCAGTTGTGTATAACACCCAGTGTTCATCACATCACATGCATTCCTTAATGCCCATCACACAGTTACTCCATCTCCCCACCCACCTTTCCTCCAGCAACCCTCAGTTTGTTTCCAATAGTTGGGAACCTGTCATGGATTTTCTTCCTCTCTGGTTTCTTCGCATTCATTTTCCCTCCCTTCCCCTATGATCCTCTGTGCTGTTCCTTCTATTCCACATATGAGTAAAACCATATAATAATTGTTTTTCTCTGACTGACTTATTTTGCTCAGCATAATACCCTCCAGTGCCTTCCACATCGATATGCTAAATATTGATCCTTTCTGATGGCTGAGTCATATTCCATTGTATATGTATATACCATGTTTTCTTTATCCATTTATCTGTCGATGGATGTCTTGGTTCCTTCCACGGTTTGGCTATTGTGGACAATGTCGCTATAAACATTCGGGGTGCAGTTGCCCCTTCAGATCACTACATTGGTAGCTTTGGGGTAAATAAAATTGCTGGGTTGTAAGGGAGCTCTGTTTTAAGTTCTTGAGGAACCTCCATATTGTTTTCCAAAGTGGCTGTACCAGTTTTCATTCCCACTTAGAAGTGTAAGAGAGTTCCCCTTTCTCCTCACCAACATTTGTTATTTCTTCGCTTGTTAACTTTTGCAATTCTGACTGGTATGAAGTGGTATCTCATTGTCATTTGGATATCTTTTTCCCCATGCCAAGTGATGTTGAGCAGTTTGTCAAATGTCTGTTGGCCATTTGTGTATCTTCTTTGGAGAAATATCTGTTCATATCTTCTGCCCATTTCTTGACTCGCTTATTTGTTTTTTGGGTGTTGAGTTTGGGTGTTGAACGGTAGTAAAGCGTACGGCACTTTCATGATGCTTCCACACCCACTTTTGGAAATGCTTCTCTCTCAAGGATACCTGAAGATGTTAGTGGAGAGTTGCCGTATACGCAGACTTGCTTTTCCCAGGTGAGTGCATGGCACATTCCTTATTCACTCACGCGCGCGCGCGCGCACACACACACACACACACACACACACACACACACAGAGTTGAACATGTTTCTGTCTCGTCAGGAAAGGAGGTGTTCTTTGAGAGACGGTTTCTCGCCAATGCTTTTGGGTGCTTGCCCTTTTCCCCCCGGAGAGTGAAGTGTATGCGCTTTTTGCCTAGGCTTCCGTACACACCCTTGAGAAGCCTTCCCTCAGCCAGAAACAAGCCGTGAGTTGAAAGAGGCGTTCCACACAGACCTCCTTCTCAGAGCGAAGCCTGTCACACTTTTCCTTGGGCCTCCACACGCACTTTAGAAAAACTTCCTCCGGGAAGCTGTGAGTTGAACGACGGGTTTCCTACAGCGGTTTTCCGTGGGGGTAAGGATATATGGCACTTGGCCTTAGGCTTCCACGCACACATTGGAAAGGCTTCTCTCTTCGTGAAACAAGATGTGCGCTGAACGTTGCGTTCTGCGCAGGCGTGGTTTTCACACATCAGCCCATGGTACTTTCCCTAGGCTTCCACACGCGCAGTGAGTATCCCTTCCCTAAACCTGAACCAAGACGCGGGGGAAAGCTGCCTTCTACACCACCTTCTTTTCCGAGTTTCGTATAGAACCCTTGCGTTGTGCTTCCACATCCACTTTTGTCACTGCTTCGATATATCCTCCGGAGAGGGGTTCGCTTGAAAGACGGTCTCCCTCCGTCACGCTTTCAAGGAGTTAAGGATAGGGCACTCTCCTTATGCCTGCACACGTCCACTTGCAATCTCGACTGACTTCATGTCCCCGTCCATATGCTACGCTGAAAGTCCCATTGCGCGCGGCCTTGTTTCTAAGAGATGAGGACAGGGCACGGCACGTTCCTTGTGCTTCCACCACGACTATATAAAAGTCTACCGTCTCCAAGGCAAAGGATGTCAGGTGCAAGACGGCTTCGCAAAAGCGAGGTTGCCTCTTAGAGGGCGGTCTACGGCGCTCTCCTGACGCTTCCACGCCTACATATGCAAACGCTTCTGGGCTCACGAAAGAAGACGTCCGTTGAAAGCTGCCTTGTACCCCGACGCGTTTTCCGGAGTTAGGTCCAGGGAACGGTCCCTGTGCGATCACATGCAGCCTTGAGATGGCTCAGCTCTTTTCGATCGTCAGGGAGGACGTTTCTCGGAGTTAGGTCCAGGGAAAGGTAGTAAAGCGTACGGCACTTTCATGATGCTTCCACACCCACTTTTGGAAATGCTTCTCTCTCCAGGATACCTGAAGATGCTAGTGGCGAGTCGCCGTAGACGCAGACTTGCTTTTCCCAGGTCAGTACATGGCACTCTCCTTATTCACTCACGCACGCGCGCGCGCGCGTGCCCTCACACACACACACACACACACACACACACACACACAGAGTTGAACATGTTTCTGTCTCGTCAGGAAAGAAGGTGATCGTTGAGAGACGGTTTCTCGCCGATGCTTTTGGGTTCTTGCTTTTTTCCCCCCGGAGAGAGAAGTGTAGCCGCTTTTTCCCTTGGCTTCCGTACACACCCTTGAGAAGCCTTCCGTCAGCCAGAAACAAGCCATGAGTTGAAAGAGGCGTTCCACGCAGACCTCCTTCTCAGAGCGAAGCCTGTCACACTTTTCCTTGTGAAGTAAACTAGAGAGATACAAATACATTCTCAATGATTGCTTTAACAAAAAAGGACTAAATATCCCAATCAGAAAACATAGACTGTAAAGAGGAAGCAAGACCCATCTCTATGCTGCCTACCAGAGAATCACTTCAGACCTAAAAATAAAAGCAGATTGGAAGTAATGGGACACAAAACCATTTATCATGCAAATGGAAGTGAAAAGAAAGTTGGAGTCGTAATATTTATATGAGACAAAATAAAATGAATTGTGGGGAAGATGGGAGAGTAGAAGGACCCTAAACTCACCTCATCCCACAGATACAACTAGGTAACACTCACACCAGAGTCACCCAGAAATGGACCTTCAGATTTCCCCACAAAACTATACAACTAAATGGGGAGAGGGAATCACATCAAAGATGGTAGGAAGGACAAGGACTCTGTAGGAATCTAAAGCCCATATTTCTGACCACCAGAGGGAGGGAACCACAGTCACAGAGGGGCCAGAAACAAACTACTACACCGGGGAGCCTCTAAAGCGTAGAGACATCCTCATACCTTATGGCTTTGAAAATCAGAAGGGATGACATTTGTGAGCGTATACAACCAGCAGACTTAAAGCTTGGAACTTTTAAAAATCAGCTGTCTCAGCTCTGAGAGAGCACAGAAGGTGTTAGGAAGCTGAGATCTGTCCTTAAAGATTAAGCAGAGCAAAGAGTGTGGAGAAGCTTGGGTGAAGCAGGTTGAAAGGTGCTTGAGGATTAAACAAGGGAGACATAGTTCCTGAACTCAGAGTTTGCTAAGGGACTTGTCCAGGAACAAAGGAGCTGGCAGGTGCCATTTCCCTCTACGGCCCCTCATTATAAACACACACCTACCTGCAAGACCAAGCACAACCTAGCAATCACTAACTTGCATAAACCATGGCCCATCCCCACACCTACCACACCTGCTTCAGTCCCAGTGCTGTGGATACCCTCCCTGATAAGACCCACACAATCCTTGACAACAATATGTCTCCCCATCACCCACAGAACACGCATGCATCTTGTTAAAACAGCACACCCCATGTGTTGTGCACAATGACACAGTCCAGATCCAGTCTCTGTTGTTGCTATGCATTACCTTCAGAGGAGAACCAGCATCACCAAGTGAAAAATGTATGTTCTGCCCCGTATTTTCAAGAACAAGCAATATATCTGACCTTCCTAACAGAGAGATATTCTCTGAGAAGTAGGCCAAATGAGCAGACAGAGGACTATGTCCTAAACGAAAGAAGAGGACAAAGCCACAGCAAGAGACCTAAACAAAATGGATATAAGGAACAAGCCTGACAGAAAATTTAAGATAACAATTATAAAGATACTCACTGGGGAAATGAAAAGAGGGAGGACATCAGAAGGGGGAACATCATTGAGACTCTTAACAAAGAGATATGAAAGAAATAATCAGAGATGTGGAACACAAGAAATGAAATGAACAATACACTAGATAGAATAATTAGCAGGATGGACGAAGCAGAGGAACAAATTAATGAACTAGAAGACAGTAATGGAAAGTAATCAAGCGGAACAAATGAGAGGAAAAAGAAGTATGCAAAAATGAGAAGAGACTTAGGGAACTCAGTGACTCCATCCAGTGTAACAACACCCACATGAGAGGGATCCCAGAAGGTGAAAAGGGGGAAAAGGGGGCAGAAAATCTATTTGACCAAAGAAGAGCTGAAAACTTAACCTAATCTGGTGAAGGAAACCTATACAAATCCATAAGGCATAGAGATCCCCTCCCACAAAATCAACCTAAGGAGGTCCACATCAAGATACATAGTAATCAAAATGGGAAAAGGTAGTGATAAAGAAAAAACATTTAAAGCAGCAAGATAAAAGAAGACAGTTAACATGCAAGGGAAAGCCCATAAATCTATCAGCTGAGTTTTCAGCAGAAACTATGCAGGACAGAAGAAAGTGGCGTTAAATATTCAAAGTGCTGAAGGAGAAAAATCTGCAGCAAGGAATAATTTATCCAGCAAGCCTATCCTTCAGAAAAGAAGGGGAGAAAAAGAGTTTCTTAGCCACACAAACTAAAAGAGTTCATGACCACTAAATTAACTACAAAAAATATTGAAGGGGACACTATGAGTGGAAAAAAATCGTAAGTGAGAGTATCACAATAATGAATCAAGGAAGCAGTAAAAATAAGGATTTCTGTAAAAATCAGTTAAGGAATTCACAAAATAAAAGTATGTAAAATATGAAAACATATACCCTAACACATGAGGAGGAGTCAACAGTGGGTTTGAACTTAAACAGCATTCAACTTAATATGGACTGAAAAGGCTATATATAATCCAGGGGGTCACCACAAACCCGAACCTCTAATACACATGCAAAAGATAAAGGGAAAGAAATCCAAGAATATCATTAAAGAAAACGAGCAAACCATGAGAGAGAGAGCAAGAGAAGAAAGGATCAGAGAAAAACTACACAAAAAACTATGAAACAAGTAACAAAACATCAATAAATACATGTCTAATGATAATTAGTTTGAATGTAAATGGACTAAATGCTCCAAGCAAAAGAGCATGACAGAGTTTGTATATATATATAAAAGATTTCACACCTAAAGACACCTGCAGATGGAAATTAAGAGATGGAGAAACATTAATCATGCAAGTGGATGTCAAAAGAAGTCAGAGTAGCAATCCTTATATCAGACAAAATAGACTTTTTTAACATTGAAATTGAATTAGCCAACATAGAGTACACCAGTATTTTCAAATGTAGCGTTCCACAATTCATCAGTTGTGTATAACACCCAGTGTTCATCACATCGCATGCATTCCTTAATGCCCATCACACAGTTACTCCATCTCCCCACCCACCTTTCCTCCAGCAACCCTCAGTTTGTTTCCAATAGTTGGGAACCTGTCATGGATTTTCTTCCTCTCTGGTTGCTTCGCATTCATTTTCCCTCCCTTCCCCTATGATCCTCTGTGCTGTTCCTTCTATTCCACATATGAGTAAAACCATATAATAATTGTTTTTCTCTGACTGACTTATTTTGCTCAGCATAATACCCTCCAGTGCCTTCCACATCGATATGCTAAATATTGATCCTTTCTGATGGCTGAGTCATATTCCATTGTATATGTATATACCATGTTTTCTTTATCCATTTATCTGTCGATGGATGTCTTGGTTCCTTCCACGGTTTGGCTATTGTGGACAATGTCGCTATAAACATTCGGGGTGCAGTTGCCCCTTCAGATCACTACATTTGTAGCTTTGGGGTAAATAAAATTGCTGGGTTGTAAGGGAGCTCTCTTTTAAGTTCTTGAGGAACCTCCATATTGTTTTCCAAAGTGGCTGTACCAGTTTTCATTCCCACTTAGAAGTGTAAGAGAGTTCCCCTTTCTCCTCACAAACATTTGTTATTTCTTCGCTTGTTAACTTTTGCAATTCTGACTGGTATGAAGTGGTATCTCATTGTCATTTGGATTTCTTTTTCCCCATGCCAAGTGATGTTGAGCAGTTTGTCATATGTCTGTTGGGCATTTGTGTGTCTTCTTTGGAGAAATATCTGTTCATATCTTCTGCCCATTTCTTGACACGCTTATTTGTTTTTTGGGTGTTGAGTTTGGGTGTTGAACGGTAGTAAAGCGTACGGCACATTCATGATGCTTCCACACCCACTTTTGGAAATGCTTCTCTCTCCAGGATACCTGAAGATGTTAGTGGAGAGTTGCCGTATACGCAGACTTGCTTTTCCCAGGTGAGTGCATGGCACATTCCTTATTCACTCACGCGCGCGCGCGCACACACACACACACACACACACACACACACACAGACAGAGTTGAACATGTTTCTGTCTCGTCAGGAAAGGAGGTGTTTGTTGAGAGACGGTTTCTCGCCAATGCTTTTGGGTGCTTGCCCTTTTCCCCCCGGAGAGAAAAGTGTATGCGCTTTTTGCCTAGGCTTCCGTACACACCCTTGAGAAGGCTTCCCTCAGCCAGAAACAAGCCGTGAGTTGAAAGAGGCGTTCCACACAGACCTCCTTCTCAGAGCGAAGCCTGTCACACTTTTCCTTGGGCCTCCACACGCACTTTAGAAAAACTTCCTCCGGGAAGCTGTGAGTTGAACGACGGGTTTCCTACAGCGGTTTTCCGTGGGGGTAAGGATATATGGCACTTGGCCTTAGGCTTCCACGCACAGATTGGAAAGGCTTCTCTCTTCGTGAAACAAGGTGTGCGCTGAACGTTGCGTTCTGCGCAGGCTTGATTTTCACACATCAGCCCATGGTACTTTCCCTAGGCTTCCACACGCGCAGTGAGTATCCCTTCCCTAAACCTGAACCAAGACGCGGGGGAAAGCTGCCTTCTACACCACCTTCTTTTCCGAGTTTCGTATAGAACCCTTGCGTTGTGCTTCCACATCCACTTTTGTCACTGCTTCGATATATCCTCCGGAGAGGGGTTCGCTTGAAAGACGGTCTCCCTCCGTCACGCTTTCAAGGAGTTAAGGATAGGGCACTCTCCTTATGCCTGCACACGTCCACTTGCAATCTCGACTGACTTCATGACCCCGTCCAATGCTACGCTGAAAGTCCCATTGCGCGCGGCCTTGTTTCTAAGAGATGAGGACAGGGCACGGCACGTTCCTTGTGCTTCCACCACGACTATATAAAAGGCTCCCGTCTCCAAGGCAAAGGATGTCAGGTGCAAGACGGCTTCTCAAAAGCGAGGTTGCCTCTTAGAGGGCGGTCTACGGCGCTCTGCTGACGCTTCCACGCCTACATATGCAAACGCTTCTGGGCTCACGAAAGAAGACGTCCGTTGAAAGCTGCCTTGTACCCCGACGCGTTTCTCGGAGTTAGGTCCAGGGAACGGTCCCTGTGCGATCACACGCAGCCTTGAGATGGCTCAGCTCTTTTCGATCGTCAGGGAGGACGTTTCTCGGAGTTAGGTCCAGGGAAAGGTAGTAAAGCGTACGGCACTTTCATGATGCTTCCACACCCACTTTTGGAAATGCTTCTCTCTCCAGGATACCTGAAGATGCTAGTGGCGAGTCGCCGTAGACGCAGACTTGCTTTTCCCAGGTCAGTACATGGCACTCTCCTTATTCACTCACGCACGCGCGCGCGCGCGCGTGCCCTCACACACACACACACACACACACACACACACACACACACACACACACACACAGAGTTGAACATGTTTCTGTCTCGTCAGGAAAGAAGGTGATCGTTGAGAGACGGTTTCTCGCCGATGCTTTTGGGTTCTTGCTTTTTTCCCCCCGGAGAGAGAAGTGTAGCCGCTTTTTCCCTAGGCTTCCGTACACACCCTTGAGAAGCCTTCCGTCAGCCAGAAACAAGCCATGAGTTGAAAGAGGCGTTCCACGCAGACCTCCTTCTCAGAGCGAAGCCTGTCACACTTTTCCTTGTGAAGTCAACTAGAGAGATACAAATACTTTCTCAATGATTGCTTTAACAAAAAAGGACTAAATATCCCAATCAGAAAACATAGACTGTAAAGAGGAAGCAAGACCCATCTCTATGCTGCCTACCAGAGAATCACTTCAGACCTAAAAATAAAAGCAGATTGGAAGTAATGGGACACAAAACCATTTATCATGCAAATGGAAGTGAAAAGAAAGTTGGAGTCGTAATATTTTTATGAGACAAAATAAACTGAATTGTGGGGAAGATGGCAGAGTAGAAGGACCCTAAACTCACCTCATCCCACAGATACAACTAGGTAACACTCACACCAGAGTCACCCAGAAATGGACCTTCAGATTTCCCCACAAAACTATACAACTAAATGGAGAGAGGGAATCACATCAAAGATGGTAGGAAGGACAAGGACTCTGTAGGAATCTAAAGCCCATATTTCTGACCACCAGAGGGAGGGAACCACAGTCACAGAGGGGCCAGAAACAAACTACTACACCGGGGAGCCTCTAAAGCGTAGAGACATCCTCATAGCTTATGGCTTTGAAAATCAGAAGGGATGACATTTGTGAGCGTATACAACCAGCAGACTTAAAGCTTGGAACTTTTAAAAATCAGCTGTCTCAGCTCTGAGAGAGCACAGAAGGTGATAGGAAGCTGAGATCTGTCCTTAAAGATTAAGCAGAGCAAAGAGTGTGGAGAAGCTTGGGTGAAGCAGGTTGAAAGGTGCTTGAGGATTAAACAAGGGAGACATAGTTCCTGAACTCAGAGTTTGCTAAGGGACTTGTCCAGGAACAAAGGAGCTGGCAGGTGCCATTTCCCTCTACGGCCCCTCATTATAAACACACACCTACCTGCAAGACCAAGCACAACCTAGCAATCACTAACTTGCATAAACCATGGCCCATCCCCACACCTACCACACCTGCTTCAGTCCCAGTGCTGTGGATACCCTCCCTGATAAGACCCACACAATCCTTGACAACAATATGTCTCCCCATCACCCACAGAACACGCATGCATCTTGTTAAAACAGCACACCCCATGTGTTGTGCACAATGACACAGTCCAGATCCAGTCTCTGTTGTTGCTATGCATTACCTTCAGAGGAGAACCAGCATCACCAAGTGAAAAATGTATGTTCTGCCCCGTATTTTCAAGAACAAGCAATATATCTGACCTTCCTAACAGAGAGATATTCTCTGAGAAGTAGGCCAAATGAGCAGACAGAGGACTATGTCCTAAACGAAAGAAGAGGACAAAGCCACAGCAAGAGACCTAAACAAAATGGATATAAGGAACATGCCTGACAGAAAATTTAAGATAACAATTATAAAATACTCACTGGGGAAATGAAAAGAGGGAGGACATCAGAAGGGGGAACATCATTGAGATTCTTAACAAAGAGATATGAAAGAAATAATCAGAGATGTGGAACACAAGAAATGAAATGAAGAATATACTAGATAGAATAATTAGCAGGATGGACGAAGCAGAGGAACAAATTAATGAACTAGAAGACAGTAATGGAAAGTAATCAAGCGGAACAAATGAGAGGAAAAAGAAGTATGCAAAAATGAGAAGAGACTTAGGGAATTCAGTGACTCCATCCAGTGTAACAACACCCACATGAGAGGGATCCCAGAAGGTGAAAAGGGGGAAAAGGGGGCAGAAAATCTATTTGACCAAAGAAGAGCTGAAAACTTAACCTAATCTGGTGAAGGAAACCTATACAAATCCATAAGGCATAGAGATCCCCTCCCACAAAATCAACCTAAGGAGGTCCACATCAAGATACATAGTAATCAAAATGGGAAAAGGTAGTGATAAAGAAAAAACATTTAAAGCAGCAAGATAAAAGAAGACAGTTAACATGCAAGGGAAAGCCCATAAATCTATCAGCTGAGTTTTCAGCAGAAACTATGCAGGACAGAAGAAAGTGGCGTTAAATATTCAAAGTGCTGAAGGAGAAAAATCTGCAGCAAGGAATAATTTATCCAGCAAGCCTATCCTTCAGAAAAGAAGGGGAGAAAAAGAGTTTCTTAGCCACACAAACTAAAAGAGTTCATGACCACTAAATTAACTACAAAAAATATTGAAGGGGACACTATGAGTGGAAAAAAATCGTAAGTGAGAGTATCACAATAATGAATCAAGGAAGCAGTAAAAATAAGGATTTCTGTAAAAATCAGTTAAGGAATTCACAAAATAAAAGTATGTAAAATATGAAAACATATACCCTAACACATGAGGAGGAGTCAACAGTGGGTTTGAACTTAAACAGCATTCAACTTAATATGGACTGAAAAGGCTATATATAATCCAGGGGGTCACCACAAACCCGAACCTCTAATACACATGCAAAAGATAAAGGGAAAGAAATCCAAGAATATCATTAAAGAAAACGAGCAAACCATGAGAGAGAGAGCAAGAGAAGAAAGGATCAGAGAAAAACTACACAAAAAACTATGAAACAAGTAACAAAACATCAATAAATACATGTCTAATGATAATTAGTTTGAATGTAAATGGACTAAATGCTCCAAGCAAAAGAGCATGACAGAGTTTGTATATATATATAAAAGATTTCACACCTAAAGACACCTGCAGATGGAAATTAAGAGATGGAGAAACATTAATCATGCAAGTGGATGTCAAAAGAAGTCAGAGTAGCAATCCTTATATCAGACAAAATAGACTTTTTTAACATTGAAATTGAATTAGCCAACATAGAGTACACCAGTAATTTCAAATGTAGCGTTCCACAATTCATCAGTTGTGTATAACACCCAGTGTTCATCACATCGCATGCATTCCTTAATGCCCATCACACAGTTACTCCATCTCCCCACCCACCTTTCCTCCAGCAACCCTCAGTTTGTTTCCAATAGTTGGGAACCTGTCATGGATTTTCTTCCTCTCTGGTTGCTTCGCATTCATTTTCCCTCCCTTCCCCTATGATCCTCTGTGCTGTTCCTTCTATTCCACATATGAGTAAAACCATATAATAATTGTTTTTCTCTGACTGACTTATTTTGCTCAGCATAATACCCTCCAGTGCCTTCCACATCGATATGCTAAATATTGATCCTTTCTGATGGCTGAGTCATATTCCATTGTATATGTATATACCATGTTTTCTTTATCCATTTATCTGTCGATGGATGTCTTGGTTCCTTCCACGGTTTGGCTATTGTGGACAATGTCGCTATAAACATTCGGGGTGCAGTTGCCCCTTCAGATCACTACATTTGTAGCTTTGGGGTAAATAAAATTGCTGGGTTGTAAGGGAGCTCTCTTTTAAGTTCTTGAGGAACCTCCATATTGTTTTCCAAAGTGGCTGTACCAGTTTTCATTCCCACTTAGAAGTGTAAGAGAGTTCCCCTTTCTCCTCACAAACATTTGTTATTTCTTCGCTTGTTAACTTTTGCAATTCTGACTGGTATGAAGTGGTATCTCATTGTCATTTGGATTTCTTTTTCCCCATGCCAAGTGATGTTGAGCAGTTTGTCATATGTCTGTTGGGCATTTGTGTGTCTTCTTTGGAGAAATATCTGTTCATATCTTCTGCCCATTTCTTGACACGCTTATTTGTTTTTTGGGTGTTGAGTTTGGGTGTTGAACGGTAGTAAAGCGTACGGCACATTCATGATGCTTCCACACCCACTTTTGGAAATGCTTCTCTCTCCAGGATACCTGAAGATGTTAGTGGAGAGTTGCCGTATACGCAGACTTGCTTTTCCCAGGTGAGTGCATGGCACATTCCTTATTCACTCACGCGCGCGCGCGCACACACACACACACACACACACACACACACACAGACAGAGTTGAACATGTTTCTGTCTCGTCAGGAAAGGAGGTGTTTGTTGAGAGACGGTTTCTCGCCAATGCTTTTGGGTGCTTGCCCTTTTCCCCCCGGAGAGAAAAGTGTATGCGCTTTTTGCCTAGGCTTCCGTACACACCCTTGAGAAGGCTTCCCTCAGCCAGAAACAAGCCGTGAGTTGAAAGAGGCGTTCCACACAGACCTCCTTCTCAGAGCGAAGCCTGTCACACTTTTCCTTGGGCCTCCACACGCACTTTAGAAAAACTTCCTCCGGGAAGCTGTGAGTTGAACGACGGGTTTCCTACAGCGGTTTTCCGTGGGGGTAAGGATATATGGCACTTGGCCTTAGGCTTCCACGCACAGATTGGAAAGGCTTCTCTCTTCGTGAAACAAGGTGTGCGCTGAACGTTGCGTTCTGCGCAGGCTTGGTTTTCACACATCAGCCCATGGTACTTTCCCTAGGCTTCCACACGCGCAGTGAGTATCCCTTCCCTAAACCTGAACCAAGACGCGGGGGAAAGCTGCCTTCTACACCACCTTCTTTTCCGAGTTTCGTATAGAACCCTTGCGTTGTGCTTCCACATCCACTTTTGTCACTGCTTCGATATATCCTCCGGAGAGGGGTTCGCTTGAAAGACGGTCTCCCTCCGTCACGCTTTCAAGGAGTTAAGGATAGGGCACTCTCCTTATGCCTGCACACGTCCACTTGCAATCTCGACTGACTTCATGACCCCGTCCAATGCTACGCTGAAAGTCCCATTGCGCGCGGCCTTGTTTCTAAGAGATGAGGACAGGGCACGGCACGTTCCTTGTGCTTCCACCACGACTATATAAAAGGCTCCCGTCTCCAAGGCAAAGGATGTCAGGTGCAAGACGGCTTCTCAAAAGCGAGGTTGCCTCTTAGAGGGCGGTCTACGGCGCTCTGCTGACGCTTCCACGCCTACATATGCAAACGCTTCTGGGCTCACGAAAGAAGACGTCCGTTGAAAGCTGCCTTGTACCCCGACGCGTTTCTCGGAGTTAGGTCCAGGGAACGGTCCCTGTGCGATCACACGCAGCCTTGAGATGGCTCAGCTCTTTTCGATCGTCAGGGAGGACGTTTCTCGGAGTTAGGTCCAGGGAAAGGTAGTAAAGCGTACGGCACTTTCATATGCTTCCACACCCACTTTTGGAAATGCTTCTCTCTCCAGGATACCTGAAGATGCTAGTGGCGAGTCGCCGTAGACGCAGACTTGCTTTTCCCAGGTCAGTACATGGCACTCTCCTTATTCACTCACGCACGCGCGCGCGCGCGTGCCCTCACACACACACACACACACACACAGAGTTGAACATGTTTCTGTCTCGTCAGGAAAGGAGGTGTTCTTTGAGAGACGGTTTCTCGCCAATGCTTTTGGGTGCTTGCCCTTTTCCCCCCGGAGAGTGAAGTGTATGCGCTTTTTGCCTAGGCTTCCGTACACACCCTTGAGAAGCCTTCCCTCAGCCAGAAAGAAGCCGTGAGTTGAAAGAGGCGTTCCACACAGACCTCCTTCTCAGAGCGAAGCCTGTCACACTTTTCCTTGGGCCTCCACACGCACTTTAGAAAAACTTCCTCCGGGAAGCTGTGAGTTGAACGACGGGTTTCCTACAGCGGTTTTCCGTGGGGGTAAGGATATATGGCACTTGGCCTTAGGCTTCCACGCACACATTGGAAAGGCTTCTCTCTTCGTGAAACAAGATGTGCGCTGAACGTTGCGTTCTGCGCAGGCTTGGTTTTCACACATCAGCCCATGGTACTTTCCCTAGGCTTCCACACGCGCAGTGAGTATCCCTTCCCTAAACCTGAACCAAGAGGCGGGGGAAAGCTGCCTTCTACACCACCTTCTTTTCCGAGTTTCGTATAGAACCCTTGCGTTGTGCTTCCACATCCACTTTTGTCACTGCTTCGATATATCCTCCGGAGAGGGGTTCGCTTGAAAGACGGTCTCCCTCCGTCACGCTTTCAAGGAGTTAAGGATAGGGCACTCTCCTTATGCCTGCACACGTCCACTTGCAATCTCGACTGACTTCATGTCCCCGTCCATATGCTACGCTGAAAGTCCCATTGCGCGCGGCCTTGTTTCTAAGAGATGAGGACAGGGCACGGCACGTTCCTTGTGCTTCCACCACGACTATATAAAAGTCTACCGTCTCCAAGGCAAAGGATGTCAGGTGCAAGACGGCTTCGCAAAAGCGAGGTTGCCTCTTAGAGGGCGGTCTACGGCGCTCTCCTGACGCTTCCACGCCTACATATGCAAACGCTTCTGGGCTCACGAAAGAAGACGTCCGTTGAAAGCTGCCTTGTACCCCGACGCGTTTTCCGGAGTTAGGTCCAGGGAACGGTCCCTGTGCGATCACATGCAGCCTTGAGATGGCTCAGCTCTTTTCGATCGTCAGGGAGGACGTTTCTCGGAGTTAGGTCCAGGGAAAGGTAGTAAAGCGTACGGCACTTTCATGATGCTTCCACACCCACTTTTGGAAATGCTTCTCTCTCCAGGATACCTGAAGATGCTAGTGGCGAGTCGCCGTAGACGCAGACTTGCTTTTCCCAGGTCAGTACATGGCACTCTCCTTATTCACTCACGCACGCGCGCGCGCGCGTGCCCTCACACACACACACACACACACACACACACACACACACACACACACACAGAGTTGAACATGTTTCTGTCTCGTCAGGAAAGAAGGTGATCGTTGAGAGACGGTTTCTCGCCGATGCTTTTGGGTTCTTGCTTTTTTCCCCCCGGAGAGAGAAGTGTAGCCGCTTTTTCCCTAGGCTTCCGTACACACCCTTGAGAAGCCTTCCGTCAGCCAGAAACAAGCCATGAGTTGAAAGAGGCGTTCCACGCAGACCTCCTTCTCAGAGCGAAGCCTGTCACACTTTTCCTTGTGAAGTCAACTAGAGAGATACAAATACTTTCTCAATGATTGCTTTAACAAAAAAGGACTAAATATCCCAATCAGAAAACATAGACTGTAAAGAGGAAGCAAGACCCATCTCTATGCTGCCTACCAGAGAATCACTTCAGACCTAAAAATAAAAGCAGATTGGAAGTAATGGGACACAAAACCATTTATCATGCAAATGGAAGTGAAAAGAAAGTTGGAGTCGTAATATTTTTATGAGACAAAATAAACTGAATTGTGGGGAAGATGGCAGAGTAGAAGGACCCTAAACTCACCTCATCCCACAGATACAACTAGGTAACACTCACACCAGAGTCACCCAGAAATGGACCTTCAGATTTCCCCACAAAACTATACAACTAAATGGAGAGAGGGAATCACATCAAAGATGGTAGGAAGGACAAGGACTCTGTAGGAATCTAAAGCCCATATTTCTGACCACCAGAGGGAGGGAACCACAGTCACAGAGGGGCCAGAAACAAACTACTACACCGGGGAGCCTCTAAAGCGTAGAGACATCCTCATAGCTTATGGCTTTGAAAATCAGAAGGGATGACATTTGTGAGCGTATACAACCAGCAGACTTAAAGCTTGGAACTTTTAAAAATCAGCTGTCTCAGCTCTGAGAGAGCACAGAAGGTGATAGGAAGCTGAGATCTGTCCTTAAAGATTAAGCAGAGCAAAGAGTGTGGAGAAGCTTGGGTGAAGCAGGTTGAAAGGTGCTTGAGGATTAAACAAGGGAGACATAGTTCCTGAACTCAGAGTTTGCTAAGGGACTTGTCCAGGAACAAAGGAGCTGGCAGGTGCCATTTCCCTCTACGGCCCCTCATTATAAACACACACCTACCTGCAAGACCAAGCACAACCTAGCAATCACTAACTTGCATAAACCATGGCCCATCCCCACACCTACCACACCTGCTTCAGTCCCAGTGCTGTGGATACCCTCCCTGATAAGACCCACACAATCCTTGACAACAATATGTCTCCCCATCACCCACAGAACACGCATGCATCTTGTTAAAACAGCACACCCCATGTGTTGTGCACAATGACACAGTCCAGATCCAGTCTCTGTTGTTGCTATGCATTACCTTCAGAGGAGAACCAGCATCACCAAGTGAAAAATGTATGTTCTGCCCCGTATTTTCAAGAACAAGCAATATATCTGACCTTCCTAACAGAGAGATATTCTCTGAGAAGTAGGCCAAATGAGCAGACAGAGGACTATGTCCTAAACGAAAGAAGAGGACAAAGCCACAGCAAGAGACCTAAACAAAATGGATATAAGGAACATGCCTGACAGAAAATTTAAGATAACAATTATAAAGATACTCACTGGGGAAATGAAAAGAGGGAGGACATCAGAAGGGGGAACATCATTGAGACTCTTAACAAAGAGATATGAAAGAAATAATCAGAGATGTGGAACACAAGAAATGAAATGAAGAATATACTAGATAGAATAATTAGCAGGATGGACGAAGCAGAGGAACAAATTAATGAACTAGAAGACAGTAATGGAAAGTAATCAAGCGGAACAAATGAGAGGAAAAAGAAGTATGCAAAAATGAGAAGAGACTTAGGGAATTCAGTGACTCCATCCAGTGTAACAACACCCACATGAGAGGGATGCCAGAAGGTGAAAAGGGGGAAAAGGGGGCAGAAAATCTATTTGACCAAAGAAGAGCTGAAAACTTAACCTAATCTGGTGAAGGAAACCTATACAAATCCATAAGGCATAGAGATCCCCTCCCACAAAATCAACCTAAGGAGGTCCACATCAAGATACATAGTAATCAAAATGGGAAAAGGTAGTGATAAAGAAAAAACATTTAAAGCAGCAAGATAAAAGAAGACAGTTAACATGCAAGGGAAAGCCCATAAATCTATCAGCTGAGTTTTCAGCAGAAACTATGCAGGACAGAAGAAAGTGGCGTTAAATATTCAAAGTGCTGAAGGAGAAAAATCTGCAGCAAGGAATAATTTATCCAGCAAGCCTATCCTTCAGAAAAGAAGGGGAGAAAAAGAGTTTCTTAGCCACACAAACTAAAAGAGTTCATGACCACTAAATTAACTACAAAAAATATTGAAGGGGACACTATGAGTGGAAAAAAATCGTAAGTGAGAGTATCACAATAATGAATCAAGGAAGCAGTAAAAATAAGGATTTCTGTAAAAATCAGTTAAGGAATTCACAAAATAAAAGTATGTAAAATATGAAAACATATACCCTAACACATGAGGAGGAGTCAACAGTGGGTTTGAACTTAAACAGCATTCAACTTAATATGGACTGAAAAGGCTATATATAATCCAGGGGGTCACCACAAACCCGAACCTCTAATACACATGCAAAAGATAAAGGGAAAGAAATCCAAGAATATCATTAAAGAAAACGAGCAAACCATGAGAGAGAGAGCAAGAGAAGAAAGGATCAGAGAAAAACTACACAAAAAACTATGAAACAAGTAACAAAACATCAATAAATACATGTCTAATGATAATTAGTTTGAATGTAAATGGACTAAATGCTCCAAGCAAAAGAGCATGACAGAGTTTGTATATATATATAAAAGATTTCACACCTAAAGACACCTGCAGATGGAAATTAAGAGATGGAGAAACATTAATCATGCAAGTGGATGTCAAAAGAAGTCAGAGTAGCAATCCTTATATCAGACAAAATAGACTTTTTTAACATTGAAATTGAATTAGCCAACATAGAGTACACCAGTAATTTCAAATGTAGCGTTCCACAATTCATCAGTTGTGTATAACACCCAGTGTTCATCACATCGCATGCATTCCTTAATGCCCATCACACAGTTACTCCATCTCCCCACCCACCTTTCCTCCAGCAACCCTCAGTTTGTTTCCAATAGTTGGGAACCTGTCATGGATTTTCTTCCTCTCTGGTTGCTTCGCATTCATTTTCCCTCCCTTCCCCTATGATCCTCTGTGCTGTTCCTTCTATTCCACATATGAGTAAAACCATATAATAATTGTTTTTCTCTGACTGACTTATTTTGCTCAGCATAATACCCTCCAGTGCCTTCCACATCGATATGCTAAATATTGATCCTTTCTGATGGCTGAGTCATATTCCATTGTATATGTATATACCATGTTTTCTTTATCCATTTATCTGTCGATGGATGTCTTGGTTCCTTCCACGGTTTGGCTATTGTGGACAATGTCGCTATAAACATTCGGGGTGCAGTTGCCCCTTCAGATCACTACATTTGTAGCTTTGGGGTAAATAAAATTGCTGGGTTGTAAGGGAGCTCTCTTTTAAGTTCTTGAGGAACCTCCATATTGTTTTCCAAAGTGGCTGTACCAGTTTTCATTCCCACTTAGAAGTGTAAGAGAGTTCCCCTTTCTCCTCACAAACATTTGTTATTTCTTCGCTTGTTAACTTTTGCAATTCTGACTGGTATGAAGTGGTATCTCATTGTCATTTGGATTTCTTTTTCCCCATGCCAAGTGATGTTGAGCAGTTTGTCATATGTCTGTTGGGCATTTGTGTGTCTTCTTTGGAGAAATATCTGTTCATATCTTCTGCCCATTTCTTGACACGCTTATTTGTTTTTTGGGTGTTGAGTTTGGGTGTTGAACGGTAGTAAAGCGTACGGCACATTCATGATGCTTCCACACCCACTTTTGGAAATGCTTCTCTCTCCAGGATACCTGAAGATGTTAGTGGAGAGTTGCCGTATACGCAGACTTGCTTTTCCCAGGTGAGTGCATGGCACATTCCTTATTCACTCACGCGCGCGCGCGCGCACACACACACACACACACACACACACACACAGACAGAGTTGAACATGTTTCTGTCTCGTCAGGAAAGGAGGTGTTTGTTGAGAGACGGTTTCTCGCCAATGCTTTTGGGTGCTTGCCCTTTTCCCCCCGGAGAGAAAAGTGTATGCGCTTTTTGCCTAGGCTTCCGTACACACCCTTGAGAAGGCTTCCCTCAGCCAGAAACAAGCCGTGAGTTGAAAGAGGCGTTCCACACAGACCTCCTTCTCAGAGCGAAGCCTGTCACACTTTTCCTTGGGCCTCCACACGCACTTTAGAAAAACTTCCTCCGGGAAGCTGTGAGTTGAACGACGGGTTTCCTACAGCGGTTTTCCGTGGGGGTAAGGATATATGGCACTTGGCCTTAGGCTTCCACGCACAGATTGGAAAGGCTTCTCTCTTCGTGAAACAAGGTGTGCGCTGAACGTTGCGTTCTGCGCAGGCTTGGTTTTCACACATCAGCCCATGGTACTTTCCCTAGGCTTCCACACGCGCAGTGAGTATCCCTTCCCTAAACCTGAACCAAGACGCGGGGGAAAGCTGCCTTCTACACCACCTTCTTTTCCGAGTTTCGTATAGAACCCTTGCGTTGTGCTTCCACATCCACTTTTGTCACTGCTTCGATATATCCTCCGGAGAGGGGTTCGCTTGAAAGACGGTCTCCCTCCGTCACGCTTTCAAGGAGTTAAGGATAGGGCACTCTCCTTATGCCTGCACACGTCCACTTGCAATCTCGACTGACTTCATGACCCCGTCCAATGCTACGCTGAAAGTCCCATTGCGCGCGGCCTTGTTTCTAAGAGATGAGGACAGGGCACGGCACGTTCCTTGTGCTTCCACCACGACTATATAAAAGGCTCCCGTCTCCAAGGCAAAGGATGTCAGGTGCAAGACGGCTTCTCAAAAGCGAGGTTGCCTCTTAGAGGGCGGTCTACGGCGCTCTGCTGACGCTTCCACGCCTACATATGCAAACGCTTCTGGGCTCACGAAAGAAGACGTCCGTTGAAAGCTGCCTTGTACCCCGACGCGTTTCTCGGAGTTAGGTCCAGGGAACGGTCCCTGTGCGATCACACGCAGCCTTGAGATGGCTCAGCTCTTTTCGATCGTCAGGGAGGACGTTTCTCGGAGTTAGGTCCAGGGAAAGGTAGTAAAGAGTACGGCACTTTCATGATGCTTCCACACCCACTTTTGGAAATGCTTCTCTCTCCAGGATACCTGAAGATGCTAGTGGCGAGTCGCCGTAGACGCAGACTTGCTTTTCCCAGGTCAGTACATGGCACTCTCCTTATTCACTCACGCACGCGCGCGCGCGCGCGTGCCCTCACACACACACACACACACACACACACACACACACACACACACAGAGTTGAACATGTTTCTGTCTCGTCAGGAAAGAAGGTGATCGTTGAGAGACGGTTTCTCGCCGATGCTTTTGGGTTCTTGCTTTTTTCCCCCCGGAGAGAGAAGTGTAGCCGCTTTTTCCCTAGGCTTCCGTACACACCCTTGAGAAGCCTTCCGTCAGCCAGAAACAAGCCATGAGTTGAAAGAGGCGTTCCACGCAGACCTCCTTCTCAGAGCGAAGCCTGTCACACTTTTCCTTGTGAAGTAAACTAGAGAGATACAAATACTTTCTCAATGATTGCTTTAACAAAAAAGGACTAAATATCCCAATCAGAAAACATAGACTGTAAAGAGGAAGCAAGACCCATCTCTATGCTGCCTACCAGAGAATCACTTCAGACCTAAAAATAAAAGCAGATTGGAAGTAATGGGACACAAAACCATTTATCATGCAAATGGAAGTGAAAAGAAAGTTGGAGTCGTAATATTTTTATGAGACAAAATAAACTGAATTGTGGGGAAGATGGCAGAGTAGAAGGACCCTAAACTCACCTCATCCCACAGATACAACTAGGTAACACTCACACCAGAGTCACCCAGAAATGGACCTTCAGATTTCCCCACAAAACTATACAACTAAATGGAGAGAGGGAATCACATCAAAGATGGTAGGAAGGACAAGGACTCTGTAGGAATCTAAAGCCCATATTTCTGACCACCAGAGGGAGGGAACCACAGTCACAGAGGGGCCAGAAACAAACTACTACACCGGGGAGCCTCTAAAGCGTAGAGACATCCTCATAGCTTATGGCTTTGAAAATCAGAAGGGATGACATTTGTGAGCGTATACAACCAGCAGACTTAAAGCTTGGAACTTTTAAAAATCAGCTGTCTCAGCTCTGAGAGAGCACAGAAGGTGATAGGAAGCTGAGATCTGTCCTTAAAGATTAAGCAGAGCAAAGAGTGTGGAGAAGCTTGGGTGAAGCAGGTTGAAAGGTGCTTGAGGATTAAACAAGGGAGACATAGTTCCTGAACTCAGAGTTTGCTAAGGGACTTGTCCAGGAACAAAGGAGCTGGCAGGTGCCATTTCCCTCTACGGCCCCTCATTATAAACACACACCTACCTGCAAGACCAAGCACAATCTAGCAATCACTAACTTGCATAAACCATGGCCCATCCCCACACCTACCACACCTGCTTCAGTCCCAGTGCTGTGGATACCCTCCCTGATAAGACCCACACAATCCTTGACAACAATATGTCTCCCCATCACCCACAGAACACGCATGCATCTTGTTAAAACAGCACACCCCATGTGTTGTGCACAATGACACAGTCCAGATCCAGTCTCTGTTGTTGCTATGCATTACCTTCAGAGGAGAACCAGCATCACCAAGTGAAAAATGTATGTTCTGCCCCGTATTTTCAAGAACAAGCAATATATCTGACCTTCCTAACAGAGAGATATTCTCTGAGAAGTAGGCCAAATGAGCAGACAGAGGACTATGTCCTAAACGAAAGAAGAGGACAAAGCCACAGCAAGAGACCTAAACAAAATGGATATAAGGAACATGCCTGACAGAAAATTTAAGATAACAATTATAAAATACTCACTGGGGAAATGAAAAGAGGGAGGACATCAGAAGGGGGAACATCATTGAGACTCTTAACAAAGAGATATGAAAGAAATAATCAGAGATGTGGAACACAAGAAATGAAATGAAGAATATACTAGATAGAATAATTAGCAGGATGGACGAAGCAGAGGAACAAATTAATGAACTAGAAGACAGTAATGGAAAGTAATCAAGCGGAACAAATGAGAGGAAAAAGAAGTATGCAAAAATGAGAAGAGACTTAGGGAATTCAGTGACTCCATCCAGTGTAACAACACCCACATGAGAGGGATCCCAGAAGGTGAAAAGGGGGAAAAGGGGGCAGAAAATCTATTTGACCAAAGAAGAGCTGAAAACTTAACCTAATCTGGTGAAGGAAACCTATACAAATCCATAAGGCATAGAGATCCCCTCCCACAAAATCAACCTAAGGAGGTCCACATCAAGATACATAGTAATCAAAATGGGAAAAGGTAGTGATAAAGAAAAAACATTTAAAGCAGCAAGATAAAAGAAGACAGTTAACATGCAAGGGAAAGCCCATAAATCTATCAGCTGAGTTTTCAGCAGAAACTATGCAGGACAGAAGAAAGTGGCGTTAAATATTCAAAGTGCTGAAGGAGAAAAATCTGCAGCAAGGAATAATTTATCCAGCAAGCCTATCCTTCAGAAAAGAAGGGGAGAAAAAGAGTTTCTTAGCCACACAAACTAAAAGAGTTCATGACCACTAAATTAACTACAAAAAATATTGAAGGGGACACTATGAGTGGAAAAAAATCGTAAGTGAGAGTATCACAATAATGAATCAAGGAAGCAGTAAAAATAAGGATTTCTGTAAAAATCAGTTAAGGAATTCACAAAATAAAAGTATGTAAAATATGAAAACATATACCCTAACACATGAGGAGGAGTCAACAGTGGGTTTGAACTTAAACAGCATTCAACTTAATATGGACTGAAAAGGCTATATATAATCCAGGGGGTCACCACAAACCCGAACCTCTAATACACATGCAAAAGATAAAGGGAAAGAAATCCAAGAATATCATTAAAGAAAACGAGCAAACCATGAGAGAGAGAGCAAGAGAAGAAAGGATCAGAGAAAAACTACACAAAAAACTATGAAACAAGTAACAAAACATCAATAAATACATGTCTAATGATAATTAGTTTGAATGTAAATGGACTAAATGCTCCAAGCAAAAGAGCATGACAGAGTTTGTATATATATATAAAAGATTTCACACCTAAAGACACCTGCAGATGGAAATTAAGAGATGGAGAAACATTAATCATGCAAGTGGATGTCAAAAGAAGTCAGAGTAGCAATCCTTATATCAGACAAAATAGACTTTTTTAACATTGAAATTGAATTAGCCAACATAGAGTACACCAGTAATTTCAAATGTAGCGTTCCACAATTCATTAGTTGTGTATAACACCCAGTGTTCATCACATCACATGCATTCCTTAATGCCCATCACACAGTTACTCCATCTCCCCACCCACCTTTCCTCCAGCAACCCTCAGTTTGTTTCCAATAGTTGGGAACCTGTCATGGATTTTCTTCCTCTCTGGTTTCTTCGCATTCATTTTCCCTCCCTTCCGCTATGATCCTCTGTGCTGTTCCTTCTATTCCACATATGAGTAAAACCATATAATAATTGTTTTTCTCTGACTGACTTATTTTGCTCAGCATAATACCCTCCAGTGCCTTCCACATCGATATGCTAAATATTGATCCTTTCTGATGGCTGAGTCATATTCCATTGTATATGTATATACCATGTTTTCTTTATCCATTTATCGGTCGATGGATGTCTTGGTTCCTTCCACGGTTTGGCTATTGTGGACAATGTCGCTATAAACATTCGGGGTGCAGTTGCCCCTTCAGATCACTACATTTGTAGCTTTGGGGTAAATAAAATTGCTGGGTTGTAAGGGAGCTCTCTTTTAAGTTCTTGAGGAACCTCCATATTGTTTTCCAAAGTGGCTGTACCAGTTTTCATTCCCACTTAGAAGTGTAAGAGAGTTCCCCTTTCTCCTCACCAACATTTGTTATTTCTTCGCTTGTTAACTTTTGCAATTCTGACTGGTATGAAGTGGTATCTCATTGTCATTTGGATTTCTTTTTCCCCATGCCAAGTGATCTTGAGCAGTTTGTCATATGTCTGTTGGCCATTTGTGTGTCTTCTTTGGAGAAATATCTGTTCATATCTTCTGCCCATTTCTTGACTCGCTTATTTGTTTTTTGGGTGTTGAGTTTGGGTGTTGAACGGTAGTAAAGCGTACGGCACATTCATGATGCTTCCACACCCACTTTTGGAAATGCTTCTCTCTCCAGGATACCTGAAGATGTTAGTGGAGAGTTCCGTATACGCAGACTTGCTTTTCCCAGGTGAGTGCATGGCACATTCCTTATTCACTCACGCGCGCGCGCGCGCGCACACACACACACACACACACACACACACAGAGTTGAACATGTTTCTGTCTCGTCAGGAAAGGAGGTGTTCTTTGAGAGACGGTTTCTCGCCAATGCTTTTGGGTGCTTGCCCTTTTCCCCCCGGAGAGTGAAGTGTATGCGCTTTTTGCCTAGGCTTCCGTACACACCCTTGAGAAGCCTTCCCTCAGCCAGAAACAAGCCGTGAGTTGAAAGAGGCGTTCCACACAGACCTCCTTCTCAGAGCGAAGCCTGTCACACTTTTCCTTGGGCCTCCACACGCACTTTAGAAAAACTTCCTCCGGGAAGCTGTGAGTTGAACGACGGGTTTCCTACAGCGGTTTTCCGTGGGGGTAAGGATATATGGCACTTGGCCTTAGGCTTCCACGCACAGATTGGAAAGGCTTCTCTCTTCGTGAAACAAGATGTGCGCTGAACGTTGCGTTCTGCGCAGGCTTGGTTTTCACACATCAGCCCATGGTACTTTCCCTAGGCTTCCACACGCACAGTGAGTATCCCTTCCCTAAACCTGAACCAAGACGCGGGGGAAAGCTGCCTTCTACACCACCTTCTTTTCCGAGTTTCGTATAGAACCCTTGCGTTGTGCTTCCACATCCACTTTTGTCACTGCTTCGATATATCCTCCGGAGAGTGGTTCGCTTGAAAGACGGTCTCCCTCCGTCACGCTTTCAAGGAGTTAAGGATAGGGCACTCTCCTTATGCCTGCACACGTCCACTTGCAATCTCGACTGACTTCATGACCCCGTCCAATGCTACGCTGAAAGTCCCATTGCGCGCGGCCTTGTTTCTAAGAGATGAGGACAGGGCACGGCACGTTCCTTGTGCTTCCACCACGACTATATAAAAGGCTCCCGTCTCCAAGGCAAAGGATGTCAGGTGCAAGACGGCTTCTCAAAAGCGAGGTTGCCTCTTAGAGGGCGGTCTACGGCGCTCTGCTGACGCTTCCACGCCTACATATGCAAACGCTTCTGGGCTCACGAAAGAAGACGTCCGTTGAAAGCTGCCTTGTACCCCGACGCGTTTCTCGGAGTTAGGTCCAGGGAACGGTCCCTGTGCGATCACACGCAGCCTTGAGATGGCTCAGCTCTTTTCGATCGTCAGGGAGGACGTTTCTCGGAGTTAGGTCCAGGGAAAGGTAGTAAAGCGTACGGCACTTTCATGATGCTTCCACACCCACTTTTGGAAATGCTTCTCTCTCCAGGATACCTGAAGATGCTAGTGGCGAGTCGCCGTAGACGCAGACTTGCTTTTCCCAGGTCAGTACATGGCACTCTCCTTATTCACTCACGCACGCGCGCGCGCGCGTGCCCTCACACACACACACACACACACACACACACACACACACACACACAGAGTTGAACATGTTTCTGTCTCGTCAGGAAAGAAGGTGATCGTTGAGAGACGGTTTCTCGCCGATGCTTTTGGGTTCTTGCTTTTTTCCCCCCGGAGAGAGAAGTGTAGCCGCTTTTTCCCTAGGCTTCCGTACACACCCTTGAGAAGCCTTCCGTCAGCCAGAAACAAGCCATGAGTTGAAAGAGGCGTTCCACGCAGACCTCCTTCACAGAGCGAAGCCTGTCACACTTTTCCTTGTGAAGTAAACTAGAGAGATACAAATACTTTCTCAATGATTGCTTTAACAAAAAAGGACTAAATATCCCAATCAGAAAACATAGACTGTAAAGAGGAAGCAAGACCCATCTCTATGCTGCCTAGCAGAGAATCACTTCAGACCTAAAAATAAAAGCAGATTGGAAGTAATGGGACACAAAACCATTTATCATGCAAATGGAAGTGAAAAGAAAGTTGGAGTCGTAATATTTTTATGAGAAAAAATAAACTGAATTGTGGGGAAGATGGCAGAGTAGAAGGACCCTAAACTCACCTCATCCCACAGATACAACTAGGTAACACTCACACCAGAGTCACCCAGAAATGGACCTTCAGATTTCCCCACAAAACTATACAACTAAATGGAGAGAGGGAATCACATCAAAGATGGTAGGAAGGACAAGGACTCTGTAGGAAACTAAAGCCCATATTTCTGACCACCAGAGGGAGGGAACCACAGTCACTGAGGGGCCAGAAACAAGCTACTACACCGGGGAGCCTCTAAAGCGTAGAGACATCCTCATAGCTTATGGCTTTGAAAATCAGAAGGGATGACATTTGTGAGCGTATACAACCAGCAGACTTAAAGCTTGGAACTTTTAAAAATCAGCTGTCTCAGCTCTGAGAGAGCACAGAAGGTGATAGGAAGCTGAGATCTGTCCTTAAAGATTAAGCAGAGCAAAGAGTGTGGAGAAGCTTGGGTGAAGCAGGTTGAAAGGTGCTTGAGGATTAAACAAGGGAGACATAGTTCCTGAACTCAGAGTTTGCTAAGGGACTTGTCCAGGAACAAAGGAGCTGGCAGGTGCCATTTCCCTCTACGGCCCCTCATTATAAACACACACCTACCTGCAAGACCAAGCACAACCTAGCAATCACTAACTTGCATAAACCATGGCCCATCCCCACACCTACCAGACCTGCTTCAGTCCCAGTGCTGTGGATACCCTCCCTGATAAGACCCACACAATCCTTGACAACAATATGTCTCCCCATCACCCACAGAACACGCATGCATCTTGTTAAAACAGCACACCCCATGTGTTGTGCACAATGACACAGTCCAGATCCAGTCTCTGTTGTTGCTATGCATTACCTTCAGAGGAGAACCAGCATCACCAAGTGAAAAATGTATGTTCTGCCCTGTATTTTCAAGAACAAGCAATATATCTGACCTTCCTAACAGAGAGATATTCTCTGTGAAGTAGGCCAAATGAGCAGACAGAGGACTATGTCCTAAACGAAAGAAGAGGACAAAGCCACAGCAAGAGACCTAAACAAAATGGATATAAGGAACATGCCTGACAGAAAATTTAAGATAACAATTATAAAGATACTCACTGGGGAAATGAAAAGAGGGAGGACATCAGAAGGGGGAACATCATTGAGACTCTTAACAAAGAGATATGAAAGAAATAATCAGAGATGTGGAACACAAGAAATGAAATGAAGAATATACTAGATAGAATAATTAGCAGGATGGACGAAGCAGAGGAACAAATTAATGAACTAGAAGACAGTAATGGAAAGTAATCAAGCGGAACAAATGAGAGGAAAAAGAAGTATGCAAAAATGAGAAGAGACTTAGGGAATTCAGTGACTCCATCCAGTGTAAAAACACCCACATGAGAGGGATCCCAGAAGGTGAAAAGGGGGAAAAGGGGGCAGAAAATCTATTTGACCAAAGAAGAGCTGAAAACTTAACCTAATCTGGTGAAGGAAACCTATACAAATTCTTAAGGCATAGAGATCCCCTCCCACAAAATCAACCTAAGGAGGTCCACATCAAGATACATAGTAATCCAAATGGGAAAAGGTAGTGATAAAGAAAAAACATTTAAAGCAGCAAGATAAAAGAAGACAGGTAACATGCAAGGGAAAGCCCATAAAGCTATCAGCTGAGTTTTCAGCAGAAACTATGCAGGACAGAAGAAAGTGGCGTTAAATATTCAAAGTGCTGAAGGAGAAAAATCTGCAGCAAGGAATAATTTATCCAGCAAGCCTATCCTTCAGAAAAGAAGGGGAGAAAAAGAGTTTCTTAGCCACACAAACTAAAAGAGTTCATGACCACTAAATTAACTACAAAAAATATTGAAGGGGACACTATGAGTGGAAAAAAATCGTAAGTGAGAGTATGACAATAATGAATCAAGGAAGCAGTAAAAATAAGTATTTCTGTAAAAATCAGTTAAGGGATTCACAAAATAAAAGTATGTAAAATATGAAAACATATACCCTAACACATGAGGAGGAGTCAACAGTGGGTTTGAACTTAAACAGCATTCAACTTAATATAGACTGAAAAGGCTATATATAATCCAGGGGGTCACCACAAACCCAAACCTCTAATACACATGCAAAAGATAAAGGGAAAGAAATCCAAGAATATCATTAAAGAAAACGAGGAAACCATGAGAGAGAGAGCAAGAGAAGAAAGGATCAGAGAAAAACTACACAAAAAACTATGAAACAAGTAACAAAACATCAATAAATACATGTCTAATGATAATTAGTTTGAATGTAAATGGACTAAATGCTCCAAGGAACAGAGCATGACAGAGTTTGTATATATATATAAAAGATTTCACACCTAAAGACACCTGCAGATGGAAATTAAGAGATGGAGAAACATTAATCATGCAAGTGGATGTCAAAAGAAGTCAGAGTAGCAATCCTTATATCAGACAAAATAGACTTTTTTAACATTGAAATTGAATTAGCCAACATAGAGTACACCAGTAGTTTCAAACGTAGCGTTCCACAATTCATCAGTTGTGTATAACACCCAGTGTTCATCACATCGCATGCATTCCTTAATGCCCATCACACAGTTACTCCATCTCCCCGACCACCTTTCCTCCAGCAACCCTCAGTTTGTTTCCAGTAGTTAGGAACCTGTCATGGATTTTCTTCCTCTCTGGTTTCTTCGCATTCATTTTCCCTCCCTTCCCCTATGATCCTCTGTGCTGTTCCTTCTATTCCACATATGAGTAAAACCATATAATAATTGTTTTTCTCTGACTGACTTATTTTGCTCAGCATAATACCCTCCAGTGCCTTCCACATCGATATGCTAAATATTGATCCTTTCTGATGGCTGAGTCACATTCCTTTGTATATGTATATACCATGTTTTCTTTATCCATTTATCTGTCAATGGATGTCTTGGTTCCTTCCACGGTTTGGCTATTGTGGACAATGTCGCTATAAACATTTGGGGTGCAGTTGCCCCTTCAGATCACTACATTTGTAGCTTTGGGGTAAATAAAATTGCTGGGGTGTAAGGGAGCTCTGTTTTAACTTCTTGAGGAACCTCCATATTGTTTTCCAAAGTGGCTGTACCAGTTTTCATTCCCACTTAGAAGTGTAAGAGAGTTCCCCTTTCTCCTCACCAACATTTGTTATTTCTTCGCTTGTTAATTTTTGCAATTCTGACTGGTGTGAAGTGGTATCTCATTGTCATTTGGATTTCTTTTTCCCCTTGCCAAGTGCTGTTGAGCAGTTTCTCATATGTCTGTTGGCCCTTTGTGTGTCTTCTTTGGAGAAATACCTGTTCATATCTTCTGCCCATTTCTTGACTCGCTTATTTGTTTTTTGGGTGTTGAGTTTGGGTGTTGAACGGTAGTAAAGCGTACGGCACTTTCATGATGCTTCCACACCCACTTTTGGAAATGCTTCTCTCTCAAGGATACCTGAAGATGTTAGTGGAGAGTTGCCGTATACGCAGACTTGCTTTTCCCAGGTGAGTGCATGGCACATTCCTTATTCACTCACGCGCGCGCGCGCGCACACACACACACACACACACACAGAGAGTTGAACATGTTTCTGTCTCGTCAGGAAAGGAGGTGTTCGTTGAGAGACGGTTTCTCGCCAATGCTTTTGGGTGCTTGCCCTTTTCCCCCCGGAGAGTGAAGTGTATGTGCTTTTTCCGTAGGCTTCCGTACACACCCTTGAGAAGCCTTCCCTCAGCCAGAAACAAGCCGTGAGTTGAAAGAGGCGTTCCACACAGACCTCCTTCTCAGAGCGAAGCCTGTCACACTTTTCCTTGGGCCTCCACACGCACTTTAGAAAAACTTCCTCCGGGAAGCTGTGAGTTGAACGACGGGTTTCCTACAGCGGTTTTCCGTGGGGGTAAGGATATATGGCACTTGGCCTTAGGCTTCCACGCACAGATTGGAAAGGCTTCTCTCTTCGTGAAACAAGATGTGCGCTGAACGTTGCGTTCTGCGCAGGCGTGGTTTTCACACATCAGCCCATGGTACTTTCCCTAGGCTTCCACACGCGCAGTGAGTATCCCTTCCCTAAACCTGAACCAAGACGCGGGGGAAAGCTGCCTTCTACACCACCTTCTTTTCCGAGTTTCGTATAGAACCCTTGCGTTGTGCTTCCACATCCACTTTTGTCACTGCTTCGATATATCCTCCGGAGAGGGGTTCGCTTGAAAGACGGTCTCCCTCCGTCACGCTTTCAAGGAGTTAAGGATAGGGCACTCTCCTTATGCCTGCACACGTCCACTTGCAATCTCGACTGACTTCATGACCCCGTCCATATGCTACGCTGAAAGTCCCATTGCGCGCGGCCTTGTTTCTAAGAGATGAGGACAGGGCACGGCACGTTCCTTGTGCTTCCACCACGACTATATAAAAGGCTCCCGTCTCCAAGGCAAAGGATGTCAGGTGCAAGACGGCTTCGCAAAAGCGAGGTTGCCTCTTAGAGGGCGTTCTACGGCGCTCTGCTGACGCTTCCACGCCTACATATGCAAACGCTTCTGGGCTCACGAAAGAAGACGTCCGTTGAAAGCTGCCTTGTACCCCGACGCGTTTCTCGGAGTTAGGTCCAGGGAACGGTCCCTGTGCGATCACACGCAGCCTTGAGATGGCTCAGCTCTTTTCGATCGTCAGGGAGGACGTTTCTCGGAGTTAGGTCCAGGGAAAGGTAGTAAAGCGTACGGCACTTTCATGATGCTTCCACACCCACTTTTGGAAATGCTTCTCTCTCCAGGATACCTGAAGATGCTAGTGGCGAGTCGCCGTAGACGCAGACTTGCTTTTCCCAGGTCAGTACATGGCACTCTCCTTATTCACTCACGCACGCGCGCGCGCGCGTGCCCTCACACACACACACACACACACACACACACACACACACACACACACACACAGAGTTGAACATGTTTCTGTCTCGTCAGGAAAGAAGGTGATCGTTGAGAGACGGTTTCTCGCCGATGCTTTTGGGTTCTTGCTTTTTTCCCCCCGGAGAGAGAAGTGTAGCCGCTTTTTCCCTTGGCTTCCGTACACACCCTTGAGAAGCCTTCCGTCAGCCAGAAACAAGCCATGAGTTGAAAGAGGCGTTCCACGCAGACCTCTTTCTCAGAGCGAAGCCTGTCACACTTTTCCTTGTGAAGTAAACTAGAGAGATACAAATACTTTCTCAATGATTGCTTTAACAAAAAAGGACTAAATATCCCAATCAGAAAACATAGACTGTAAAGAGGAAGCAAGACCCATCTCTATGCTGCCTACCAGAGAATCACTTCAGACCTAAAAATAAAAGCAGATTGGAAGTAATGGGACACAAAACCATTTATCATGCAAATGGAAGTGAAAAGAAAGTTGGAGTCGTAATATTTTTATGAGACAAAATAAACTGAATTGTGGGGAAGATGGCAGAGTAGAAGGACCCTAAACTCACCTCATCCCACAGATACAACTAGGTAACACTCACACCAGAGTCACCCAGAAATGGACCTTCAGGTTTCCCCACAAAACTATACAACTAAATGGAGAGAGGGAATCACATCAAAGATGGTAGGAAGGACAAGGACTCTGTAGGAATCTAAAGCCCATATTTCTGACCACCAGAGGGAGGGAACCACAGTCACAGAGGGGCCAGAAACAAACTACTACACCGGGGAGCCTCTAAAGCGTAGAGACATCCTCATAGCTTATGGCTTTGAAAATCAGAAGGGATGACATTTGTGAGCGTATACAACCAGCAGACTTAAAGCTTGGAACTTTTAAAAATCAGCTGTCTCAGCTCTGAGAGAGCACAGAAGGTGATAGGAAGCTGAGATCTGTCCTTAAAGATTAAGCAGAGCAAAGAGTGTGGAGAAGCTTGGGTGAAGCAGGTTGAAAGGTGCTTGAGGATTAAACAAGGGAGACATAGTTCCTGAACTCAGAGTTTGCTAAGGGACTTGTCCAGGAACAAAGGAGCTGGCAGGTGCCATTTCCCTCTACGGCCCCTCATTATAAACACACACCTACCTGCAAGACCAAGCACAATCTAGCAATCACTAACTTGCATAAACCATGGCCCATCCCCACACCTACCAGACCTGCTTCAGTCCCAGTGCTGTGGATACCCTCCCTGATAAGACCCACACAATCCTTGACAACAATATGTCTCCCCATCACCCACAGAACACGCATGCATCTTGTTAAAACAGCACACCCCATGTGTTGTGCACAATGACACAGTCCAGATCCAGTCTCTGTTGTTGCTATGCATTACCTTCAGAGGAGAACCAGCATCACCAAGTGAAAAATGTATGTTCTGCCCCGTATTTTCAAGAACAAGCAATATATCTGACCTTCCTAACAGAGAGATATTCTCTGAGAAGTAGGCCAAATGAGCAGACAGAGGACTATGTCCTAAACGAAAGAAGAGGACAAAGCCACAGCAAGAGACCTAAACAAAATGGATATAAGGAACATGCCTGACAGAAAATTTAAGATAACAATTATAAAGATACTCACTGGGGAAATGAAAAGAGGGAGGACATCAGAAGGGGGAACATCATTGAGACTCTTAACAAAGAGATATGAAAGAAATAATCAGAGATGTGGAACACAAGAAATGAAATGAAGAATATACTAGATAGAATAATTAGCAGGATGGACGAAGCAGAGGAACAAATTAATGAACTAGAAGACAGTAATGGAAAGTAATCAAGCGGAACAAATGAGAGGAAAAAGAAGTATGCAAAAATGAGAAGAGACTTAGGGAATTCAGTGACTCCATCCAGTGTAACAACACCCACATGAGAGGGATCCCAGAAGGTGAAAAGGGGGAAAAGGGGGCAGAAAATCTATTTGACCAAAGAAGAGCTGAAAACTTAACCTAATCTGGTGAAGGAAACCTATACAAATCCATAAGGCATAGAGATCCCCTCCCACAAAATCAACCTAAGGAGGTCCACATCAAGATACATAGTAATCCAAATGGGAAAAGGTAGTGATAAAGAAAAAACATTTAAAGCAGCAAGATAAAAGAAGACAGGTAACATGCAAGGGAAAGCCCATAAAGCTATCAGCTGAGTTTTCAGCAGAAACTATGCAGGACAGAAGAAAGTGGCGTTAAATATTCAAAGTGCTGAATGAGAAAAATCTGCAGCAAGGAATAATTTATCCAGCAAGCCTATCCTTCAGAAAAGAAGGGGAGAAAAAGAGTTTCTTAGCCACACAAACTAAAAGAGTTCATGACCACTAAATTAACTACAAAAAATATTGAAGGGGACACTATGAGTGGAAAAAAATCGTAAGGGAGAGTATGACAATAATGAATCAAGGAAGCAGTAAAAATAAGTATTTCTGTAAAAATCAGTTAAGGGATTCACAAAATAAAAGTATGTAAAATATGAAAACATATACCCTAACACATGAGGAGGAGTCAACAGTGGGTTTGAACTTAAACAGCATTCAACTTAATATAGACTGAAAAGGCTATATATAATCCAGGGGGTCACCACAAACCCAAACCTCTAATACACATGCAAAAGATAAAGGGAAAGAAATCCAAGAATATCATTAAAGAAAACGAGCAAACCATGAGAGAGAGAGCAAGAGAAGAAAGGATCAGAGAAAAACTACACAAAAAACTATGAAACAAGTAACAAAACATCAATAAATACATGTCTAATGATAATTAGTTTGAATGTAAATGGACTAAATGCTCCAAGCAAAAGAGCATGACAGAGTTTGTATATATATATAAAAGATTTCACACCTAAAGACACCTGCAGATGGAAATTAAGAGATGGAGAAACATTAATCATGCAAGTGGATGTCAAAAGAAGTCAGAGTAGCAATCCTTATATCAGACAAAATAGACTTTTTTAACATTGAAATTGAATTAGCCAACAGAGAGTACACCAGTAGTTTCAAATGTAGCGTTCCACAATTCATCAGTTGTGTATAACACCCAGTGTTCATCACATCACATGCATTCCTTAATGCCCATCACACAGTTACTCCATCTCCCCACCCACCTTTCCTCCAGCAACCCTCAGTTTGTTTCCAATAGTTAGGAACCTGTCATGGATTTTCTTCCTCTCTGGTTTCTTCGCATTCATTTTCCCTCCCTTCCCCTATGATCCTCTGTGCTGTTCCTTCTATTCCACATATGAGTAAAACCATATAATAATTGTTTTTCTCTGACTGACTTATTTTGCTCAGCATAATACCCTCCAGTGCCTTCCACATCGATATGCTAAATATTGATCCTTTCTGATGGCTGAGTCATATTCCTTTGTATATGTGTATACCATGTTTTCTTTATCCATTTATCTGTCGATGGATGTCTTGGTTCCTTCCACGGTTTGGCTATTGTGGACAATGTCGCTATAAACATTTGGGGTGCAGTTGCCCCTTCAGATCACTACATTTGTAGCTTTGGGGTAAATAAAATTGCTGGGTTGTAAGGGAGCTCTGTTTTAACTTCTTGAGGAACCTCCATATTGTTTTCCAAAGTGGCTGTACCAGTTTTCATTCCCACTTAGAAGTGTAAGAGAGTTCCCCTTTCTCCTCACCAACATTTGTTATTTCTTCGCTTGTTAATTTTTGCAATTCTGACTGGTGTGAAGTGGTATCTCATTGTCATTTGGATTTCTTTTTCCCCATGCCAAGTGCTGTTGAGCAGTTTCTCATATGTCTGTTGGCCCTTTGTGTGTCTTCTTTGGAGAAATACCTGTTCATATCTTCTGCCCATTTCTTGACTCGGTTATTTGTATTTTGGGTGTTGAGTTTGGGTGTTGAACGGTAGTAAAGCGTACGGCACTTTCATGATGCTTCCACACCCACTTTTGGAAATGCTTCTCTCTCAAGGATACCTGAAGATGTTAGTGGAGAGTTGCCGTATACGCAGACTTGCTTTTCCCAGGTGAGTGCATGGCACTTTCCTTATTCACTCACGCGCGCGCGCGCGCGCACACACACACACACACACACACACACAGAGTTGAACATGTTTCTGTCTCGTCAGGAAAGGAGGTGTTCGTTGAGAGACGGTTTCTCGCCAATGCTTTTGGGTGCTTGCCCTTTTCCCCCCGGAGAGTGAAGTGTATGCGCTTTTTCCGTAGGCTTCCGTACACACCCTTGAGAAGCCTTCCCTCAGCCAGAAACAAGCCGTGAGTTGAAAGAGGCGTTCCACACAGACCTCCATCTCAGAGCGAAGCCTGTCACACTTTTCCTTGGGCCTCCACACGCACTTTAGAAAAACTTCCTCCCGGAAGCTGTGAGTTGAACGACGGGTTTCCTACAGCGGTTTTCCGTGGGGGTAAGGATATATGGCACTTGGCCTTAGGCTTCCACGCACACATTGGAAACGGCTTCTCTCTTCGTGAAACAAGATGTGCGCTGAACGTTGCGTTCTGCGCAGGCTTGCTTTTCACACATCAGCCCATGGTACTTTCCCTTGGCTTCCACACGCGCAGTGAGTATCCCTTCCCTAAACCTGAACCAAGACGCGGGGGAAAGCTGCCTTCTACACCACCTTCTTTTCCGAGTTTCGTATAGAACCCTTGCATTGTGCTTCCACATCCACTTTTGTCACTGCTTCGATATATCCTCCGGAGAGGGGTTCGCTTGAAAGACGGTCTCACTCTGTCACGCTTTCAAGGAGTTAAGGATAGGGCACTCTCCTTATGCCTGCACACGTCCACTTGCAATCTCGACTGACTTCATGACCCCGTCCATATGCTACGCTGAAAGTCCCATTGCGCGCGGCCTTGTTTCTAAGAGATGAGGACAGGGCACGGCACGTTCCTTGTGCTTCCACCACGACTATATAAAAGGCTCCCGTCTCCAAGGCAAAGGATGTCAGGTGCAAGACGGCTTCGCAAAAGCGAGGTTGCCTCTTAGAGGGCGGTCTACGGGGCTCTCCTGACGCTTCCACGCCTACATATGCAAACGCTTCTGGGCTCACGAAAGAAGACGTCCGTTGAAAGCTGCCTTGTACCCCGACGCGTTTTCCGGAGTTAGGTCCAGGGAACGGTCCCTGTGCGATCACACGCAGCCTTGAGATGGCTCAGCTCTTTTCGATCGTCAGGGAGGACGTTTCTCGGAGTTAGGTCCAGGGAAAGTTAGTAAAGCGTACGGCACTTTCATGATGCTTCCACACCCACTTTTGGAAATGCTTCTCTCTCCAGGATACCTGAAGATGCTAGTGGCGAGTCGCCGTAGACGCAGACTTGCTTTTCCCAGGTCAGTACATGGCACTCTCCTTATTCACTCACGCACGCGCGCGCGCGCGTGCCCTCACACACACACACACACACACACACACACACACACACACACACAGAGTTGAACATGTTTCTGTCTCGTCAGGAAAGAAGGTGATCGTTGAGAGACGGTTTCTCGCCGATGCTTTTGGGTTCTTGCTTTTTTCCCCCCGGAGAGAGAAGTGTAGCCGCTTTTTCCCTAGGCTTCCGTACACACCCTTGAGAAGCCTTCCGTCAGCCAGAAACAAGCCATGAGTTGAAAGAGCCGTTCCACGCAGACCTCCTTCTCAGAGCGAAGCCTGTCACACTTTTCCTTGTGAAGTAAACTAGAGAGATACAAATACTTTCTCAATGATTGCTTTAACAAAAAAGGACTAAATATCCCAATCAGAAAATATAGACTGTAAAGAGGAAGCAAGACCCATCTCTATGCTGCCTACCAGAGAATCACTTCAGACCTAAAAATAAAAGCAGATTGGAAGTAATGGGACACAAAACCATTTATCATGCAAATGGAAGTGAAAAGAAAGTTGGAGTCGTAATATTTTTATGAGACAAAATAAACTGAATTGTGGGGAAGATGGCAGAGTAGAAGGACCCTAAACTCACCTCATCCCACAGATACAACTAGGTAACACTCACACCAGAGTCACCCAGAAATGGACCTTCAGATTTCCCCACAAAACTATACAACTAAATGGAGAGAGGGAATCACATCAAAGATGGTAGGAAGGACAAGGACTCTGTAGGAATCTAAAGCCCATATTTCTGACCACCAGAGGGAGGGAACCACAGTCACAGAGGGGCCAGAAACAAACTACTACACCGGGGAGCCTCTAAAGCGTAGAGACATCCTCATAGCTTATGGCTTTGAAAATCAGAAGGGATGACATTTGTGAGCGTATACAACCAGCAGACTTAAAGCTTGGAACTTTTAAAAATCAGCTGTCTCAGCTCTGAGAGAGCACAGAAGGTGATAGGAAGCTGAGATCTGTCCTTAAAGATAAAGCAGAGCAAAGAGTGTGGAGAAGCTTGGGTGAAGCAGGTTGAAAGGTGCTTGAGGATTAAACAAGGGAGACATAGTTCCTGAACTCAGAGTTTGCTAAGGGACTTGTCCAGGAACAAAGGAGCTGGCAGGTGCCATTTCCCTCTACGGCCCCTCATTATAAACACACACCTACCTGCAAGACCAAGCACAATCTAGCAATCACTAACTTGCATAAACCATGGCCCATCCCCACCCCTACCAGACCTGCTTCAGTCCCAGTGCTGTGGATACCCTCCCTGATAAGACCCACACAATCCTTGACAACAATATGTCTCCCCATCACCCACAGAACACGCATGCATCTTGTTAAAACAGCACACCCCATGTGTTGTGCACAATGACACAGTCCAGATCCAGTCTCTGTTGTTGCTATGCATTACCTTCAGAGGAGAACCAGCATCACCAAGTGAAAAATGTATGTTCTGCCCCGTATTTTCAAGAACAAGCAATATATCTGACCTTCCTAACAGAGAGATATTCTCTGAGAAGTAGGCCAAATGAGCAGACTGAGGACTATGTCCTAAACGAAAGAAGAGGACAAAGCCACAGCAAGAGACCTAAACAAAATGGATATAAGGAACATGCCTGACAGAAAATTTAAGATAACAATTATAAAGATACTCACTGGGGAAATGAAAAGAGGGAGGACATCAGAAGGGGGAACATCATTGAGACTCTTAACAAAGAGATATGAAAGAAATAATCAGAGATGTGGAACACAAGAAATGAAATGAAGAATATACTAGATAGAATAATTAGCAGGATGGACGAAGCAGAGGAACAAATTAATGAACTAGAAGACAGTAATGGAAAGTAATCAAGCGGAACAAATGAGAGGAAAAAGAAGTATGCAAAAATGAGAAGAGACATAGGGAATTCAGTGACTCCATCCAGTGTAACAACACCCACATTAGAGGGATCCCAGAAGGTGAAAAGGGGGAAAAGGGGGCAGAAAATCTATTTGACCAAAGAAGAGCTGAAAACTTAACCTAATCTGGTGAAGGAAACCTATACAAATCCATAAGGCATAGAGATCCCCTCCCACAAAATCAACCTAAGGAGGTCCACATCAAGATACATAGTAATCCAAATGGGAAAAGGTAGTGATAAAGAAAAAACATTTAAAGCAGCAAGATAAAAGAAGACAGTTAACATGCAAGGGAAAGCCCATAAATCTATCAGCTGAGTTTTCAGCAGAAACTATGCAGGACAGAAGAAAGTGGCGTTAAATATCCAAAGTGCTGAAGGAGAAAAATCTGCAGCAAGGAATAATTTATCCAGCAAGCCTATCCTTCAGAAAAGAAGGGGAGAAAAAGAGTTTCTTAGCCACACAAACTAAAAGAGTTCATGACCACTAAATTAACTACAAAAAATATTGAAGGGGACACTATGAGTGGAAAAAAATCGTAAGTGAGAGTATGACAATAATGAATCAAGGAAGCAGTAAAAATAAGTATTTCTGTAAAAATCAGTTAAGGAATTCACAAAATAAAAGTATGTAAAATATGAAAACATATACCCTAACACATGAGGAGGAGTCAACAGTGGGTTTGAACTTAAACAGCATTCAACTTAATATAGACTGAAAAGGCTATATATAATCCAGGGGGTCACCACAAACCCAAACCTCTAATACACATGCAAAAGATAAAGGGAAAGAAATCCAAGAATATAATTAAAGAAAACGAGCAAACCATGAGAGAGAGAGCAAGAGAAGAAAGGATCAGAGAAAAACTACACAAAAAACTATGAAACAACTAACAAAACATCAATAAATACATGTCTAATGATAATTAGTTTGAATGTAAATGGACTAAATGCTCCAAGCAAAAGAGCATGACAGAGTTTGTATATATATATAAAAGTTTTCACACCTAAAGACACCTACAGATGGAAATTAAGAGGTGGAGAAACATTAATCATGCAAGTGGATGTTAAAAGAAGTCAGAGTAGCAATCCTTATATCAGACAAAATATACTTTTTTAACATTGAAATTGAATTAGCCAACAGAGAGTACACCAGTAGTTTCAAATGTAGCGTTCCACAATTCATCAGTTGTGTATAACACCCAGTGTTCATCACATCACATGCATTCCTTAATGCCCATCACACAGTTACTCCATCTCCCAACCCACCTTTCCTCCAGCAACCCTCAGTTTGTTTCCAATAGTTAGGAACCTGTCATGGATTTTCTTCCTCTCTGGTTTCTTCGCATTCATTTTCCCTCCCTTCCCCTATGATCCTCTGTGCTGTTCCTTCTATTCCACATATGAGTAAAACCATATAATAATTGTTTTTCTCTGACTGACTTATTTTGCTCAGCATAATACCCTCCAGTGCCTTCCACATCGATATGCTAAATATTGATCCTTTCTGATGGCTGAGTCATATTCCATTGTATATGTATATACCATGTTTTCTTTATCCATTTATCTGTCGATGGATGTCTTGGTTCCTTCCACGGTTTGGCTATTGTGGACAATGTCGCTATAAACATTCGGGGTGCAGTTGCCCCTTCAGATCACTACATTTGTAGCTTTGGGGTAAATAAAATTGCTGGGTTGGAAGGGAGCTCTCTTTTAACTTCTTGAGGAACCTCCATATTGTTTTCCAAAGTGGCTGTACCAGTTTTCATTCCCACTTAGAAGTGTAAGAGAGTTCCCCTTTCTCCTCACCAACATTTGTTATTTCTTCGCTTGTTAATTTTTGCAATTCTGACTGGTGTGAAGTGGTATCTCATTGTCATTTGGATTTCTTTTTCCCCTTGCCAAGTGCTGTTGAGCAGTTTCTCATATGTCTGTTGGCCCTTTGTGTGTCTTCTTTGGAGAAATACCTGTTCATATCTTCTGCCCATTTCTTGACTCGCTTATTTGTTTTTTGGGTGTTGAGTTTGGGTGTTGAACGGTAGTAAAGCGTACGGCACTTTCATGATGCTTCCACACCCACTTTTGGAAATGCTTCTCTCTCAAGGATACCTGAAGATGTTAGTGGAGAGTTGCCGTATACGCAGACTTGCTTTTCCCAGGTGAGTGCATGGCACATTCCTTATTCACTCACGCGCGCGCGCGCGCACACACACACACACACACACACACAGAGAGTTGAACATGTTTCTGTCTCGTCAGGAAAGGAGGTGTTCGTTGAGAGACGGTTTCTCGCCAATGCTTTTGGGTGCTTGCCCTTTTCCCCCCGGAGAGTGAAGTGTATGCGCTTTTTCCGTAGGCTTCAGTACACACCCTTGAGAAGCCTTCCGTCAGTCAGAAACAAGCCGTGAGTTGAAAGAGGCGTTCCACACAGACCTCCTTCTCAGAGCGAAGCCTGTCACACTTTTCCTTGGGCCTCCACACGCACTTTAGAAAAACTTACTCCGGGAAGCTGTGAGTTGAACGACGGGTTTCCTACAGCGGTTTTCCGTGGGGGTAAGGATATATGGCACTTGGCCTTAGGCTTCCACGCACACATTGGAAACGGCTTCTCTCTTCGTGAAACAAGATGTGCGCTGAACGTTGCGTTCTGCGCAGGCTTGCTTTTCACACATCAGCCGATGGTACTTTCCCTAGGCTTCCACACGCGCAGTGAGTATCCCTTCCCTAAACCTGAACCAAGACGCGGGGGAAAGCTGCTTTCTACACCACCTTCTTTTCCGAGTTTCGTATAGAACCCTTGCGTTGTGCTTCCACATCCACTTTTGTCACTGCTTCGATATATCCTCCGGAGAGGGGTTCGCTTGAAAGACGGTCTCCCTCCGTCACATTTTCAAGGAGTTAAGGATAGGGCACTCTCCTTATGCCTGCACACGTCCACTTGCAATCTCGACTGACTTCATGACCCCGTCCATATGCTACGCTGAAAGTCCCATTGCGCGCGGCCTTGTTTCTAAGAGATGAGGACAGGGCACGGCACGTTCCTTGTGCTTCCACCACGACTATATAAAAGGCTCCCGTCTCCAAGGCAAAGGATGTCAGGTGCAAGACGGCTTCGCAAAAGCGAGGTTGCCTCTTAGAGGGCGGTCTACGGCGCTCTGCTGACGCTTCCACGCCTACATATGCAAACGCTTCTGGGCTCACGAAAGAAGACGTCCGTTGAAAGCTGCCTTGTACCCCGACGCGTTTCTCGGAGTTAGGTCCAGGGAACGGTCCCTGTGCGATCACACGCAGCCTTGAGATGGCTCAGCTCTTTTCGATCGTCAGGGAGGACGTTTCTCGGAGTTAGGTCCAGGGAAAGGTAGTAAAGCGTACGGCACTTTCATGATGCTTCCACACCCACTTTTGGAAATGCTTCTCTCTCCAGGATACCTGAAGATGCTAGTGGCGAGTCGCTGTATACGCAGACTTGCTTTTCCCAGGTCAGTACATGGCACTCTCCTTATTCACTCACGCACGCGCGCGCGCGCGTGCCCTCACACACACACACACACACACACACACACACACACACACACAGAGTTGAACATGTTTCTGTCTCGTCAGGAAAGAAGGTGATCGTTGAGAGACGGTTTCTCGCCGATGCTTTTGGGTTCTTGCTTTTTTCCCCCCGGAGAGAGAAGTGTAGCCGCTTTTTCCCTAGGCTTCCGTACACACTCTTGAGAAGCCTTCCGTCAGCCAGAAACAAGCCATGAGTTGAAAGAGGCGTTCCACGCAGACCGCCTTCTCAGAGCGAAGCCTGTCACACTTTTCCTTGTGAAGTAAACGAGAGAGATACAAATACTTTCTCAATGATTGCTTTAACAAAAAAGGACTAAATATCCCAATCAGAAAACATAGACTGTAAAGAGGAAGCAAGACCCATCTCTATGCTGCCTAGCAGAGAATCACTTCAGACCTAAAAATAAAAGCAGATTGGAAGTAATGGGACACAAAACCATTTATCATGCAAATGGAAGTGAAAAGAAAGTTGGAGTCGTAATATTTTTATGAGACAAAATAAACTGAATTGTGGGGAAGATGGCAGAGTAGAAGGACCCTAAACTCACCTCATCCCACAGATACAACTAGGTAACACTCACACCAGAGTCACCCAGAAATGGACCTTCAGGTTTCCCCACAAAACTATACAACTAAATGGAGAGAGGGAATCACATCAAAGATGGTAGGAAGGACAAGGACTCTGTAGGAATCTAAAGCCCATATTTCTGACCAGCAGAGGGAGGGAACCACAGTCACAGAGGGGCCAGAAACAAACTACTACACCGGGGAGCCTCTAAAGCGTAGAGACATCCTCATAGCTTATGGCTTTGAAAATCAGAAGGGATGACATTTGTGAGCGTATACAACCAGCAGACTTAAAGCTTGGAACTTTTAAAAATCAGCTGTCTCAGCTCTGAGAGAGCACAGAAGGTGATAGGAAGCTGAGATCTGTCCTTAAAGATTAAGCAGAGCAAAGAGTGTGGAGAAGCTTGGGTGAAGCAGGTTGAAAGGTGCTTGAGGATTAAACAAGGGAGACATAGTTCCTGAACTCAGAGTTTGCTAAGGGACTTGTCCAGGAACAAAGGAGCTGGCAGGTGCCATTTCCCTCTACGGCCCCTCATTATAAACACACACCTACCTGCAAGACCAAGCACAATCTAGCAATCACTAACTTGCATAAACCATGGCCCATCCCCACACCTACCACACCTGCTTCAGTCCCAGTGCTGTGGATACCCTCCCTGATAAGACCCACACAATCCTTGACAACAATATGTCTCCCCATCACCCACAGAACACGCATGCATCTTGTTAAAACAGCACACCCCATGTGTTGTGCACAATGACACAGTCCAGATCCAGTCTCTGTTGTTGCTATGCATTACCTTCAGAGGAGAACCAGCATCACCAAGTGAAAAATGTATGTTCTGCCCCGTATTTTCAAGAACAAGCAATATATCTGACCTTCCTAACAGAGAGATATTCTCTGAGAAGTAGGCCAAATGAGCAGACAGAGGACTATGTCCTAAACGAAAGAAGAGGACAAAGCCACAGCAAGAGACCTAAACAAAATGGATATAAGGAACATGCCTGACAGAAAATTTAAGATAACAATTATAAAGATACTCACTGGGGAAATGAAAAGAGGGAGGACATCAGAAGGGGGAACATCATTGAGACTCTTAACAAAGAGATATGAAAGAAATAATCAGAGATGTGGAACACAAGAAATGAAATGAAGAATATACTAGATAGAATAATTAGCAGGATGGACGAAGCAGAGGAACAAATTAATGAACTAGAAGACAGTAATGGAAAGTAATCAAGCGGAACAAATGAGAGGAAAAAGAAGTATGCAAAAATGAGAAGAGACTTAGGGAATTCAGTGACTCCATCCAGTGTAACAACACCCACATTAGAGGGATCCCAGAAGGTGAAAAGGGGGAAAAAGGGGCAGAAAATCTATTTGACCAAAGAAGAGCTGAAAACTTAACCTAATCTGGTGAAGGAAACCTATACAAATCCATAAGGCATAGAGATCCCCTCCCACAAAATCAACCTAAGGAGGTCCACATCAAGATACATAGTAATCAAAATGGGAAAAGGTAGTGATAAAGAAAAAACATTTAAAGCAGCAAGATAAAAGAAGACAGTTAACATGCAAGGGAAAGCCCATAAAGCTATCAGCTGAGTTTTCAGCAGAAACTATGCAGGACAGAAGAAAGTGGCGTTAAATATTCAAAGTGCTGAATGAGAAAAATCTGCAGCAAGGAATAATTTATCCAGCAAGCCTATCCTTCAGAAAAGAAGGGGAGAAAAAGAGTTTCTTAGCCACACAAACTAAAAGAGTTCATGACCACTAAATTAACTACAAAAAATATTGAAGGGGACACTATGAGTGGAAAAAAATCGTAAGTGAGAGTATGACAATAATGAATCAAGGAAGCAGTAAAAATAAGTATTTCTGTAAAAATCAGTTAAGGGATTCACAAAATAAAAGTATGTAAAATATGAAAACATATACCCTAACACATGAGGAGGAGTCAACAGTGGGTTTGAACTTAAACAGCATTCAACTTAATATAGACTGAAAAGGCTATATATAATCCAGGGGGTCACCACAAACCCAAACCTCTAATACACATGCAAAAGATAAAGGGAAAGAAATCCAAGAATATCATTAAAGAAAACGAGCAAACCATGAGAGAGAGAGCAAGAGAAGAAAGGATCAGAGAAAAACTACACAAAAAACTATGAAACAAGTAACAAAACATCAATAAATACATGTCTAATGATAATTAGTTTGAATGTAAATGGACTAAATGCTCCAAGCAACAGAGCATGACAGAGTTTGTATATATATATAAAAGATTTCACACCTAAAGACACCTGCAGATGGAAATTAAGAGATGGAGAAACATTAATCATGCAAGTGGATGTCAAAAGAACTCAGAGTAGCAATCCTTATATCAGACAAAATAGACTTTTTTAACATTGAAATTGAATTAGCCAACATAGAGTACACCAGTAGTTTCAAATGTAGCGTTCCACAATTCATCAGTTGTGTATAACACCCAGTGTTCATCACATCGCATGCATTCCTTAATGCCCATCACACAGTTACTCCATCTCCCCGACCACCTTTCCTCCAGCTACCCTCAGTTTGTTTCCAGTAGTTAGGAACATGTCATGGATTTTCTTCCTCTCTGGTTTCTTCGCATTCATTTTCCCTCCCTTCCCCTATGATCCTCTGTGCTGTTCCTTCTATTCCACATATGAGTAAAACCATATAATAATTGTTTTTCTCTGACTGACTTATTTTGCTCAGCATAATACCCTCCAGTGCCTTCCACATCGATATGCTAAATATTGATCCTTTCTGATGGCTGAGTCACATTCCTTTGTATATGTATATACCATGTTTTCTTTATCCATTTATCTGTCAATGGATGTCTTGGTTCCTTCCACGGTTTGGCTATTGTGGACAATGTCGCTATAAACATTTGGGGTGCAGTTGCCCCTTCAGATCACTACATTTGTAGCTTTGGGGTAAATAAAATTGCTGGGGTGTAAGGGAGCTCTGTTTTAACTTCTTGAGGAACCTCCATATTGTTTTCCAAAGTGGCTGTACCAGTTTTCATTCCCACTTAGAAGTGTAAGAGAGTTCCCCTTTCTCCTCACCAACATTTGTTATTTCTTCGCTTGTTAATTTTTGCAATTCTGACTGGTGTGAAGTGGTATCTCATTGTCATTTGGATTTCTTTTTCCCCTTGCCAAGTGCTGTTGAGCAGTTTCTCATATGTCTGTTGGCCCTTTGTGTGTCTTCTTTGGAGAAATACCTGTTCATATCTTCTGCCCATTTCTTGACTCGCTTATTTGTTTTTTGGGTGTTGAGTTTGGGTGTTGAACGGTAGTAAAGCGTACGGCACTTTCATGATGCTTCCACACCCACTTTTGGAAATGCTTCTCTCTCAAGGATACCTGAAGATGTTAGTGGAGAGTTGCCGTATACGCAGACTTGCTTTTCCCAGGTGAGTGCATGGCACATTCCTTATTCACTCACGCGCGCGCGCGCGCACACACACACACACACACACACACACAGAGAGTTGAACATGTTTCTGTCTCGTCAGGAAAGGAGGTGTTCGTTGAGAGACGGTTTCTCGCCAATGCTTTTGGGTGCTTGCCCTTTTCCCCCCGGAGAGTGAAGTGTATGTGCTTTTTCCGTAGGCTTCAGTACACACCCTTGAGAAGCCTTCCGTCAGTCAGAAACAAGCCGTGAGTTGAAAGAGGCGTTCCACACAGACCTCCTTCTCAGAGCGAAGCCTGTCACACTTTTCCTTGGGCCTCCACACGCACTTTAGAAAAACTTCCTCCGGGAAGCTGTGAGTTGAACGACGGGTTTCCTACAGCGGTTTTCCGTGGGGGTAAGGATATATGGCACTTGGCCTTAGGCTTCCACGCACACATTGGAAACGGCTTCTCTCTTCGTGAAACAAGATGTGCGCTGAACGTTGCGTTCTGCGCAGGCTTGCTTTTCACACATCAGCCGATGGTACTTTCCCTAGGCTTCCACACGCGCAGTGAGTATCCCTTCCCTAAACCTGAACCAAGACGCGGGGGAAAGCTGCCTTCTACACCACCTTCTTTTCCGAGTTTCGTATAGAACCCTTGCGTTGTGCTTCCACATCCACTTTTGTCACTGCTTCGATATATCCTCCGGAGAGGGGTTCGCTTGAAAGACGGTCTCCCTCCGTCACGCTTTCAAGGAGTTAAGGATAGGGCACTCTCCTTATGCTTGCACACGTCCACTTGCAATCTCGACTGACTTCATGACCCCGTCCATATGCTACGCTGAAAGTCCCATTGCGCGCGGCCTTGTTTCTAAGAGATGAGGACAGGGCACGGCACGTTCCTTGTGCTTCCACCACGACTATATAAAAGGCTCCCGTCTCCAAGGCAAAGGATGTCAGGTGCAAGACGGCTTCGCAAAAGCGAGGTTGCCTCTTAGAGGGCGGTCTACGGCGCTCTGCTGACGCTTCCACGCCTACATATGCAAACGCTTCTGGGCTCACGAAAGAAGACGTCCGTTGAAAGCTGCCTTGTACCCCGACGCGTTTCTCGGAGTTAGGTCCAGGGAACGGTCCCTGTGCGATCACACGCAGCCTTGAGATGGCTCAGCTCTTTTCGATCGTCAGGGAGGACGTTTCTCGGAGTTAGGTCCAGGGAAAGGTAGTAAAGCGTACGGCACTTTCATGATGCTTCCACACCCACTTTTGGAAATGCTTCTCTCTCCAGGATACCTGAAGATGCTAGTGGCGAGTCGCTGTATACGCAGACTTGCTTTTCCCAGGTCAGTACATGGCACTCTCCTTATTCACTCACGCACGCGCGCGCGCGCGTGCCCTCACACACACACACACACACACACACACACACACACACACACAGAGTTGAACATGTTTCTGTCTCGTCAGGAAAGAAGGTGATCGTTGAGAGACGGTTTCTCGCCGATGCTTTTGGGTTCTTGCTTTTTTCCCCCCGGAGAGAGAAGTGTAGCCGCTTTTTCCCTAGGCTTCCGTACACACTCTTGAGAAGCCTTCCGTCAGCCAGAAACAAGCCATGAGTTGAAAGAGGCGTTCCACGCAGACCGCCTTCTCAGAGCGAAGCCTGTCACACTTTTCCTTGTGAAGTAAACGAGAGAGATACAAATACTTTCTCAATGATTGCTTTAACAAAAAAGGACTAAATATCCCAATCAGAAAACATAGACTGTAAAGAGGAAGCAAGACCCATCTCTATGCTGCCTAGCAGAGAATCACTTCAGACCTAAAAATAAAAGCAGATTGGAAGTAATGGGACACAAAACCATTTATCATGCAAATGGAAGTGAAAAGAAAGTTGGAGTCGTAATATTTTTATGAGACAAAATAAACTGAATTGTGGGGAAGATGGCAGAGTAGAAGGACCCTAAACTCACCTCATCCCACAGATACAACTAGGTAACACTCACACCAGAGTCACCCAGAAATGGACCTTCAGGTTTCCCCACAAAACTATACAACTAAATGGAGAGAGGGAATCACATCAAAGATGGTAGGAAGGACAAGGACTCTGTAGGAATCTAAAGCCCATATTTCTGACCAGCAGAGGGAGGGAACCACAGTCACAGAGGGGCCAGAAACAAACTACTACACCGGGGAGCCTCTAAAGCGTAGAGACATCCTCATAGCTTATGGCTTTGAAAATCAGAAGGGATGACATTTGTGAGCGTATACAACCAGCAGACTTAAAGCTTGGAACTTTTAAAAATCAGCTGTCTCAGCTCTGAGAGAGCACAGAAGGTGATAGGAAGCTGAGATCTGTCCTTAAAGATTAAGCAGAGCAAAGAGTGTGGAGAAGCTTGGGTGAAGCAGGTTGAAAGGTGCTTGAGGATTAAACAAGGGAGACATAGTTCCTGAACTCAGAGTTTGCTAAGGGACTTGTCCAGGAACAAAGGAGCTGGCAGGTGCCATTTCCCTCTACGGCCCCTCATTATAAACACACACCTACCTGCAAGACCAAGCACAATCTAGCAATCACTAACTTGCATAAACCATGGCCCATCCCCACACCTACCACACCTGCTTCAGTCCCAGTGCTGTGGATACCCTCCCTGATAAGACCCACACAATCCTTGACAACAATATGTCTCCCCATCACCCACAGAACACGCATGCATCTTGTTAAAACAGCACACCCCATGTGTTGTGCACAATGACACAGTCCAGATCCAGTCTCTGTTGTTGCTATGCATTACCTTCAGAGGAGAACCAGCATCACCAAGTGAAAAATGTATGTTCTGCCCCGTATTTTCAAGAACAAGCAATATATCTGACCTTCCTAACAGAGAGATATTCTCTGAGAAGTAGGCCAAATGAGCAGACAGAGGACTATGTCCTAAACGAAAGAAGAGGACAAAGCCACAGCAAGAGACCTAAACAAAATGGATATAAGGAACATGCCTGACAGAAAATTTAAGATAACAATTATAAAGATACTCACTGGGGAAATGAAAAGAGGGAGGACATCAGAAGGGGGAACATCATTGAGACTCTTAACAAAGAGATATGAAAGAAATAATCAGAGATGTGGAACACAAGAAATGAAATGAAGAATATACTAGATAGAATAATTAGCAGGATGGACGAAGCAGAGGAACAAATTAATGAACTAGAAGACAGTAATGGAAAGTAATCAAGCGGAACAAATGAGAGGAAAAAGAAGTATGCAAAAATGAGAAGAGACTTAGGGAATTCAGTGACTCCATCCAGTGTAACAACACCCACATTAGAGGGATCCCAGAAGGTGAAAAGGGGGAAAAAGGGGCAGAAAATCTATTTGACCAAAGAAGAGCTGAAAACTTAACCTAATCTGGTGAAGGAAACCTATACAAATCCATAAGGCATAGAGATCCCCTCCCACAAAATCAACCTAAGGAGGTCCACATCAAGATACATAGTAATCAAAATGGGAAAAGGTAGTGATAAAGAAAAAACATTTAAAGCAGCAAGATAAAAGAAGACAGTTAACATGCAAGGGAAAGCCCATAAAGCTATCAGCTGAGTTTTCAGTAGAAACTATGCAGGACAGAAGAAAGTGGCGTTAAATATTCAAAGTGCTGAATGAGAAAAATCTGCAGCAAGGAATAATTTATCCAGCAAGCCTATCCTTCAGAAAAGAAGGGGAGAAAAAGAGTTTCTTAGCCACACAAACTAAAAGAGTTCATGACCACTAAATTAACTACAAAAAATATTGAAGGGGACACTATGAGTGGAAAAAAATCGTAAGTGAGAGTATGACAATAATGAATCAAGGAAGCAGTAAAAATAAGTATTTCTGTAAAAATCAGTTAAGGGATTCACAAAATAAAAGTATGTAAAATATGAAAACATATACCCTAACACATGAGGAGGAGTCAACAGTGGGTTTGAACTTAAACAGCATTCAACTTAATATAGACTGAAAAGGCTATATATAATCCAGGGGGTCACCACAAACCCAAACCTCTAATACACATGCAAAAGATAAAGGGAAAGAAATCCAAGAATATCATTAAAGAAAACGAGCAAACCATGAGAGAGAGAGCAAGAGAAGAAAGGATCAGAGAAAAACTACACAAAAAACTATGAAACAAGTAACAAAACATCAATAAATACATGTCTAATGATAATTAGTTTGAATGTAAATGGACTAAATGCTCCAAGCAACAGAGCCTGACAGAGTTTGTATATATATATAAAAGATTTCACACCTAAAGACACCTGCAGATGGAAATTAAGAGATGGAGAAACATTAATCATGCAAGTGGATGTCAAAAGAACTCAGAGTAGCAATCCTTATATCAGACAAAATAGACTTTTTTAACATTGAAATTGAATTAGCCAACATAGAGTACACCAGTAGTTTCAAATGTAGCGTTCCACAATTCATCAGTTGTGTATAACACCCAGTGTTCATCACATCGCATGCATTCCTTAATGCCCATCACACAGTTACTCCATCTCCCCGACCACCTTTCCTCCAGCTACCCTCAGTTTGTTTCCAGTAGTTAGGAACCTGTCATGGATTTTCTTCCTCTCTGGTTTCTTCGCATTCATTTTCCCTCCCTTCCCCTATGATCCTCTGTGCTGTTCCTTCTATTCCACATATGAGTAAAACCATATAATAATTGTTTTTCTCTGACTGACTTATTTTGCTCAGCATAATACCCTCCAGTGCCTTCCACATCGATATGCTAAATATTGATCCTTTCTGATGGCTGAGTCACATTCCTTTGTATATGTATATACCATGTTTTCTTTATCCATTTATCTGTCAATGGATGTCTTGGTTCCTTCCACGGTTTGGCTATTGTGGACAATGTCGCTATAAACATTTGGGGTGCAGTTGCCCCTTCAGATCACTACATTTGTAGCTTTGGGGTAAATAAAATTGCTGGGGTGTAAGGGAGCTCTGTTTTAACTTCTTGAGGAACCTCCATATTGTTTTCCAAAGTGGCTGTACCAGTTTTCATTCCCACTTAGAAGTGTAAGAGAGTTCCCCTTTCTCCTCACCAACATTTGTTATTTCTTCGCTTGTTAATTTTTGCAATTCTGACTGGTGTGAAGTGGTATCTCATTGTCATTTGGATTTCTTTTTCCCCTTGCCAAGTGCTGTTGAGCAGTTTCTCATATGTCTGTTGGCCCTTTGTGTGTCTTCTTTGGAGAAATACCTGTTCATATCTTCTGCCCATTTCTTGACTCGCTTATTTGTTTTTTGGGTGTTGAGTTTGGGTGTTGAACGGTAGTAAAGCGTACGGCACTTTCATGATGCTTCCACACCCACTTTTGGAAATGCTTCTCTCTCAAGGATACCTGAAGATGTTAGTGGAGAGTTGCCGTATACGCAGACTTGCTTTTCCCAGGTGAGTGCATGGCACATTCCTTATTCACTCACGCGCGCGCGCGCGCACACACACACACACACACACACACACAGAGAGTTGAACATGTTTCTGTCTCGTCAGGAAAGGAGGTGTTCGTTGAGAGACGGTTTCTCGCCAATGCTTTTGGGTGCTTGCCCTTTTCCCCCCGGAGAGTGAAGTGTATGTGCTTTTTCCGTAGGCTTCAGTACACACCCTTGAGAAGCCTTCCGTCAGTCAGAAACAAGCCGTGAGTTGAAAGAGGCGTTCCACACAGACCTCCTTCTCAGAGCGAAGCCTGTCACACTTTTCCTTGGGCCTCCACACGCACTTTAGAAAAACTTCCTCCGGGAAGCTGTGAGTTGAACGACGGGTTTCCTACAGCGGTTTTCCGTGGGGGTAAGGATATATGGCACTTGGCCTTAGGCTTCCACGCACACATTGGAAACGGCTTCTCTCTTCGTGAAACAAGATGTGCGCTGAACGTTGCGTTCTGCGCAGGCTTGCTTTTCACACATCAGCCGATGGTACTTTCCCTAGGCTTCCACACGCGCAGTGAGTACCCCTTCCCTAAACCTGAACCAAGACGCGGGGGAAAGCTGCCTTCTACACCACCTTCTTTTCCGAGTTTCGTATAGAACCTTTGCGTTGTGCTTCCACATCCACTTTTGTCACTGCTTCGATATATCCTCCGGAGAGGGGTTCGCTTGAAAGACGGTCTCCCTCCGTCACGCTTTCAAGGAGTTAAGGATAGGGCACTCTCCTTATGCTTGCACACGTCCACTTGCAATCTCGACTGACTTCATGACCCCGTCCATATGCTACGCTGAAAGTCCCATTGCGCGCGGCCTTGTTTCTAAGAGATGAGGACAGGGCACGGCACGTTCCTTGTGCTTCCACCACGACTATATAAAAGGCTCCCGTCTCCAAGGCAAAGGATGTCAGGTGCAAGACGGCTTCGCAAAAGCGAGGTTGCCTCTTAGAGGGCGGTCTACGGCGCTCTGCTGACGCTTCCACGCCTACATATGCAAACGCTTCTGGGCTCACGAAAGAAGACGTCCGTTGAAAGCTGCCTTGTACCCCGACGCGTTTCTCGGAGTTAGGTCCAGGGAACGGTCCCTGTGCGATCACACGCAGCCTTGAGATGGCTCAGCTCTTTTCGATCGTCAGGGAGGACGTTTCTCGGAGTTAGGTCCAGGGAAAGGTAGTAAAGCGTACGGCACTTTCATGATGCTTCCACACCCACTTTTGGAAATGCTTCTCTCTCCAGGATACCTGAAGATGCTAGTGGCGAGTCGCTGTATACGCAGACTTGCTTTTCCCAGGTCAGTACATGGCACTCTCCTTATTCACTCACGCACGCGCGCGCGCGCGTGCCCTCACACACACACACACACACACACACACACACACACACACAGAGTTGAACATGTTTCTGTCTCGTCAGGAAAGAAGGTGATCGTTGAGAGACGGTTTCTCGCCGATGCTTTTGGGTTCTTGCTTTTTTCCCCCCGGAGAGAGAAGTGTAGCCGCTTTTTCCCTAGGCTTCCGTACACACTCTTGAGAAGCCTTCCGTCAGCCAGAAACAAGCCATGAGTTGAAAGAGGCGTTCCACGCAGACCGCCTTCTCAGAGCGAAGCCTGTCACACTTTTCCTTGTGAAGTAAACGAGAGAGATACAAATACTTTCTCAATGATTGCTTTAACAAAAAAGGACTAAATATCCCAATCAGAAAACATAGACTGTAAAGAGGAAGCAAGACCCATCTCTATGCTGCCTAGCAGAGAATCACTTCAGACCTAAAAATAAAAGCAGATTGGAAGTAATGGGACACAAAACCATTTATCATGCAAATGGAAGTGAAAAGAAAGTTGGAGTCGTAATATTTTTATGAGACAAAATAAACTGAATTGTGGGGAAGATGGCAGAGTAGAAGGACCCTAAACTCACCTCATCCCACAGATACAACTAGGTAACACTCACACCAGAGTCACCCAGAAATGGACCTTCAGGTTTCCCCACAAAACTATACAACTAAATGGAGAGAGGGAATCACATCAAAGATGGTAGGAAGGACAAGGACTCTGTAGGAATCTAAAGCCCATATTTCTGACCAGCAGAGGGAGGGAACCACAGTCACAGAGGGGCCAGAAACAAACTACTACACCGGGGAGCCTCTAAAGCGTAGAGACATCCTCATAGCTTATGGCTTTGAAAATCAGAAGGGATGACATTTGTGAGCGTATACAACCAGCAGACTTAAAGCTTGGAACTTTTAAAAATCAGCTGTCTCAGCTCTGAGAGAGCACAGAAGGTGATAGGAAGCTGAGATCTGTCCTTAAAGATTAAGCAGAGCAAAGAGTGTGGAGAAGCTTGGGTGAAGCAGGTTGAAAGGTGCTTGAGGATTAAACAAGGGAGACATAGTTCCTGAACTCAGAGTTTGCTAAGGGACTTGTCCAGGAACAAAGGAGCTGGCAGGTGCCATTTCCCTCTACGGCCCCTCATTATAAACACACACCTACCTGCAAGACCAAGCACAATCTAGCAATCACTAACTTGCATAAACCATGGCCCATCCCCACACCTACCACACCTGCTTCAGTCCCAGTGCTGTGGATACCCTCCCTGATAAGACCCACACAATCCTTGACAACAATATGTCTCCCCATCACCCACAGAACACGCATGCATCTTGTTAAAACAGCACACCCCATGTGTTGTGCACAATGACACAGTCCAGATCCAGTCTCTGTTGTTGCTATGCATTACCTTCAGAGGAGAACCAGCATCACCAAGTGAAAAATGTATGTTCTGCCCCGTATTTTCAAGAACAAGCAATATATCTGACCTTCCTAACAGAGAGATATTCTCTGAGAAGTAGGCCAAATGAGCAGACAGAGGACTATGTCCTAAACGAAAGAAGAGGACAAAGCCACAGCAAGAGACCTAAACAAAATGGATATAAGGAACATGCCTGACAGAAAATTTAAGATAACAATTATAAAGATACTCACTGGGGAAATGAAAAGAGGGAGGACATCAGAAGGGGGAACATCATTGAGACTCTTAACAAAGAGATATGAAAGAAATAATCAGAGATGTGGAACACAAGAAATGAAATGAAGAATATACTAGATAGAATAATTAGCAGGATGGACGAAGCAGAGGAACAAATTAATGAACTAGAAGACAGTAATGGAAAGTAATCAAGCGGAACAAATGAGAGGAAAAAGAAGTATGCAAAAATGAGAAGAGACTTAGGGAATTCAGTGACTCCATCCAGTGTAACAACACCCACATGAGAGGGATCCCAGAAGGTGAAAAGGGGGAAAAGGGGCAGAAAATCTATTTGACCAAAGAAGAGCTGAAAACTTAACCTAATCTGGTGAAGGAAACCTATACAAATCCATAAGGCATAGAGATCCCCTCCCACAAAATCAACCTAAGGAGGTCCACATCAAGATACATAGTAATCAAAATGGGAAAAGGTAGTGATAAAGAAAAAACATTTAAAGCAGCAAGATAAAAGAAGACAGGTAACATGCAAGGGAAAGCCCATAAAGCTCTCAGCTGAGTTTTCAGCAGAAACTATGCAGGACAGAAGAAAGTGGCGTTAAATATTCAAAGTGCTGAAGGAGAAAAATCTGCAGCAAGGAATAATTTATCCAGCAAGCCTATCCTTCAGAAAAGAAGGGGAGAAAAAGAGTTTCTTAGCCACACAAACTAAAAGAGTTCATGACCACTAAATTAACTACAAAAAATATTGAAGGGGACACTATGAGTGGAAAAAAATCGTAAGTGAGAGTATGACAATAATGAATCAAGGAAGCAGTAAAAATAAGTATTTCTGTAAAAATCAGTTAAGGGATTCACAAAATAAAAGTATGTAAAATATGAAAACATATACCCTAACACATGAGGAGGAGTCAACAGTGGGTTTGAACTTAAACAGCATTCAACTTAATATGGACTGAAAAGGCTATATATAATCCAGGGGGTCACCACAAACCCAAACCTCTAATACACATGCAAAGATAAAGGGAAAGAAATCCAAGAATATCATTAAAGAAAACGAGCAAACCATGAGAGAGAGAGCAAGAGAAGAAAGGATCAGAGAAAAACTACACAAAAAACTATGAAACAAGTAACAAAACATCAATAAATACATGTCTAATGATAATTAGTTTGAATGTAAATGGACTAAATGCTCCAAGCAAAAGAGCATGACAGAGTTTGTATATATATATAAAAGATTTCACACCTAAAGACACCTGCAGATAGAAATTAAGAGATGGAGAAACATTAATCATGCAAGTGGATGTCAAAAGAAGTCAGAGTAGCAATCCTTATATCAGACAAAATAGACTTTTTTAACATTGAAATTGAATTAGCCAACATAGAGTACACCAGTAATTTCAAATGTAGCGTTCCACAATTCATCAGTTGTGTATAACACCCAGTGTTCATCACATCACATGCATTCCTTAATGCCCATCACACAGTTACTCCATCTCCCCACCCACCTTTCCTCCAGCAACCCTCAGTTTGTTTCCAATAGTTGGGAACCTGTCATGGATTTTCTTCCTCTCTGGTTTCTTCGCATTCATTTTCCCTCCCTTCCCCTATGATCCTCTGTGCTGTTCCTTCTATTCCACATATGAGTAAAACCATATAATAATTGTTTTTCTCTGACTGACTTATTTTGCTCAGCATAATACCCTCCAGTGCCTTCCACATCGATATGCTAAATATTGATCCTTTCTGATGGCTGAGTCATATTCCATTGTATATGTATATACCATGTTTTCTTTATCCATTTATCTGTCGATGGATGTCTTGGTTCCTTCCACGGTTTGGCTATTGTGGACAATGTCGCTATAAACATTCGGGGTGCAGTTGCCCCTTCAGATCACTACATTTGTAGTTTTGGGGTAAATAAAATTGCTGGGTTGTAAGGGAGCTCTCTTTTAAGTTCTTGAGGAACCTCCATATTGTTTTCCAAAGTGGCTGTACCAGTTTCCATTCCCACTTAGAAGTGTAAGAGAGTTCCCCTTTCTCCTCACCAACATTTGTTATTTCTTCGCTTGTTAACTTTTGCAATTCTGACTGGTATGAAGTGGTATCTCATTGTCATTTGGATTTCTTTTTCCCCATGCCAAGTGATGTTGAGCAGTTTGTCAAATGTCTGTTGGCCATTTGTGTGTCTTCTTTCGAGAAATATCTGTTCATATCTCCTGCCCATTTCTTGACTCGCTTATTTGTTTTTTGGGTGTTGAGTTTGGGTGTTGAACGGTAGTAAAGCGTACGGCACTTTCATGATGCTTCCACACCCACTTTTGGAAATGCTTCTCTCTCAAGGATACCTGAAGATGTTAGTGGAGAGTTGCCGTATACGCAGACTTGCTTTTCCCAGGTGAGTGCATGGCACATTCCTTATTCAGTCACGCGCGCGCGCGCGCACACACACACACACACACACACACACACACACACACAGAGTTGAACATATTTCTGTCTCGTCAGGAAAGGAGGTGTTCGTTGAGAGACGTTTTCTCGCCAATGCTTTTGGGTGCTTGCCCTTTTCCCCCCGGAGAGTGAAGTGTATGCGCTTTTTGCCTAGGCTTCCGTACACACCCTTGAGAAGGCTTCCCTCAGCCAGAAACAAGCCGTGAGTTGAAAGAGGCGTTCCACACAGACCTCCTTCTCAGAGCGAAGCCTGTCACACTTTTCCTTGGGCCTCCACACGCACTTTAGAAAAACTTCCTCCGGGAAGCTGTGAGTTGAACGACGGGTTTCCTACAGCGGTTTTCCGTGGGGGTAAGGATATATGGCACTTGGCCTTAGGCTTCCACGCACAGATTGGAAAGGCTTCTCTCTTCGTGAAACAAGATGTGCGCTGAACGTTGCGTTCTGCGCAGGCTTGCTTTTCACACATCAGCCCATGGTACTTTCCCTAGGCTTCCACACGCGCAGTGAGTATCCCTTCCCTAAACCTGAACCAAGACGCGGGGGAAAGCTGCCTCCTACACCACCTTCTTTTCCGAGTTTCGTATAGAACCCTTGCGTTGTGCTTCCACATCCACTTTTGTCACTGCTTCGATATATCCTCCGGAGAGGGGTTCGCTTGAAAGACGGTCTCCCTCCGTCACGCTTTCAAGGAGTTAAGGATAGGGCACTCTCCTTATGCCTGCACACGTCCACTTGCAATCTCGACTGACTTCATGACCCCGTCCAATGCTACGCTGAAAGTCCCATTGCGCGCGGCCTTGTTTCTAAGAGATGAGGACAGGGAACGGCACGTTCCTTGTGCTTCCACCACGACTATATAAAAGGCTCCCGTCTCCAAGGCAAAGGATGTCAGGTGCAAGACGGCTTCTCAAAAGCGAGGTTGCCTCTTAGAGGGCGGTCTACGGCGCTCTGCTGACGCTTCCACGCCTACATATGCAAACGCTTCTGGGCTCACGAAAGAAGACGTCCGTTGAAAGCTGCCTTGTACCCCGACGCGTTTCTCGGAGTTAGGTCCAGGGAACGGTCCCTGTGCGATCACACGCAGCCTTGAGATGGCTCAGCTCTTTTCGATCGTCAGGGAGGACGTTTCTCGGAGTTAGGTCCAGGGAAAGATAGTAAAGCGTACGGCACTTTCATGATGCTTCCACACCCACTTTTGGAAATGCTTCTCTCTCCAGGATACCTGAAGATGCTAGTGGCGAGTCGCCGTAGACGCAGACTTGCTTTTCCCAGGTCAGTACATGGCACTCTCCTTATTCACTCACGCACGCGCGCGCGCGCGTGCCCTCACACACACACACACACACACACACACACACACACACACACACACACAGAGTTGAACATGTTTCTGTCTCGTCAGGAAAGAAGGTGATCGTTGAGAGACGGTTTCTCGCCGATGCTTTTGGGTTCTTGCTTTTTTCCCCCCGGAGAGAGAAGTGTAGCCGCTTTTTCCCTAGGCTTCCGTACACACCCTTGAGAAGCCTTCCGTCAGCCAGAAACAAGCCATGAGTTGAAAGAGGCGTTCCACGCAGACCTCCTTCTCAGAGCGAAGCCTGTCACACTTTTCCTTGTGAAGTCAACTAGAGAGATACAAATACTTTCTCAATGATTGCTTTAACAAAAAAGGACTAAATATCCCAATCAGAAAACATAGACTGTAAAGAGGAAGCAAGACCCATCTCTATGCTGCCTACCAGAGAATCACTTCAGACCTAAAAATAAAAGCAGATTGGAAGTAATGGGACACAAAACCATTTATCATGCAAATGGAAGTGAAAAGAAAGTTGGAGTCGTAATATTTTTATGAGACAAAATAAACTGAATTGTGGGGAAGATGGCAGAGTAGAAGGACCCTAAACTCACCTCATCCCACAGATACAACTAGGTAACACTCACACCAGAGTCACCCAGAAATGGACCTTCAGATTTCCCCACAAAACTATACAACTAAATGGAGAGAGGGAATCACATCAAAGATGGTAGGAAGGACAAGGACTCTGTAGGAATCTAAAGCCCATATTTCTGACCACCAGAGGGAGGGAACCACAGTCACAGAGGGGCCAGAAACAAACTACTACACCGGGGAGCCTCTAAAGCGTAGAGACATCCTCATAGCTTATGGCTTTGAAAATCAGAAGGGATGACATTTGTGAGCGTATACAACCAGCAGACTTAAAGCTTGGAACTTTTAAAAATCAGCTGTCTCAGCTCTGAGAGAGCACAGAAGGTGATAGGAAGCTGAGATCTGTCCTTAAAGATTAAGCAGAGCAAAGAGTGTGGAGAAGCTTGGGTGAAGCAGGTTGAAAGGTGCTTGAGGATTAAACAAGGGAGACATAGTTCCTGAACTCAGAGTTTGCTAAGGGACTTGTCCAGGAACAAAGGAGCTGGCAGGTGCCATTTCCCTCTACGGCCCCTCATTATAAACACACACCTACCTGCAAGACCAAGCACAATCTAGCAATCACTAACTTGCATAAACCATGGCCCATCCCCACACCTACCACACCTGCTTCAGTCCCAGTGCTGTGGATACCCTCCCTGATAAGACCCACACAATCCTTGACAACAATATGTCTCCCCATCACCCACAGAACACGCATGCGTCTTGTTAAAACAGCACACCCCATGTGTTGTGCACAATGACACAGTCCAGATCCAGTCTCTGTTGTTGCTATGCATTACCTTCAGAGGAGAACCAGCATCACCAAGTGAAAAATGTATGTTCTGCCCCGTATTTTCAAGAACAAGCAATATATCTGACCTTCCTAACAGAGAGATATTCTCTGAGAAGTAGGCCAAATGAGCAGACAGAGGACTATGTCCTAAACGAAAGAAGAGGACAAAGCCACAGCAAGAGACCTAAACAAAATGGATATAAGGAACATGCCTGACAGAAAATTTAAGATAACAATTATAAAGATACTCACTGGGGAAATGAAAAGAGGGAGGACATCAGAAGGGGGAACATCATTGAGACTCTTAACAAAGAGATATGAAAGAAATAATCAGAGATGTGGAACACAAGAAATGAAATGAAGAATATACTAGATAGAATAATTAGCAGGATGGACGAAGCAGAGGAACAAATTAATGAACTAGAAGACAGTAATGGAAAGTAATCAAGCGGAACAAATGAGAGGAAAAAGAAGTATGCAAAAATGAGAAGAGAATTAGGGAATTCAGTGACTCCATCCAGTGTAACAACACCCACATGAGAGGGATCCCAGAAGGTGAAAAGGGGGAAAAGGGGGCAGAAAATCTATTTGACCAAAGAAGAGCTGAAAACTTAACCTAATCTGGTGAAGGAAACCTATACAAATCCATAAGGCATAGAGATCCCCTCCCACAAAATCAACCTAAGGAGTTCCACATCAAGATACATAGTAATCAAAATGGGAAAAGGTAGTGATAAAGAAAAAACATTTAAAGCAGCAAGATAAAAGAAGACAGGTAACATGCAAGGGAAAGCCCATAAAGCTATCAGCTGAGTTTTCAGCAGAAACTATGCAGGACAGAAGAAAGTGGCGTTAAATATTCAAAGTGCTGAAGGAGAAAAATCTGCAGCAAGGAATAATTTATCCAGCAAGCCTATCCTTCAGAAAAGAAGGGGAGAAAAAGAGTTTCTTAGCCACACAAACTAAAAGAGTTCATGACCACTAAATTAACTACAAAAAATATTGAAGGGGACACTATGAGTGGGAAAAAATCGTAAGTGAGAGTAGGACAATAATGAATCAAGGAAGCAGTAAAAATAAGTATTTTTGTAAAAATCAGTTAAGGGATTCACAAAATAAAAGTATGTAAAATATGAAAACATATACCCTAACACATGAGGAGGAGTCAACAGTGGGTTTGAACTTAAACAGCATTCAACTTAATATAGACTGAAAAGGCTATATATAATCCAGGGGGTCACCACAAACCCAAACCTCTAATACACATGCAAAAGATAAAGGGAAAGAAATCCAAGAATATCATTAAGGAAAACGAGCAAACCATGAGAGAGAGAGCAAGAGAAGAAAGGATCAGAGAAAAACTACACAAAAAACTATGAAACAAGTAACAAAACATCAATAAATACATGTCTAATGATAATTAGTTTGAATGTAAATGGACTAAATGCTCCAAGCAACAGAGCATGACAGAGTTTGTATATATATATATAAAAGATTTCAGACCTAAAGACACCTGCAGATGGAAATTAAGAGATGGAGAAACATTAATCATGCAAGTGGATGTCAAAAGAAGTCAGAGTAGCAATCCTTATATCAGACAAAATAGACTTTTTTAACATTGAAATTGAATTAGCCAACATAGAGTACACCAGTAGTTTCAAATGTAGCGTTCCACAATTCATCAGTTGTGTATAACACCCAGTGTTCATCACATCGCATGCATTCCTTAATGCCCATCACACAGTTACTCCATCTCCCCGACCACCTTTCCTCCAACAACCCTCAGTTTGCTTCCAGTAGTTAGGAACCTGTCATGGATTTTCTTCCTCTCTGGTTTCTTCGCATTCATTTTCCCTCCCTTCCCCTATGATCCTCTGTGCTGTTCCTTCTATTCCACATATGAGTAAAACCATATAATAATTGTTTTTCTCTGACTGACTTATTTTGCTCAGCATAATACCCTCCAGTGCCTTCCACATCGATATGCTAAATATTGATCCTTTCTGATGGCTGAGTCACATTCCTTTGTATATGTATATACTATGTTTTCTTTATCCATTTATCTGTCAATGGATGTCTTGGTTCCTTCCGCGGTTTGGCTATTGTGGACAATGTCGCTATAAACATTTGGGGTGCAGTTGCCCCTTCAGATCACTACATTTGTAGCTTTGGGGTAAATAAAATTGCTGGGGTGTAAGGGAGCTCTGTTTTAACTTCTTGAGGAACCTCCATATTGTTTTCCAAAGTGGCTGTACCAGTTTTCATTCCCACTTAGAAGTGTAAGAGAGTTCCCCTTTCTCCTCACCAACATTTGTTATTTCTTCGCTTGTTAATTTTTGCAATTCTGACTGGTGTGAAGTGGTATCTCATTGTCATTTGGATTTCTTTTTCCCCTTGCCAAGTGCTGTTGAGCAGTTTCTCATATGTCTGTTGGCCCTTTGTGTGTCTTCTTTGGAGAAATACCTGTTCATATCTTCTGCCCATTTCTTGACTCGCTTATTTGTTTTTTGGGTGTTGAGTTTGGGTGTTGAACGGTAGTAAAGCGTACGGCACATTCATGATGCTTCCACACCCACTTTTGGAAATGCTTCTCTCTCAAGGATACCTGAAGATGTTAGTGGAGAGTTGCCGTATACGCAGACTTGCTTTTCCCAGGTGAGTGCATGGCACATTCCTTATTCACTCACGCGCGCGCGCGCGCGCACACACACACACACACACACACACAGAGAGTTGAACATGTTTCTGTCTCGTCAGGAAAGGAGGTGTTCGTTGAGAGACGGTTTCTCGCCAATGCTTTTGGGTGCTTGCCCTTTTCCCCCCGGAGAGTGAAGTGTATGTGCTTTTTCCGTAGGCTTCAGTACACACCCTTGAGAAGCCTTCCGTCAGTCAGAAACAAGCCGTGAGTTGAAAGAGGCGTTCCACACAGACCTCCTTCTCAGAGCGAAGCCTGTCACACTTTTCCTTGGGCCTCCACACGCACTTTAGAAAAACTTGCTCCGGGAAGCTGTGAGTTGAACGACGGGATTCCTACAGCGGTTTTCCGTGGGGGTAAGGATATATGGCACTTGGCCTTAGGCTTCCACGCACACATTGGAAACGGCTTCTCTCTTCGTGAAACAAGATGTGCGCTGAACGTTGCGTTCTGCGCAGGCTTGCTTTTCACACATCAGCCGATGGTACTTTCCCTAGGCTTCCACACGCGCAGTGAGTATCCCTTCCCTAAACCTGAACCAAGACGCGGGGGAAAGCTGCCTTCTACACCACCTTCTTTTCCGAGTTTCGTATAGAACACTTGCGTTGTGCTTCCACATCCACTTTTGTCACTGCTTCGATATATCCTCCGGAGAGGGGTTCGCTTGAAAGACGGTCTCCCTCCGTCACGCTTTCAAGGAGTTAAGGATAGGGCACTCTCCTTATGCTTGCACACGTCCACTTGCAATCTCGACTGACTTCATGACCCCGTCCATATGCTACGCTGAAAGTCCCATTGCGCGCGGCCTTGTTTCTAAGAGATGAGGACAGGGCACGGCACGTTCCTTGTGCTTCCACCACGACTATATAAAAGGCTCCCGTCTCCAAGGCAAAGGATGTCAGGTGCAAGACGGCTTCGCAAAAGCGAGGTTGCCTCTTAGAGGGCGGTCTACGGCGCTCTGCTGACGCTTCCACGCCTACATATGCAAACGCTTCTGGGCTCACGAAAGAAGACGTCCGTTGAAAGCTGCCTTGTACCCCGACGCGTTTCTCGGAGTTAGGTCCAGGGAACGGTCCCTGTGCGATCACACGCAGCCTTGAGATGGCTCAGCTCTTTTCGATCGTCAGGGAGGACGTTTCTCGGAGTTAGGTCCAGGGAAAGGTAGTAAAGCGTACGGCACTTTCATGATGCTTCCACACCCACTTTTGGAAATGCTTCTCTCTCCAGGATACCTGAAGATGCTAGTGGCGAGTCGCTGTATACGCAGACTTGCTTTTCCCAGGTCAGTACATGGCACTCTCCTTATTCACTCATGCACGCGCGCGCGCGCATGCCCTCACACACACACACACACACACACACACACACACACACACACACACAGAGTTGAACATGTTTCTGTCTCGTCAGGAAAGAAGGTGATCGTTGAGAGACGGTTTCTCGCCGATGCTTTTGGGTTCTTGCTTTTTTCCCCCCGGAGAGAGAAGTGTAGCCGCTTTTTCCCTAGGCTTCCGTACACACTCTTGAGAAGCCTTCCGTCAGTCAGAAACAAGCCATGAGTTGAAAGAGGCGTTCCACGCAGACCGCCTTCTCAGAGCGAAGCCTGTCACACTTTTCCTTGAGAAGTAAACTAGAGAGATACAAATACTTTCTCAATGATTGCTTTAACAAAAAAGGACTAAATATCCCAATCAGAAAACATAGACTGTAAAGAGGAAGCAAGACCCATCTCTATGCTGCCTACCAGAGAATCACTTCAGACCTAAAAATAAAAGCAGATTGGAAGTAATGGGACACAAAACCATTTATCATGCAAATGGAAGTGAAAAGAAAGTTGGAGTCGTAATATTTTTATGAGACAAAATAAACTGAATTGTGGGGAAGATGGCAGAGTAGAAGGACCCTAAACTCACCTCATCCCACAGATACAACTAGGTAACACTCACACCAGAGTCACCCAGAAATGGACCTTCAGATTTCCCCACAAAACTATACAACTAAATGGAGAGAGGGAATCACATCAAAGATGATAGGAAGGACAAGGACTCTGTAGGAATCTAAAGCCCATATTTCTGACCACCAGAGGGAGGGAACCACAGTCACAGAGGGGCCAGAAACAAACTACTACACCGGGGAGCCTCTAAAGCGTAGAGACATCCTCATAGCTTATGGCTTTGAAAATCAGAAGGGATGACATTTGTGAGCGTATACAACCAGCAGACTTAAAGCTTGGAACTTTTAAAAATCAGCTGTCTCAGCTCTGAGAGAGCACAGAAGGTGATAGGAAGCTGAGATCTGTCCTTAAAGATTAAGCAGAGCAAAGAGTGTGGAGAAGCTTGGGTGAAGCAGGTTGAAAGGTGCTTGAGGATTAAACAAGGGAGACATAGTTCCTGAACTCAGAGTTTGCTAAGGGACTTGTCCAGGAACAAAGGAGCTGGCAGGTGCCATTTCCCTCTACGGCCCCTCATTATAAACACACACCTACCTGCAAGACCAAGCACAATCTAGCAATCACTAACTTGCATAAACCATGGCCCATCCCCACCCCTACCAGACCTGCTTCAGTCCCAGTGCTGTGGATACCCTCCCTGATAAGACCCACACAATCCTTGACAACAATATGTCTCCCCATCACCCACAGAACACGCATGCATCTTGTTAAAACAGCACACCCCATGTGTTGTGCACAATGACACAGTCCAGATCCAGTCTCTGTTGTTGCTATGCATTACCTTCAGAGGAGAACCAGCATCACCAAGTGAAAAATGTATGTTCTGCCCCGTATTTTCAAGAACATGCAATATATCTGACCTTCCTAACAGAGAGATATTCTCTGAGAAGTAGGCCAAATGAGCAGACAGAGGACTATGTCCTAAACGAAAGAAGAGGACAAAGCCACAGCAAGAGACCTAAACAAAATGGATATAAGGAACATGCCTGACAGAAAATTTAAGATAACAATTATAAAGATACTCACTGGGGAAATGAAAAGAGGGAGGACATCAGAAGGGGGAACATCATTGAGACTCTTAACAAAGAGATATGAAAGAAATAATCAGAGATGTGGAACACAAGAAATGAAATGAAGAATATACTAGATAGAATAATTAGCAGGATGGACGAAGCAGAGGAACAAATTAATGAACTAGAAGACAGTAATGGAAAGTAATCAAGCGGAACAAATGAGAGGAAAAAGAAGTATGCAAAAATGAGAAGAGAATTAGGGAATTCAGTGACTCCATCCAGTGTAACAACACCCACATTAGAGGGATCCCAGAAGGTGAAAAGGGGGAAAAGGGGGCAGAAAATCTATTTGACCAAAGAAGAGCTGAAAACTTAACCTAATCTGGTGAAGGAAACGTATACAAATCCATAAGGCATAGAGATCCCCTCCCACAAAATCAACCTAAGGAGGTCCACAACAAGATACATAGTAATCAAAATGGGAAAAGGTAGTGATAAAGAAAAAACATTTAAAGCAGCAAGATAAAAGAAGACAGGTAACATGCAAGGGAAAGCCCATAAAGCTATCAGCTGAGTTTTCAGCAGAAACTATGCAGGACAGAAGAAAGTGGCGTTAAATATTCAAAGTGCTGAAGGAGAAAAATCTGCAGCAAGGAATAATTTATCCAGCAAGCCTATCCTTCAGAAAAGAAGGGGAGAAAAAGAGTTTCTTAGCCACACAAACTAAAAGAGTTCATGACCACTAAATTAACTACAAAAAATATTGAAGGGGACACTATGAGTGGAAAAAAATCGTAAGTGAGAGTATGACAATAATGAATCAAGGAAGCAGTAAAAATAAGTATTTCTGTAAAAATCAGTTAAGGGATTCACAAAATAAAAGTATGTAAAATATGAAAACATATACCCTAACACATGAGGAGGAGTCAACAGTGGGTTTGAACTTAAACAGCATTCAACTTAATATAGACTGAAAAGGCTATATATAATCCAGGGGGTCACCACAAACCCAAACCTCTAATACACATGCAAAAGATAAAGGGAAAGAAATCCAAGAATATCATTAAAGAAAACGAGCAAACCATGAGAGAGAGAGCAAGAGAAGAAAGGATCAGAGAAAAACTACACAAAAAACTATGAAACAAGTAACAAAACATCAATAAATACATGTCTAATGATAATTAGTTTGAATGTAAATGGACTAAATGCTCCAAGCAACAGAGCATGACAGAGTTTGTATATATATATAAAAGATTTCACACCTAAAGACACCTGCAGATGGAAATTAAGAGATGGAGAAACATTAATCATGCAAGTGGATGTCAAAAGAAGTCAGAGTAGCAATCCTTATATCAGACAAAATAGACTTTTTTAACATTGAAATTGAATTAGCCAACATAGAGTACACCAGTAGTTTCAAATGTAGCGTTCCACAATTCATCAGTTGTGTATAACACCCAGTGTTCATCACATCGCATGCATTCCTTAATGCCCATCACACAGTTACTCCATCTCCCCGACCACCTTTCCTCCAACAACCCTCAGTTTGCTTCCAGTAGTTAGGAACCTGTCATGGATTTTCTTCCTCTCTGGTTTCTTCGCATTCATTTTCCCTCCCTTCCCCTATGATCCTCTGTGCTGTTCCTTCTATTCCACATATGAGTAAAACCATATAATAATTGTTTTTCTCTGACTGACTTATTTTGCTCAGCATAATACCCTCCAGTGCCTTCCACATCGATATGCTAAATATTGATCCTTTCTGATGGCTGAGTCACATTCCTTTGTATATGTATATACCATGTTTTCTTTATCCATTTATCTGTCAATGGATGTCTTGGTTCCTTCCACGGTTTGGCTATTGTGGACAATGTCGCTATAAACATTTGGGGTGCAGTTGCCCCTTCAGATCACTACATTTGTAGCTTTGGGGTAAATAATATTGCTGGGGTGTAAGGGAGCTCTGTTTTAACTTCTTGAGGAACCTCCATATTGTTTTCCAAAGTGGCTGTACCAGTTTTCATTCCCACTTAGAAGTGTAAGAGAGTTCCCCTTTCTCCTCACCAACATTTGTTATTTCTTCGCTTGTTAATTTTTGCAATTCTGACTGGTGTGAAGTGGTATCTCATTGTCATTTGGATTTCTTTTTCCCCTTGCCAAGTGCTGTTGAGCAGTTTCTCATATGTCTGTTGGCCCTTTGTGAGTCTTCTTTGGAGAAATACCTGTTCATATCTTCTGCCCATTTCTTGACTCGCTTATTTGTTTTTTGGGTGTTGAGTTTGGGTGTTGAACGGTAGTAAAGCGTACGGCACTTTCATGATGCTTCCACACCCACTTTTGGAAATGCTTCTCTCTCAAGGATACCTGAAGATGTTAGTGGAGAGTTGCCGTATACGCAGACTTGCTTTTCCCAGGTGAGTGCATGGCACATTCCTTATTCACTCACGCGCGCGCGCGCGCGCGCGCACACACACACACACACACACAGAGAGTTGAACATGTTTCTGTCTCGTCAGGAAAGGAGGTGTTCGTTGAGAGACGGTTTCTCGCCAATGCTTTTGGGTGCTTGCCCTTTTCCCCCCGGAGAGTGAAGTGTATGTGCTTTTTCCGTAGGCTTCAGTACACACCCTTGAGAAGCCTTCCGTCAGTCAGAAACAAGCCGTGAGTTGAAAGAGGCGTTCCACACAGACCTCCTTCTCAGAGCGAAGCCTGTCACACTTTTCCTTGGGCCTCCACACGCACTTTAGAAAAACTTGCTCCGGAAAGCTGTGAGTTGAACGACGGGTTTCCTACAGCGGTTTTCCGTGGGGGTAAGGATATATGGCACTTGGCCTTAGGCTTCCACGCACACATTGGAAACGGCTTCTCTCTTCGTGAAACAAGATGTGCGCTGAACGTTGCGTTCTGCGCAGGCTTGCTTTTCACACATCAGCCGATGGTACTTTCCCTAGGCTTCCACACGCGCAGTGAGTATCCCTTCCCTAAACCTGAACCAAGACGCGGGGGAAAGCTGCCTTCTACACCACCTTCTTTTCCGAGTTTCGTATAGAACCCTTGCGTTGTGCTTCCACATCCACTTTTGTCACTGCTTCGATATATCCTCCGGAGAGGGGTTCGCTTGAAAGACGGTCTCCCTCCGTCACGCTTTCAAGGAGTTAAGGATAGGGCACTCTCCTTATGCTTGCACACGTCCACTTGCAATCTCGACTGACTTCATGACCCCGTCCATATGCTACGCTGAAAGTCCCATTGTGCGCGGCCTTGTTTCTAAGAGATGAGGACAGGGCACGGCACGTTCCTTGTGCTTCCACCACGACTATATAAAAGGCTCCGTCTCCAAGGCAAAGGATGTCAGGTGCAAGACGGCTTCGCAAAAGCGAGGTTGCCTCTTAGAGGGCGGTCTACGGCGCTCTGCTGACGCTTCCACGCCTACATATGCAAACGCTTCTGGGCTCACGAAAGAAGACGTCCGTTGAAAGCTGCCTTGTACCCCGACGCGTTTCTCGGAGTTAGGTCCAGGGAACGGTCCCTGTGCGATCACACGCAGCCTTGAGATGGCTCAGCTCTTTTCGATCGTCAGGGAGGACGTTTCTCGGAGTTAGGTCCAGGGAAAGGTAGTAAAGCGTACGGCACTTTCATGATGCTTCCACACCCACTTTTGGAAATGCTTCTCTCTCCAGGATACCTGAAGATGCTAGTGGCGAGTCGCTGTATACGCAGACTTGCTTTTCCCAGGTCAGTACATGGCACTCTCCTTATTCACTCACGCACGCGCGCGCGCGCGTGCCCTCACACACACACACACACACACACACACACACACACACACACAGAGTTGAACATGTTTCTGTCTCGTCAGGAAAGAAGGTGATCGTTGAGAGACGGTTTCTCGCCGATGCTTTTGGGTTCTTGCTTTTTTCCCCCCGGAGAGAGAAGTGTAGCCGCTTTTTCCCTAGGCTTCCGTACACACTCTTGAGAAGCCTTCCGTCAGCCAGAAACAAGCCATGAGTTGAAAGAGGCGTTCCACGCAGACCGCCTTCTCAGAGCGAAGCCTGTCACACTTTTCCTTGTGAAGTAAACGAGAGAGATACAAATACTTTCTCAATGATTGCTTTAACAAAAAAGGACTAAATATCCCAATCAGAAAACATAGACTGTAAAGAGGAAGCAAGACCCATCTCTATGCTGCCTAGCAGAGAATCACTTCAGACCTAAAAATAAAAGCAGATTGGAAGTAATGGGACACAAAACCATTTATCATGCAAATGGAAGTGAAAAGAAAGTTGGAGTCGTAATATTTTTATGAGACAAAATAAACTGAATTGTGGGGAAGATGGCAGAGTAGAAGGACCCTAAACTCACCTCATCCCACAGATACAACTAGGTAACACTCACACCAGAGTCACCCAGAAATGGACCTTCAGGTTTCCCCACAAAACTATACAACTAAATGGAGAGAGGGAATCACATCAAAGATGATAGGAAGGACAAGGACTCTGTAGGAATCTAAAGCCCATATTTCTGACCACCAGAGGGAGGGAACCACAGTCACAGAGGGGCCAGAAACAAACTACTACACCGGGGAGCCTCTAAAGCGTAGAGACATCCTCATAGCTTATGGCTTTGAAAATCAGAAGGGATGACATTTGTGAGCGTATACAACCAGCAGACTTAAAGCTTGGAACTTTTAAAAATCAGCTGTCTCAGCTCTGAGAGAGCACAGAAGGTGATAGGAAGATGAGATCTGTCCTTAAAGATTAAGCAGAGCAAAGAGTGTGGAGAAGCTTGGGTGAAGCAGGTTGAAAGGTGCTTGAGGATTAAACAAGGGAGACATAGTTCCTGAACTCAGAGTTTGCTAAGGGACTTGTCCAGGAACAAAGGAGCTGGCAGGTGCCATTTCCCTCTACGGCCCCTCATTATAAACACACACCTACCTGCAAGACCAAGCACAATCTAGCAATCACTAACTTGCATAAACCATGGCCCATCCCCACCCCTACCAGACCTGCTTCAGTCCCAGTGCTGTGGATACCCTCCCTGATAAGACCCACACAATCCTTGACAACAATATGTCTCCCCATCACCCACAGAACACGCATGCATCTTGTTAAAACAGCACACCCCATGTGTTGTGCACAATGACACAGTCCAGATCCAGTCTCTGTTGTTGCTATGCATTACCTTCAGAGGAGAACCAGCATCACCAAGTGAAAAATGTATGTTCTGCCCCGTATTTTCAAGAACAAGCAATATATCTGACCTTCCTAACAGAGAGATATTCTCTGAGAAGTAGGCCAAATGAGCAGACAGAGGACTATGTCCTAAACGAAAGAAGAGGACAAAGCCACAGCAAGAGACCTAAACAAAATGGATATAAGGAACATGCCTGACAGAAAATTTAAGATAACAATTATAAAGATACTCACTGGGGAAATGAAAAGAGGGAGGACATCAGAAGGGGGAACATCATTGAGACTCTTAACAAAGAGATATGAAAGAAATAATCAGAGATGTGGAACACAAGAAATGAAATGAAGAATATACTAGATAGAATAATTAGCAGGATGGACGAAGCAGAGGAACAAATTAATGAACTAGAAGACAGTAATGGAAAGTAATCAAGCGGAACAAATGAGAGGAAAAAGAAGTATGCAAAAATGAGAAGAGACTTAGGGAATTCAGTGACTCCATCCAGTGTAACAACACCCACATGAGAGGGATCCCAGAAGGTGAAAAGGGGGAAAAGGGGGCAGAAAATCTATTTGACCAAAGAAGAGCTGAAAACTTAACCTAATCTGGTGAAGGAAACCTATACAAATCCATAAGGCATAGAGATCCCCTCCCACAAAATCAACCTAAGGAGGTCCACATCAAGATACATAGTAATCAAAATGGGAAAAGGTAGTGATAAAGAAAAAACATTTAAAGCAGCAAGATAAAAGAAGACAGGTAACATGCAAGGGAAAGCCCATAAAGCTATCAGCTGAGTTTTCAGCAGAAACTATGCAGGACAGAAGAAAGTGGCGTTAAATATTCAAAGTGCTGAAGGAGAAAAATCTGCAGCAAGGAATAATTTATCCAGCAAGCCTATCCTTCAGAAAAGAAGGGGAGAAAAAGAGTTTCTTAGCCACACAAACTAAAAGAGTTCATGACCACTAAATTAACTACAAAAAATATTGAAGGGGACACTATGAGTGGAAAAAAATCGTAAGTGAGAGTATGACAATAATGAATCAAGGAAGCAGTAAAAATAAGTATTTCTGTAAAAATCAGTTAAGGGATTCACAAAATAAAAGTATGTAAAATATGAAAACATATACCCTAACACATGAGGAGGAGTCAACAGTGGGTTTGAACTTAAACAGCATTCAACTTAATATAGACTGAAAAGGCTATATATAATCCAGGGGGTCACCACAAACCCAAACCTCTAATACACATGCAAAAGATAAAGGGAAAGAAATCCAAGAATATCATTAAAGAAAACGAGCAAACCATGAGAGAGAGAGCAAGAGAAGAAAGGATCAGAGAAAAACTACACAAAAAACTATGAAACAAGTAACAAAACATCAATAAATACATGTCTAATGATAATTAGTTTGAATGTAAATGGACTAAATGCTCCAAGCAACAGAGCATGACAGAGTTTGTATATATATATAAAAGATTTCACACCTAAAGACACCTGCAGATGGAAATTAAGAGATGGAGAAACATTAATCATGCAAGTGGATGTCAAAAGAAGTCAGAGTAGCAATCCTTATATCAGACAAAATAGACTTTTTTAACATTGAAATTGAATTAGCCAACATAGAGTACACCAGTAGTTTCAAATGTAGCGTTCCACAATTCATCAGTTGTGTATAACACCCAGTGTTCATCACATCGCATGCATTCCTTAATGCCCATCACACAGTTACTCCATCTCCCCGACCACCTTTCCTCCAACAACCCTCAGTTTGCTTCCAGTAGTTAGGAACCTGTCATGGATTTTCTTCCTCTCTGGTTTCTTCGCATTCATTTTCCCTCCCTTCCCCTATGATCCTCTGTGCTGTTCCTTCTATTCCACATATGAGTAAAACCATATAATAATTGTTTTTCTCTGACTGACTTATTTTGCTCAGCATAATACCCTCCAGTGCCTTCCACATCGATATGCTAAATATTGATCCTTTCTGATGGCTGAGTCACATTCCTTTGTATATGTATATACCATGTTTTCTTTATCCATTTATCTGTCAATGGATGTCTTGGTTCCTTCCACGGTTTGGCTATTGTGGACAATGTCGCTATAAACATTTGGGGTGCAGTTGCCCCTTCAGATCACTACATTTGTAGCTTTGGGGTAAATAAAATTGCTGGGGTGTAAGGGAGCTCTGTTTTAACTTCTTGAGGAACCTCCATATTGTTTTCCAAAGTGGCTGTACCAGTTTTCATTCCCACTTAGAAGTGTAAGAGAGTTCCCCTTTCTCCTCACCAACATTTGTTATTTCTTCGCTTGTTAATTTTTGCAATTCTGACTGGTGTGAAGTGGTATCTCATTGTCATTTGGATTTCTTTTTCCCCTTGCCAAGTGCTGTTGAGCAGTTTCTCATATGTCTGTTGGCCCTTTGTGTGTCTTCTTTGGAGAAATACCTGTTCATATCTTCTGCCCATTTCTTGACTCGCTTATTTGTTTTTTGGGTGTTGAGTTTGGGTGTTGAACGGTAGTAAAGCGTACGGCACTTTCATGATGCTTCCACACCCACTTTTGGAAATGCTTCTCTCTCAAGGATACCTGAAGATGTTAGTGGAGAGTTGCCGTATACGCAGACTTGCTTTTCCCAGGTGAGTGCATGGCACATTCCTTATTCACTCACGCGCGCGCGCGCGCACACACACACACACACACACACACACAGAGAGTTGAACATGTTTCTGTCTCGTCAGGAAAGGAGGTGTTCGTTGAGCGACGGTTTCTCGCCAATGCTTTTGGGTGCTTGCCCTTTTCCCCCCGGAGAGTGAAGTGTATGTGCTTTTTCCGTAGGCTTCAGTACACACCCTTGAGAAGCCTTCCGTCAGTCAGAAACAAGCCGTGAGTTGAAAGAGGCGTTCCACACAGACCTCCTTCTCAGAGCGAAGCCTGTCACACTTTTCCTTGGGCCTCCACACGCACTTTAGAAAAACTTCCTCCGGGAAGCTGTGAGTTGAACGACGGGTTTCCTACAGCGGTTTTCCGTGGGGGTAAGGATATATGGCACTTGGCCTTAGGCTTCCACGCACACATTGGAAACGGCTTCTCTCTTCGTGAAACAAGATGTGCGCTGAACGTTGCGTTCTGCGCAGGCTTGCTTTTCACACATCAGCCGATGGTACTTTCCCTAGGCTTCCACACGCGCAGTGAGTATCCCTTCCCTAAACCTGAACCAAGACGCGGGGGAAAGCTGCCTTCTACACCACCTTCTTTTCCGAGTTTCGTATAGAACCCTTGCGTTGTGCTTCCACATCCACTTTTGTCACTGCTTCGATATATCCTCCGGAGAGGGGTTCGCTTGAAAGACGGTCTCCCTCCGTCACGCTTTCAAGGAGTTAAGGATAGGGCACTCTCCTTATGCTTGCACACGTCCACTTGCAATCTCGACTGACTTCATGACCCCGTCCATATGCTACGCTGAAAGTCCCATTGCGCGCGGCCTTGTTTCTAAGAGATGAGGACAGGGCACGGCACGTTCCTTGTGCTTCCGCCACGACTATATAAAAGGCTCCCGTCTCCAAGGCAAAGGATGTCAGGTGCAAGACGGCTTCGCAAAAGCGAGGTTGCCTCTTAGAGGGCGGTCTACGGCGCTCTGCTGACGCTTCCACGCCTACATATGCAAACGCTTCTGGGCTCACGAAAGAAGACGTCCGTTGAAAGCTGCCTTGTACCCCGACGCGTTTCTCGGAGTTAGGTCCAGGGAACGGTCCCTGTGCGATCACACGCAGCCTTGAGATGGCTCAGCTCTTTTCGATCGTCAGGGAGGACGTTTCTCGGAGTTAGGTCCAGGGAAAGGTAGTAAAGCGTACGGCACTTTCATGATGCTTCCACACCCACTTTTGGAAATGCTTCTCTCTCCAGGATACCTGAAGATGCTAGTGGCGAGTCGCTGTATACGCAGACTTGCTTTTCCCAGGTCAGTATATGGCACTCTCCTTATTCACTCACGCAAGCGCGCGCGCGCGTGCCCTCACACACACGCACACACACACACACACACACACACACACACACACAGAGTTGAACATGTTTCTGTCTCGTCAGGAAAGAAGGTGATCGTTGAGAGACGGTTTCTCGCCGATGCTTTTGGGTTCTTGCTTTTTTCCCCCCGGAGAGAGAAGTGTAGCCGCTTTTTCCCTAGGCTTCCGTACACACTCTTGAGAAGCCTTCCGTCAGCCAGAAACAAGCCATGAGTTGAAAGAGGCGTTCCACGCAGACCGCCTTCTCAGAGCGAAGCCTGTCACACTTTTCCTTGTGAAGTAAACTAGAGAGATACAAATACTTTCTCAATGATTGCTTTAACAAAAAAGGACTAAATATCCCAATCAGAAAACATAGACTGTAAAGAGGAAGCAAGACCCATCTCTATGCTGCCTAGCAGAGAATCACTTCAGACCTAAAAATAAAAGCAGATTGGAAGTAATGGGACACAAAACCATTTATCATGCAAATGGAAGTGAAAAGAAAGTTGGAGTCGTAATATTTTTATGAGACAAAATAAACTGAATTGTGGGGAAGATGGCAGAGTAGAAGGACCCTAAACTCACCTCATCCCACAGATACAACTAGGTAACACTCACACCAGAGTCACCCAGAAATGGACCTTCAGATTTCCCCACAAAACTATACAACTAAATGGAGAGAGGGAATCACATCAAAGATGATAGGAAGGACAAGGACTCTGTAGGAATCTAAAGCCCATATTTCTGACCACCAGAGGGAGGGAACCACAGTCACAGAGGGGCCAGAAACAAACTACTACACCGGGGAGCCTCTAAAGCGTAGAGACATCCTCATAGCTTATGGCTTTGAAAATCAGAAGGGATGACATTTGTGAGCGTATACAACCAGCAGACTTAAAGCTTGGAACTTTTCAAAATCAGCTGTCTCAGCTCTGAGAGAGCACAGAAGGTGATAGGAAGCTGAGATCTGTCCTTAAAGATTAAGCAGAGCAAAGAGTGTGGAGAAGCTTGGGTGAAGCAGGTTGAAAGGTGCTTGAGGATTAAACAAGGGAGACATAGTTCCTGAACTCAGAGTTTGCTAAGGGACTTGTCCAGGAACAAAGGAGCTGGCAGGTGCCATTTCCCTCTACGGCCCCTCATTATAAACACACACCTACCTGCAAGACCAAGCACAATCTAGCAATCACTAACTTGCATAAACCATGGCCCATCCCCACACCTACCACACCTGCTTCAGTCCCAGTGCTGTGGATACCCTCCCTGATAAGACCCACACAATCCTTGACAACAATATGTCTCCCCATCACCCACAGAACACGCATGCATCTTGTTAAAACAGCACACCCCATGTGTTGTGCACAATGACACAGTCCAGATCCAGTCTCTGTTGTTGCTATGCATTACCTTCAGAGGAGAACCAGCATCACCAAGTGAAAAATGTATGTTCTGCCCCGTATTTTCAAGAACAAGCAATATATCTGACCTTCCTAACAGAGAGATATTCTCTGAGAAGTAGGCCAAATGAGCAGACAGAGGACTATGTCCTAAACGAAAGAAGAGGACAAAGCCACAGCAAGAGACCTAAACAAAATGGATATAAGGAACATGCCTGACAGAAAATTTAAGATAACAATTATAAAGATACTCACTGGGGAAATGAAAAGAGGGAGGACATCAGAAGGGGGAACATCATTGAGACTCTTAACAAAGAGATATGAAAGAAATAATCAGAGATGTGGAACACAAGAAATGAAATGAAGAATATACTAGATAGAATAATTAGCAGGATGGACGAAGCAGAGGAACAAATTAATGAACTAGAAGACAGTAATGGAAAGTAATCAAGCGGAACAAATGAGAGGAAAAAGAAGTATGCAAAAATGAGAAGAGACTTAGGGAATTCAGTGACTCCATCCAGTGTAACAACACCCACATGAGAGGGATCCCAGAAGGTGAAAAGGGGGAAAAGGGGGCAGAAAATCTATTTGACCAAAGAAGAGCTGAAAACTTAACCTAATCTGGTGAAGGAAACCTATACAAATCCATAAGGCATAGAGATCCCCTCCCACAAAATCAACCTAAGGAGGTCCACATCAAGATACATAGTAATCAAAATGGGAAAAGGTAGTGATAAAGAAAAAACATTTAAAGCAGCAAGATAAAAGAAGACAGTTAACATGCAAGGGAAAGCCCATAAATCTATCAGCTGAGTTTTCAGCAGAAACTATGCAGGACAGAAGAAAGTGGCGTTAAATATGCAAAGTGCTGAAGGAGAAAAATCTGCAGTAAGGAATAATTTATCCAGCAAGCCTATCCTTCAGAAGAGAAGGGGAGAAAAAGAGTTTCTTAGCCACACAAACTAAAAGAGTTCATGACCACTAAATTAACTACAAAAAATATTGAAGGGGACACTATGAGTGGAAAAAAATCGTAAGTGAGAGTATGACAATAATGAATCAAGGAAGCAGTAAAAATAAGTATTTCTGTAAAAATCAGTTAAGGGATTCACAAAATAAAAGTATGTAAAATATGAAAACATATACCCTAACACATGAGGAGGAGTCAACAGTGGGTTTGAACTTAAACAGCATTCAACTTAATATAGACTGAAAAGGCTATATATAATCCAGGGGGTCACCACAAACCCAAACCTCTAATACACATGCAAAAGATAAAGGGAAAGAAATCCAAGAATATCATTAAAGAAAACGAGCAAACCATGAGAGAGAGAGCAAGAGAAGAAAGGATCAGAGAAAAACTACACAAAAAACTATGAAACAAGTAACAAAACATCAATAAATACATGTCTAATGATAATTAGTTTGAATGTAAATGGACTAAATGCTCCAAGCAAAAGAGCATGACAGAGTTTGTATATATATATAAAAGATTTCACACCTAGAGACACCTGCAGATGGAAATTAAGAGATGGAGAAACATTAATCATGCAAGTGGATGTCAAGAGAAGTCAGAGTAGCAATCCTTATATCAGACAAAATAGACTTTTTTAACATTGAAATTGAATTAGCCAACATAGAGTACACCAGTAATTTCAAATGTAGCGTTCCACAATTCATCAGTTGTGTATAACACCCAGTGTTCACCACATCACATGCATTCCTTAATGCCCATCACACAGTTACTCCATCTCCCCACCCACCTTTCCTCCAGCAACCCTCAGTTTGTTTCCAATAGCTGGGAACCTGTCATGGATTTTCTTCCTCTCTGGTTTCTTCGCATTCATTTTCCCTCCCTTCCCCTATGATCCTCTGTGCTGTTCCTTCTATTCCACATATGAGTAAAACCATATAATAATTGTTTTTCTCTGACTGACTTATTTTGCTCAGCATAATACCGTCCAGTGCCTTCCACATCGATATGCTAAATATTGATCCTTTCTGATGGCTGAATCATATTCCATTGTATATGTATATACCATGTTTTCTTTATCCATTTATCTGTCGATGGATGTCTTGGTTCCTTCCACGGTTTGGCTATTGTGGACAATGTCGCTATAAACATTCGGGGTGCAGTTGCCCCTTCAGATCACTACATTTGTAGCTTTGGGGTAAATAAAATTGCTGGGTTGTAAGGGAGCTCTCTTTTAAGTTCTTGAGGAACCTCCATAATGTTTTCCAAAGTGGCTGTACCAGTTTTCATTCCCACTTAGAAGTGTAAGAGAGTTCCCCTTTCTCCTCACCAACATTTGTTATTTCTTCACTTGTTAATTTTTGCAATTCTGACTGGTGTGAAGTGGTATCTCATTGTCATTTGGATTTCTTTTTCCCCATGCCAAGTGATGTTGAGCAGTTTGTCATATGTCTGTTGGCCATTTGTGTGTCTTCTTTGGAGAAATATCTGTTCATATCTTCTGCCCATTTCTACTCGCTTATTTGTTTTTTGGGTGTTGAGTTTGGGTGTTGAACGGTAGTAAAGCGTACGGCACTTTCATGATGCTTCCACACCCACTTTTGGAAATGCTTCTCTCTCAAGGATACCTGAAGATGTTAGTGGAGAGTTGCCGTATACGCAGACTTGCTTTTCCCAGGTGAGTGCATGGCACATTCCTTATTCACTCACGCGCGCGCGCGCGCGCACACACACACACACACACACACACACACACACACAGAGTTGAACATGTTTCTGTCTCGTCAGGAAAGGAGGTGTTCGTTGAGAGACGGTTTCTCGCCAATGCTTTTGGGTGCTTGCCCTTTTCCCCCCGGAGAGTGAAGTGTATGCGCTTTTTGCCTAGGCTTCCGTACACACCCTTGAGAAGCCTTCCCTCAGCCAGAAACAAGCCGTGAGTTGAAAGAGGCGTTCCACACAGACCTCCTTCTCAGAGCGAAGCCTGTCACACTTTTCCTTGGGCCTCCACACGCACTTTAGAAAAACTTCCTCCGGGAAGCTGTGAGTTGAACGACGGGTTTCCTACAGCGGTTTTCCGTGGGGGTAAGGATATATGGCACTTGGCCTTAGGCTTCCACGCACACATTGGAAAGGCTTCTCTCTTCGTGAAACAAGATGTGCGCTGAACGTTGCGTTCTGCGCAGGCTTGGTTTTCACACATCAGCCCATGGTACTTTCCCTAGGCTTCCACACGCGCAGTGAGTATCCCTTCCCTAAACCTGAACCAAGACGCGGGGGAAAGCTGCCTTCTACACCACCTTCTTTTCCGAGTTTCGTATAGAACCCTTGCGTTGTGCTTCCACATCCACTTTTGTCACTGCTTCGATATATCCTCCGGAGAGGGGTTCGCTTGAAAGACGGTCTCCCTCCGTCACGCTTTCAAGGAGTTAAGGATAGGGCACTCTCCTTATGCCTGCACACGTCCACTTGCAATCTCGACTGACTTCATGACCCCGTCCATATGCTACGCTGAAAGTCCCATTGCGCGCGGCCTTGTTTCTAAGAGATGAGGACAGGGCACGGCACGTTCCTTGTGCTTCCACCACGACTATATAAAAGGCTACCGTCTCCAAGACAAAGGATGTCAGGTGCAAGACGGCTTCGCAAAAGCGAGGTTGCCTCTTAGAGGGCGGTCTACGGCGCTCTCCTGACGCTTCCACGCCTACATATGCAAACGCTTCTGGGCTCACGAAAGAAGACGTCCGTTGAAAGCTGCCTTGTACCCCGACGGGTTTTCCGGAGTTAGGTCCAGGGAACGGTCCCTGTGCGATCACATGCAGCCTTGAGATGGCTCAGCTCTTTTCGATCGTCAGGGAGGACGTTTCTCGGAGTTAGGTCCAGGGAAAGGTAGTAAAGCGTACGGCACGTTCATGATGCTTCCACACCCACTTTTGGAAATGCTTCTCTCTCCAGGATACCTGAAGATGCTAGTGGCGAGTCGCCGTAGACGCAGACTTGCTTTTCCCAGGTCAGTACATGGCACTCTCCTTATTCACTCACGCACGCGCGCGCGCGCGTGCCCTCACACACACACACACACACACACACACACACACAGAGTTGAACATGTTTCTGTCTCGTCAGGAAAGAAGGTGATCGTTGAGAGACGGTTTCTCGCCGATGCTTTTGGGTTCTTGCTTTTTTCCCCCCGGAGAGAGAAGTGTAGCCGCTTTTTCCCTAGGCTTCCGTACACACCCTTGAGAAGCCTTCCGTCAGCCAGAAACAAGCCATGAGTTGAAAGAGGCGTTCCACGCAGACCTCCTTCTCAGAGCGAAGCCTGTCACACTTTTCCTTGTGAAGTAAACTAGAGAGATACAAATACTTTCTCAATGATTGCTTTAACAAAAAAGGACTAAATATCCCAATCAGAAAACATAGACTGTAAAGAGGAAGCAAGACACATCTCTATGCTGCCTACCAGAGAATCACTTCAGACCTAAAAATAAAAGCAGATTGGAAGTAATGGGACACAAAACCATTTATCATGCAAATGGAAGTGAAAAGAAAGTTGGAGTCGTAATATTTTTATGAGACAAAATAAACTGAATTGTGGGGAAGATGGCAGAGTAGAAGGACCCTAAACTCACCTCATCCCACAGATACAACTAGGTAACACTCACACCAGAGTCACCCAGAAATGGACCTTCAGATTTCCCCACAAAACTATACAACTAAATGGAGAGAGGGAATCACATCAAAGATGATAGGAAGGACAAGGACTCTGTAGGAATCTAAAGCCCATATTTCTGACCACCAGAGGGAGGGAACCACAGTCACAGAGGGGCCAGAAACAAACTACTACACCGGGGAGCCTCTAAAGCGTAGAGACATCCTCATAGCTTATGGCTTTGAAAATCAGAAGGGATGACATTTGTGAGCGTATACAACCAGCAGACTTAAAGCTTGGAACTTTTAAAAATCAGCTGTCTCAGCTCTGAGAGAGCACAGAAGGTGATAGGAAGCTGAGATCTGTCCTTAAAGATTAAGCAGAGCAAAGAGTGTGGAGAAGCTTGGGTGAAGCAGGTTGAAAGGTGCTTGAGGATTAAACAAGGGAGACATAGTTCCTGAACTCAGAGTTTGCTAAGGGACTTGTCCAGGAACAAAGGAGCTGGCAGGTTCCATTTCCCTCTACGGCCCCTCATTATAAACACACACCTACCTGCAAGACCAAGCACAATCTAGCAATCACTAACTTGCATAAACCATGGCCCATCCCCACACCTACCACACCTGCTTCAGTCCCAGTGCTGTGGATACCCTCCCTGATAAGACCCACACAATCCTTGACAACAATATGTCTCCCCATCACCCACAGAACACGCATGCGTCTTGTTAAAACAGCACACCCCATGTGTTGTGCACAATGACACAGTCCAGATCCAGTCTCTGTTGTTGCTATGCATTACCTTCAGAGGAGAACCAGCATCACCAAGTGAAAAATGTATGTTCTGCCCCGTATTTTCAAGAACAAGCAATATATCTGACCTTCCTAACAGAGAGATATTCTCTGAGAAGTAGGCCAAATGAGCAGACAGAGGACTATGTCCTAAACGAAAGAAGAGGACAAAGCCACAGCAAGAGACCTAAACAAAATGGATATAAGGAACATGCCTGACAGAAAATTTAAGATAACAATTATAAAGATACTCACTGGGGAAATGAAAAGAGGGAGGACATCAGAAGGGGGAACATCATTGAGACTCTTAACAAAGAGATATGAAAGAAATAATCAGAGATGTGGAACACAAGAAATGAAATGAAGAATATACTAGATAGAATAATTAGCAGGATGGACGAAGCAGAGGAACAAATTAATGAACTAGAAGACAGTAATGGAAAGTAATCAAGCGGAACAAATGAGAGGAAAAAGAAGTATGCAAAAATGAGAAGAGACTTAGGGAATTCAGTGACTCCATCCAGTGTAACAACACCCACATGAGAGGGATCCCAGAAGGTGAAAAGGGGGAAAAGGGGGCAGAAAATCTATTTGACCAAAGAAGAGCTGAAAACTTAACCTAATCTGGTGAAGGAAACCTATACAAATCCATAAGGCATAGAGATCCCCTCCCACAAAATCAACCTAAGGAGGTCCACATCAAGATACATAGTAATCAAAATGGGAAAAGGTAGTGATAAAGAAAAAACATTTAAAGCAGCAAGATAAAAGAAGACAGTTAACATGCAAGGGAAAGCCCATAAATCTATCAGCTGAGTTTTCAGCAGAAACTATGCAGGACAGAAGAAAGTGGCGTTAAATATTCAAAGTGCTGAAGGAGAAAAATCTGCAGCAAGGAATAATTTATCCAGCAAGCCTATCCTTCAGAAAAGAAGGGGAGAAAAAGAGTTTCTTAGCCACACAAACTAAAAGAGTTCATGACCACTAAATTAACTACAAAAAATATTGAAGGGGACACTATGAGTGGAAAAAAATCGTAAGTGAGAGTATGACAATAATGAATCAAGGAAGCAGTAAAAATAAGTATTTCTGTAAAAATCAGTTAAGGGATTCACAAAATAAAAGTATGTAAAATATGAAAACATATACCCTAACACATGAGGAGGAGTCAACAGTGGGTTTGAACTTAAACAGCATTCAACTTAATATGGACTGAAAAGGCTATATATAATCCAGGGGGTCACCACAAACCCAAACCTCTAATACACATGCAAAAGATAAAGGGAAAGAAATCCAAGAATATCATTAAAGAAAACGAGCAAACCATGAGAGAGAGAGCAAGAGAAGAAAGGATCAGAGAAAAACTACACAAAAAACTATGAAACAAGTAACAAAACATCAATAAATACATGTCTAATGATAATTAGTTTGAATGTAAATGGACTAAATGCTCCAAGCAAAAGAGCATGACAGAGTTTGTATATATATATAAAAGATTTCACACCTAAAGACACCTGCAGATAGAAATTAAGAGATGGAGAAACATTAATCATGCAAGTGGATGTCAAAAGAAGTCAGAGTAGCAATCCTTATATCAGACAAAATAGACTTTTTTAACATTGAAATTGAATTAGCCAACATAGAGTACACCAGTAATTTCAAATGTAGCGTTCCACAATTCATCAGTTGTGTATAACACCCAGTGTTCATCACATCACATGCATTCCTTAATGCCCATCACACAGTTACTCCATCTCCCCACCCACCTTTCCTCCAGCAACCCTCAGTTTGTTTCCAATAGTTGGGAACCTGTCATGGATTTTCTTCCTCTCTGGTTTCTTCGCATTCATTTTCCCTCCCTTCCCCTATGATCCTCTGTGCTGTTCCTTCTATTCCACATATGAGTAAAACCATATAATAATTGTTTTTCTCTGACTGACTTATTTTGCTCAGCATAATACCCTCCAGTGCCTTCCACATCGATATGCTAAATATTGATCCTTTCTGATGGCTGAGTCATATTCCATTGTATATGTATATACCATGTTTTCTTTATCCATTTATCTGTCGATGGATGTCTTGGTTCCTTCCACGGTTTGGCTATTGTGGACAATGTCGCTATAAACATTCGGGGTGCAGTTGCCCCTTCAGATCACTACATTTGTAGCTTTGGGGTAAATAAAATTGCTGGGTTGTAAGGGAGCTCTCTTTTAAGTTCTTGAGGAACCTCCATATTGTTTTCCAAAGTGGCTGTACCAGTTTTCATTCCCACTTAGAAGTGTAAGAGAGTTCCCCTTTCTCCTCACCAACATTTGTTATTTCTTCGCTTGTTAACTTTTGCAATTCTGACTGGTATGAAGTGGTATCTCATTGTCATTTGGATTTCTTTTTCCCCATGCCAAGTGATGTTGAGCAGTTTGTCAAATGTCTGTTGGCCATTTGTGTGTCTTCTTTGGAGAAATATCTGTTCATATCTACTGCCCATTTCTTGACTCGCTTATTTGTTTTTTGGGTGTTGAGTTTGGGTGTTGAACGGTAGTAAAGCGTACGGCACTTTCATGATGCTTCCACACCCACTTTTGGAAATGCTTCTCTCTCAAGGATACCTGAAGATGTTAGTGGAGATTTGCCGTATACGCAGACTTGCTTTTCCCAGGTGAGTGCATGGCACATTCCTTATTCACTCACGCGCGCGCGCGCGCACACACACACACACACACACACACACACAGAGTTGAACATGTTTCTGTCTCGTCAGGAAAGGAGGTGTTCGTTGAGAGACGGTTTCTCGCCAATGCTTTTGGGTGCTTGCCCTTTTCCCCCCGGAGAGTGAAGTGTATGCGCTTTTTGCCTAGGCTTCCGTACACACCCTTGAGAAGCCTTCCCTCAGCCAGAAACAAGCCGTGAGTTGAAAGAGGCGTTCCACACAGACCTCCTTCTCAGAGCGAAGCCTGTCACACTTTTCCTTGGGCCTCCACACGCACTTTCGAAAAACTTCCTCCGGGAAGCTGTGAGTTGAACGACGGGTTTCCTACAGCGGTTTTCCGTGGGGGTAAGGATATATGGCACTTGGCCTTAGGCTTCCACGCACAGATTGGAAAGGCTTCTCTCTTCGTGAAACAAGATGTGCGCTGAACGTTGCGTTCTGCGCAGGCTTGCTTTTCACACATCAGCCCATGGTACTTTCCCTAGGCTTCCACACGCGCAGTGAGTATCCCTTCCCTAAACCTGAACCAAGACGCGGGGGAAAGCTGCCTTCTACACCACCTTCTTTTCCGAGTTTCGTATAGAACCCTTGCGTTGTGCTTCCACATCCACTTTTGTCACTGCTTCGATATATCCTCCGGAGAGGGGTTCGCTTGAAAGACGGTCTCCCTCCGTCACGCTTTCAAGGAGTTAAGGATAGGGCACTCTCCTTATGCCTGCACACGTCCACTTGCAATCTCGACTGACTTCATGACCCCGTCCAATGCTACGCTGAAAGTCCCATTGCGCGCGGCCTTGTTTCTAAGAGATGAGGACAGGGCACGGCACGTTCCTTGTGCTTCCACCACGACTATATAAAAGGCTCCCGTCTCCAAGGCAAAGGATGTCAGGTGCAAGACGGCTTCTCAAAAGCGAGGTTGCCTCTTAGAGGGCGGTCTACGGCGCTCTGCTGACGCTTCCACGCCTACATATGCAAACGCTTCTGGGCTCACGAAAGAAGACGTCCGTTGAAAGCTGCCTTGTACCCCGACGCGTTTCTCGGAGTTAGGTCCAGGGAACGGTCCCTGTGCGATCACACGCAGCCTTGAGATGGCTCAGCTCTTTTCGATCGTCAGGGAGGACGTTTCTCGGAGTTAGGTCCAGGGAAAGGTAGTAAAGCGTACGGCACTTTCATGATGCTTCCACACCCACTTTGGAAATGCTTCTCTCTCCAGGATACCTGAAGATGCTAGTGGCGAGTCGCCGTAGACGCAGACTTGCTTTTCCCAGGTCAGTACATGGCACTCTCCTTATTCACTCACGCACGCGCGCGCGCGCGTGCCCTCACACACACACACACACACACACACACACACACACACACATACACAGAGAGTTGAACATGTTTCTGTCTCGTCAGGAAAGGAGGTGTTCGTTGAGAGACGGTTTCTCGCCAATGCTTTTGGGTGCTTGCCCTTTTCCCCCCGGAGAGTGAAGTGTATGTGCTTTTTCCGTAGGCTTCAGTACACACCCTTGAGAAGCCTTCCGTCAGTCAGAAACAAGCCGTGAGTTGAAAGAGGCGTTCCACACAGACCTCCTTCTCAGAGCGAAGCCTGTCACACTTTTCCTTGGGCCTCCACACGCACTTTAGAAAAACTTGCTCCGGGAAGCTGTGAGTTGAACGACGGGTTTCCTACAGCGGTTTTCCGTGGGGGTAAGGATATATGGCACTTGGCCTTAGGCTTCCACGCACACATTGGAAACGGCTTCTCTCTTCGTGAAACAAGATGTGCGCTGAACGTTGCGTTCTGCGCAGGCTTGCTTTTCACACATCAGCCGATGGTACTTTCCCTAGGCTTCCACACGCGCAGTGAGTATCCCTTCCCTAAACCTGAACCAAGACGCGGGGGAAAGCTGCCTTCTACACCACCTTCTTTTCCGAGTTTCGTATAGAACCCTTGCGTTGTGCTTCCACATCCACTTTTGTCACTGCTTCGATATATCCTCCGGAGAGGGGTTCGCTTGAAAGACGGTCTCCCTCCGTCACGCTTTCAAGGAGTTAAGGATAGGGCACTCTCCTTATGCTTGCACACGTCCACTTGCAATCTCGACTGACTTCATGACCCCGTCCATATGCTACGCTGAAAGTCCCATTGCGCGCGGCCTTGTTTCTAAGAGATGAGGACAGGGCACGGCACGTTCCTTGTGCTTCCACCACGACTATATAAAAGGCTCCCGTCTCCAAGGCAAAGGATGTCAGGTGCAAGACGGCTTCGCAAAAGCGAGGTTGCCTCTTAGAGGGCGGTCTACGGCGCTCTCCTGACGCTTCCACGCCTACATATGCAAACGCTTCTGGGCTCACGAAAGAAGACGTCCATTGAAAGCTGCCTTGTACCCCGACGCGTTTCTCGGAGTTAGGTCCAGGGAACGGTCCCTGTGCGATCACACGCAGCCTTGAGATGGCTCAGCTCTTTTCGATCGTCAGGGAGGACGTTTCTCGGAGTTAGGTCCAGGGAAAGGTAGTAAAGCGTACGGCACTTTCATGATGCTTCCACACCCACTTTTGGAAATGCTTCTCTCTCCAGGATACCTGAAGATGCTAGTGGCGAGTCGCTGTATACGCAGACTTGCTTTTCCCGGGTCAGTACATGGCACTCTCCTTATTCACTCACGCACGCGCGCGCGCGCGTGCCCTCACACACACACACACACACACACACACACACACACAGAGTTGAACATGTTTCTGTCTCGTCAGGAAAGAAGGTGATCGTTGAGAGACGGTTTCTCGCCGATGCTTTTGGGTTCTTGCTTTTTTCCCCCCGGAGAGAGAATTGTAGCCGCTTTTTCCCTAGGCTTCCGTACACACTCTTGAGAAGCCTTCCGTCAGCCAGAAACAAGCCATGAGTTGAAAGAGGCGTTCCACGCAGACCGCCTTCTCAGAGCGAAGCCTGTCACACTTTTCCTTGTGAAGTAAACTAGAGAGATACAAATACTTTCTCAATGATTGCTTTAACAAAAAAGGACTAAATATCCCAATCAGAAAACATAGACTGTAAAGAGGAAGCAAGACCCATCTCTATGCTGCCTAGCAGAGAATCACTTCAGACCTAAAAATAAAAGCAGATTGGAAGTAATGGGACACAAAACCATTTATCATGCAAATGGAAGTGAAAAGAAAGTTGGAGTCGTAATATTTTTATGAGACAAAATAAACTGAATTGTGGGGAAGATGGCAGTGTAGAAGGACCCTAAACTCACCTCATCCCACAGATACAACTAGGTAACACTCACACCAGAGTCACCCAGAAATGGACCTTCAGATTTCCCCACAAAACTATACAACTAAATGGAGAGAGGGAATCACATCAAAGATGATAGGAAGGACAAGGACTCTGTAGGAATCTAAAGCCCATATTTCTGACCACCAGAGGGAGGGAACCACAGTCACAGAGGGGCCAGAAACAAACTACTACACCGGGGAGCCTCTAAAGCGTAGAGACATCCTCATAGCTTATGGCTTTGAAAATCAGAAGGGATGACATTTGTGAGCGTATACAACCAGCAGACTTAAAGCTTGGAACTTTTAAAAATCAGCTGTCTCAGCTCTGAGAGAGCACAGAACGTGATAGGAAGCTGAGATCTGTCCTTAAAGATTAAGCAGAGCAAAGAATGTGGAGAAGCTTGGGTGAAGCAGGTTGAAAGGTGCTTGAGGTTTAAACAAGGGAGACATAGTTCCTGAACTCAGAGTTTGCTAAGGGACTTGTCCAGGAACAAAGGAGCTGGCAGGTGCCATTTCCCTCTACGGCCCCTCATTATAAACACACACCTACCTGCAAGACCAAGCACAATCTAGCAATCACTAACTTGCATAAACCATGGCCCATCCCCACACCTACCACACCTGCTTCAGTCCCAGTGCTGTGGATACCCTCCCTGATAAGACCCACACAATCCTTGACAACAATATGTCTCCCCATCACCCACAGAACACGCATGCATCTTGTTAAAACAGCACACCCCATGTGTTGTGCACAATGACACAGTCCAGATCCAGTCTCTGTTGTTGCTATGCATTACCTTCAGAGGAGAACCAGCATCACCAAGTGAAAAATGTATGTTCTGCCCCGTATTTTCAAGAACAAGCAATATATCTGACCTTCCTAACAGAGAGATATTCTCTGAGAAGTAGGCCAAATGAGCAGACAGAGGACAATGTCCTAAACGAAAGAAGAGGACAAAGCCACAGCAAGAGACCTAAACAAAATGGATATAAGGAACAAGCCTGACAGAAAATTTAAGATAACAATTATAAAGATACTCACTGGGGAAATGAAAAGAGGGAGGACATCAGAAGGGGGAACATCATTGAGACTCTTAACAAAGAGATATGAAAGAAATAATCAGAGATGTGGAACACAAGAAATGAAATGAAGAATATACTAGATAGAATAATTAGCAGGATGGACGAAGCAGAGGAACAAATTAATGAACTAGAAGACAGTAATGGAAAGTAATCAAGCGGAACAAATGAGAGGAAAAAGAAGTATGCAAAAATGAGAAGAGACTTAGGGAATTCAGTGACTCCATCCAGTGTAACAACACCCACATGAGAGGGATCCCAGAAGGTGAAAAGGGGGAAAAGGGGGCAGAAAATCTATTTGACCAAAGAAGAGCTGAAAACTTAACCTAATCTGGTGAAGGAAACCTATACAAATCCATAAGGCATAGAGATCCCCTCCCACAAAATCAACCTAAGGAGGTCCACATCAAGATACATAGTAATCAAAATGGGAAAAGGTAGTGATAAAGAAAAAACATTTAAAGCAGCAAGATAAAAGAAGACAGTTAACATGCAAGGGAAAGCCCATAAATCTATCAGCTGAGTTTTCAGCAGAAACTATGCAGGACAGAAGAAAGTGGCGTTAAATATTCAAAGTGCTGAAGGAGAAAAATCTGCAGCAAGGAATAATTTATCCAGCAAGCCTATCCTTCAGAAAAGAAGGGGAGAAAAAGAGTTTCTTAGCCACACAAACTAAAAGAGTTCATGACCACTAAATTAACTACAAAAAATATTGAAGGGGACACTATGAGTGGAAAAAAATCGTAAGTGAGAGTATGACAATAATGAATCAAGGAAGCAGTAAAAATAAGTATTTCTGTAAAAATCAGTTAAGGGATTCACAAAATAAAAGTATGTAAAATATGAAAACATATACCCTAACACATGAGGAGGAGTCAACAGTGGGTTTGAACTTAAACAGCATTCAACTTAATATGGACTGAAAAGGCTATATATAATCCAGGGGGTCACCACAAACCCAAACCTCTAATACACATGCAAAAGATAAAGGGAAAGAAATCCAAGAATATCATTAAAGAAAACGAGCAAACCATGAGAGAGAGAGCAAGAGAAGAAAGGATCAGAGAAAAACTACACAAAAAACTATGAAACAAGTAACAAAACATCAATAAATACATGTCTAATGATAATTAGTTTGAATGTAAATGGACTAAATGCTCCAAGCAAAAGAGCATGACAGAGTTTGTATATATATATAAAAGATTTCACACCTAAAGACACCTGCAGATAGAAATTAAGAGATGGAGAAACATTAATCATGCAAGTGGATGTCAAAAGAAGTCAGAGTAGCAATCCTTATATCAGACAAAATAGACTTTTTTAACATTGAAATTGAATTAGCCAACATAGAGTACACCAGTAATTTCAAATGTAGCGTTCCACAATTCATCAGTTGTGTATAACACCCAGTGTTCATCACATCACATGCATTCCTTAATGCCCATCACACAGTTACTCCATCTCCCCACCCACCTTTCCTCCAGCAACCCTCAGTTTGTTTCCAATAGTTGGGAACCTGTCATGGATTTTCTTCCTCTCTGGTTTCTTCGCATTCATTTTCCCTCCCTTCCCCTATGATCCTCTGTGCTGTTCCTTCTATTCCACATATGAGTAAAACCATATAATAATTGTTTTTCTCTGACTGACTTATTTTGCTCAGCATAATACCGTCCAGTGCCTTCCACATCGATATGCTAAATATTGATCCTTTCTGATGGCTGAGTCATATTCCATTGTATATGTATATACCATGTTTTCTTTATCCATTTATCTGTCGATGGATGTCTTGGTTCCTTCCACGGTTTGGCTATTGTGGACAATGTCGCTATAAACATTCGGGGTGCAGTTGCCCCTTCAGATCACTACATTTGTAGCTTTGGGGTAAATAAAATTGCTGGGTTGTAAGGGAGCTCTCTTTTAAGTTCTTGAGGAACCTCCATATTGTTTTCCAAAGTGGCTGTACCAGTTTTCATTCCCACTTAGAAGTGTAAGAGAGTTCCCCTTTCTCCTCACCAACATTTGTTATTTCTTCGCTTGTTAACTTTTGCAATTCTGACTGGTATGAAGTGGTATCTCATTGTCATTTGGATTTCTTTTTCCCCATGCCAAGTGATGTTGAGCAGTTTGTCAAATGTCTGTTGGCCATTTGTGTGTCTTCTTTGGAGAAATATCTGTTCATATCTACTGCCCATTTCTTGACTCGCTTATTTGTTTTTTGGGTGTTGAGTTTGGGTGTTGAACGGTAGTAAAGCGTACGGCACTTTCATGATGCTTCCACACCCACTTTTGGAAATGCTTCTCTCTCAAGGATACCTGAAGATGTTAGTGGAGATTTGCCGTATACGCAGACTTGCTTTTCCCAGGTGAGTGCATGGCACATTCCTTATTCACTCACGCGCGCGCGCGCGCACACACACACACACACACACACACACACACACACAGAGTTGAACATGTTTCTGTCTCGTCAGGAAAGGAGGTGTTCGTTGAGAGACGGTTTCTCGCCAATGCTTTTGGGTGCTTGCCCTTTTCCCCCCGGAGAGTGAAGTGTATGCGCTTTTTGCCTAGGCTTCCGTACACACCCTTGAGAAGCCTTCCCTCAGCCAGAAACAAGCCGTGAGTTGAAAGAGGCGTTCCACACAGACCTCCTTCTCAGAGCGAAGCCTGTCACACTTTTCCTTGGGCCTCCACACGCACTTTAGAAAAACTTCCTCCGGGAAGCTGTGAGTTGAACGACGGGTTTCCTACAGCGGTTTTCCGTGGGGGTAAGGATATATGGCACTTGGCCTTAGGCTTCCACGCACAGATTGGAAAGGCTTCTCTCTTCGTGAAACAAGATGTGCGCTGAACGTTGCGTTCTGCGCAGGCTTGCTTTTCACACATCAGCCCATGGTACTTTCCCTAGGCTTCCACACGCGCAGTGAGTATCCCTTCCCTAAACCTGAACCAAGACGCGGGGGAAAGCTGCCTTCTACACCACCTTCTTTTCCGAGTTTCGTATAGAACCCTTGCGTTGTGCTTCCACATCCACTTTTGTCACTGCTTCGATATATCCTCCGGAGAGGGGTTCGCTTGAAAGACGGTCTCCCTCCGTCACGCTTTCAAGGAGTTAAGGATAGGGCACTCTCCTTATGCCTGCACACGTCCACTTGCAATCTCGACTGACTTCATGACCCCGTCCAATGCTACGCTGAAAGTCCCATTGCGCGCGGCCTTGTTTCTAAGAGATGAGGACAGGGCACGGCACGTTCCTTGTGCTTCCACCACGACTATATAAAAGGCTCCCGTCTCCAAGGCAAAGGATGTCAGGTGCAAGACGGCTTCTCAAAAGCGAGGTTGCCTCTTAGAGGGCGGTCTACGGCGCTCTGCTGACGCTTCCACGCCTACATATGCAAACGCTTCTGGGCTCACGAAAGAAGACGTCCGTTGAAAGCTGCCTTGTACCCCGACGCGTTTCTCGGAGTTAGGTCCAGGGAACGGTCCCTGTGCGATCACACGCAGCCTTGAGATGGCTCAGCTCTTTTCGATCGTCAGGGAGGACGTTTCTCGGAGTTAGGTCCAGGGAAAGGTAGTAAAGCGTACGGCACTTTCATGATGCTTCCACACCCACTTTTGGAAATGCTTCTCTCTCCAGGATACCTGAAGATGCTAGTGGCGAGTCGCCGTAGACGCAGACTTGCTTTTCCCAGGTCAGTACATGGCACTCTCCTTATTCACTCACGCACGCGCGCGCGCGCGTGCCCTCACACACACACACACACACATACACAGAGAGTTGAACATGTTTCTGTCTCGTCAGGAAAGGAGGTGTTCGTTGAGAGACGGTTTCTCGCCAATGCTTTTGGGTGCTTGCCCTTTTCCCCCCGGAGAGTGAAGTGTATGTGCTTTTTCCGTAGGCTTCAGTACACACCCTTGAGAAGCCTTCCGTCAGTCAGAAACAAGCCGTGAGTTGAAAGAGGCGTTCCACACAGACCTCCTTCTCAGAGCGAAGCCTGTCACACTTTTCCTTGGGCCTCCACACGCACTTTAGAAAAACTTGCTCCGGGAAGCTGTGAGTTGAACGACGGGTTTCCTACAGCGGTTTTCCGTGGGGGTAAGGATATATGGCACTTGGCCTTAGGCTTCCACGCACACATTGGAAACGGCTTCTCTCTTCGTGAAAGAAGATGTGCGCTGAACGTTGCGTTCTGCGCAGGCTTGCTTTTCACACATCAGCCGATGGTACTTTCCCTAGGCTTCCACACGCGCAGTGAGTATCCCTTCCCTAAACCTGAACCAAGACGCGGGGGAAAGCTGCCTTCTACACCACCTTCTTTTCCGAGTTTCGTATAGAACCCTTGCGTTGTGCTTCCACATCCACTTTTGTCACTGCTTCGATATATCCTCCGGAGAGGGGTTCGCTTGAAAGACGGTCTCCCTCCGTCACGCTTTCAAGGAGTTAAGGATAGGGCACTCTCCTTATGCTTGCACACGTCCACTTGCAATCTCGACTGACTTCATGACTCCGTCCATATGCTACGCTGAAAGTCCCATTGCGCGCGGCCTTGTTTCTAAGAGATGAGGACAGGGCACGGCACGTTCCTTGTGCTTCCACCACGACTATATAAAAGGCTCCCGTCTCCAAGGCAAAGGATGTCAGGTGCAAGACGGCTTCGCAAAAGCGAGGTTGCCTCTTAGAGGGCGGTCTACGGCGCTCTGCTGACGCTTCCACGCCTACATATGCAAACGCTTCTGGGCTCACGAAAGAAGACGTCCGTTGAAAGCTGCCTTGTACCCCGACGCGTTTCTCGGAGTTAGGTCCAGGGAACGGTCCCTGTGCGATCACACGCAGCCTTGAGATGGCTCAGCTCTTTTCGATCGTCAGGGAGGACGTTTCTCGGAGTTAGGTCCAGGGAAAGGTAGTAAAGCGTACGGCACTTTCATGATGCTTCCACACCCACTTTTGGAAATGCTTCTCTCTCCAGGATACCTGAAGATGCTAGTGGCGAGTCGCTGTATACGCAGACTTGCTTTTCCCGGGTCAGTACATGGCACTCTCCTTATTCACTCACGCACGCGCGCGCGCGCGTGCCCTCACACACACACACACACACACACACACACACACACACACACACAGAGTTGAACATGTTTCTGTCTCGTCAGGAAAGAAGGTGATCGTTGAGAGACGGTTTCTCGCCGATGCTTTTGGGTTCTTGCTTTTTTCCCCCCGGAGAGAGAATTGTAGCCGCTTTTTCCCTAGGCTTCCGTACACACTCTTGAGAAGCCTTCCGTCAGCCAGAAACAAGCCATGAGTTGAAAGAGGCGTTCCACGCAGACCGCCTTCTCAGAGCGAAGCCTGTCACACTTTTCCTTGTGAAGTAAACTAGAGAGATACAAATACTTTCTCAATGATTGCTTTAACAAAAAAGGACTAAATATCCCAATCAGAAAACATAGACTGTAAAGAGGAAGCAAGACCCATCTCTATGCTGCCTAGCAGAGAATCACTTCAGACCTAAAAATAAAAGCAGATTGGAAGTAATGGGACACAAAACCATTTATCATGCAAATGGAAGTGAAAAGAAAGTTGGAGTCGTAATATTTTTATGAGACAAAATAAACTGAATTGTGGGGAAGATGGCAGTGTAGAAGGACCCTAAACTCACCTCATCCCACAGATACAACTAGGTAACACTCACACCAGAGTCACCCAGAAATGGACCTTCAGATTTCCCCACAAAACTATAAAACTAAATGGAGAGAGGGAATCACATCAAAGATGATAGGAAGGACAAGGACTCTGTAGGAATCTAAAGCCCATATTTCTGACCACCAGAGGGAGGGAACCACAGTCACAGAGGGGCCAGAAACAAACTACTACACCGGGGAGCCTCTAAAGCGTAGAGACATCCTCATAGCTTATGGCTTTGAAAATCAGAAGGGATGACATTTGTGAGCGTATACAACCAGCAGACTTAAAGCTTGGAACTTTTAAAAATCAGCTGTCTCAGCTCTGAGAGAGCACAGAAGGTGATAGGAAGCTGAGATCTGTCCTTAAAGATTAAGCAGAGCAAAGAGTGTGGAGAAGCTTGGGTGAAGCAGGTTGAAAGGTGCTTGAGGTTTAAACAAGGGAGACATAGTTCCTGAACTCAGAGTTTGCTAAGGGACTTGTCCAGGAACAAAGGAGCTGGCAGGTGCCATTTCCCTCTACGGCCCCTCATTATAAACACACACCTACCTGCAAGACCAAGCACAATCTAGCAATCACTAACTTGCATAAACCATGGCCCATCCCCACACCTACCACACCTGCTTCAGTCCCAGTGCTGTGGATACCCTCCCTGATAAGACCCACACAATCCTTGACAACAATATGTCTCCCCATCACCCACAGAACACGCATGCATCTTGTTAAAACAGCACACCCCATGTGTTGTGCACAATGACACAGTCCAGATCCAGTCTCTGTTGTTGCTATGCATTACCTTCAGAGGAGAACCAGCATCACCAAGTGAAAAATGTATGTTCTGCCCCGTATTTTCAAGAACAAGCAATATATCTGACCTTCCTAACAGAGAGATATTCTCTGAGAAGTAGGCCAAATGAGCAGACAGAGGACAATGTCCTAAACGAAAGAAGAGGACAAAGCCACAGCAAGAGACCTAAACAAAATGGATATAAGGAACAAGCCTGACAGAAAATTTAAGATAACAATTATAAAGATACTCACTGGGGAAATGAAAAGAGGGAGGACATCAGAAGGGGGAACATCATTGAGACTCTTAACAAAGAGATATGAAAGAAATAATCAGAGATGTGGAACACAAGAAATGAAATGAAGAATATACTAGATAGAATAATTAGCAGGATGGACGAAGCAGAGGAACAAATTAATGAACTAGAAGACAGTAATGGAAAGTAATCAAGCGGAACAAATGAGAGGAAAAAGAAGTATGCAAAAATGAGAAGAGACTTAGGGAATTCAGTGACTCCATCCAGTGTAACAACACCCACATGAGAGGGATCCCAGAAGGTGAAAAGGGGGAAAAGGGGGCAGAAAATCTATTTGACCAAAGAAGAGCTGAAAACTTAACCTAATCTGGTGAAGGAAACCTATACAAATCCATAAGGCATAGAGATCCCCTCCCACAAAATCAACCTAAGGAGGTCCACATCAAGATACATAGTAATCAAAATGGGAAAAGGTAGTGATAAAGAAAAAACATTTAAAGCAGCAAGATAAAAGAAGACAGGTAACATGCAAGGGAAAGCCCATAAAGCTATCAGCTGAGTTTTCAGCAGAAACTATGCAGGACAGAAGAAAGTGGCGTTAAATATTCAAAGTGCTGAAGGAGAAAAATCTGCAGCAAGGAATAATTTATCCAGCAAGCCTATCCTTCAGAAAAGAAGGGGAGAAAAAGAGTTTCTTAGCCACACAAACTAAAAGAGTTCATGACCACTAAATTAACTACAAAAAATATTGAAGGGGACACTATGAGTGGAAAAAAATCGTATGTGAGAGTATGACAATAATGAATCAAGGAAGCAGTAAAAATAAGTATTTCTGTAAAAATCAGTTAAGGGATTCCCAAAATAAAAGTATGTAAAATATGAAAACATATACCCTAACACATGAGGAGGAGTCAACAGTGGGTTTGAACTTAAACAACATTCAACTTAATATAGACTGAAAAGGCTATATATAATCCAGGGGGTCACCAAAAACCCAAACCTCTAATACACATGCAAAAGATAAAGGGAAAGAAATCCAAGAATATCATTAAAGAAAACGAGCAAACCATGAGAGAGAGAGCAAGAGAAGAAAGGATCAGAGAAAAACTACACAAAAAACTATGAAACAAGTAACAAAACATCAATAAATACATGTCTAATGATAATTAGTTTGAATGTAAATGGACTAAATGCTCCAAGCAAAAGAGCATGACAGAGTTTGTATATATATATAAAAGATTTCACACCTAAAGACACCTGCAGATGGAAATTAAGAGATGGAGAAACATTAATCATGCAAGTGGATGTCAAGAGAAGTCAGAGTAGCAATCCTTATATCAGACAAAATAGACTTTTTTAACATTGAAATTGATTTAGCCAACATAGAGTACAACAGTAATTTCAAATGTAGCGTTCCACAATTCATCAGTTGTGTATAACACCCAGTGTTCACCACATCACATGCATTCCTTAATGCCCATCACACAGTTACTCCATCTCCCCACCCACCTTTCCTCCAGCAACCCTCAGTTTGTTTCCAATAGCTGGGAACCTGTCATGGATTTTCTTCCTCTCTGGTTTCTTCGCATTCATTTTCCCTCCCTTCCCCTATGATCCTCTGTGCTGTTCCTTCTATTCCACATATGAGTAAAACCATATAATAATTGTTTTTCTCTGACTGACTTATTTTGCTCAGCATAATACCGTCCAGTGCCTTCCACATCGATATGCTAAATATTGATCCTTTCTGATGGCTGAGTCATATTCCATTGTATATGTATATACCATGTTTTCTTTATCCATTTATCTGTCGATGGATGTCTTGGTTCCTTCCACGGTTTGGCTATTGTGGACAATGTCGCTATAAACATTCGGGGTGCAGTTGCCCCTTCAGATCACTACATTTGTAGCTTTGGGGTAAATAAAATTGCTGGGTTGTAAGGGAGCTCTCTTTTAAGTTCTTGAGGAACCTCCATATTGTTTTCCAAAGTGGCTGTACCAGTTTTCATTCCCACTTAGAAGTGTAAGAGAGTGCCCTTTTCTCCTCACCAACATTTGTTATTTCTTCGCTTGTTAATTTTTGCAATTCTGACTGGTGTGAAGTGGTATCTCATTGTCATTTGGATTTCTTTTTCCCCATGCCAAGTGATGTTGAGCAGTTTGTCATATGTCTGTTGGCCATTTGTGTGTCTTCTTTGGAGAAATATCTGTTCATATCTTCTGCCCATTTCTTGACTCGCTTATTTCTTTTTTGGGTGTTGAGTTTGGGTGTTGAACGGTAGTAAAGCGTACGGCACTTTCATGATGCTTCCACACCCACTTTTGGAAATGCTTCTCTCTCAAGGATACCTGAAGATGTTAGTGGAGAGTTGCCGTATACGCAGACTTGCTTTTCCCAGGTGAGTGCATGGCACATTCCTTATTCACTCACGCGCGCGCGCGCGCGCACACACACACACACACACACACACACACACACAGAGTTGAACATGTTTCTGTCTCGTCAGGAAAGGAGGTGTTCGTTGAGAGACGGTTTCTCGCCAATGCTTTTGGGTGCTTGCCCTTTTCCCCCCGGAGAGTGAAGTGTATGCGCTTTTTGCCTAGGCTTCCGTACACACCCTTGAGAAGCCTTCCCTCAGCCAGAAACAAGCCGTGAGTTGAAAGAGGCGTTCCACACAGACCTCCTTCTCAGAGCGAAGCCTGTCACACTTTTCCTTGGGCCTCCACACGCACTTTAGAAAAACTTCCTCCGGGAAGCTGTGAGTTGAACGACGGGTTTCCTACAGCGGTTTTCCGTGGGGGTAAGGATATATGGCACTTGGCCTTAGGCTTCCACGCACACATTGGAAAGGCTTCTCTCTTCGTGAAACAAGATGTGCGCTGAACGTTGCGTTCTGCGCAGGCTTGGTTTTCACACATCAGCCCATGGTACTTTCCCTAGGCTTCCACACGCGCAGTGAGTATCCCTTCCCTAAACCTGAACCAAGACGCGGGGGAAAGCTGCCTTCTACACCACCTTCTTTTCCGAGTTTCGTATAGAACCCTTGCGTTGTGTTTCCACATCCACTTTTGTCACTGCTTCGATATATCCTCCGGAGAGGGGTTCGCTTGAAAGACGGTCTCCCTCCGTCACGCTTTCAAGGAGTTAAGGATAGGGCACTCTCCTTATGCCTGCACACGTCCACTTGCAATCTCGACTGACTTCATGACCCCGTCCATATGCTACGCTGAAAGTCCCATTGCGCGCGGCCTTGTTTCTAAGAGATGAGGACAGGGCATGGCACGTTCCTTGTGCTTCCACCACGACTATATAAAAGGCTACCGTCTCCAAGACAAAGGATGTCAGGTGCAAGACGGCTTCGCAAAAGCGAGGTTGCCTCTTAGAGGGCGGTCTACGGCGCTCTCCTGACGCTTCCACGCCTACATATGCAAACGCTTCTGGGCTCACGAAAGAAGACGTCCGTTGAAAGCTGCCTTGTACCCCGACGCGTTTTCCGGAGTTAGGTCCAGGGAACGGTCCCTGTGCGATCACATGCAGCCTTGAGATGGCTCAGCTCTTTTCGATCGTCAGGGAGGACGTTTCTCGGAGTTAGGTCCAGGGAAAGGTAGTAAAGCGTACGGCACTTTCATGATGCTTCCACACCCACTTTTGGAAATGCTTCTCTCTCCAGGATACCTGAAGATGCTAGTGGCGAGTCGCCGTAGACGCAGACTTGCTTTTCCCAGGTCAGTACATGGCACTCTCCTTATTCACTCACGCACGCGCGCGCGCGCGTGCCCTCACACACACACACACACACACACACACACACACACACACACACAGAGTTGAACATGTTTCTGTCTCGTCAGGAAAGAAGGTGATCGTTGAGAGACGGTTTCTCGCCGATGCTTTTGGGTTCTTGCTTTTTTCCCCCCGGAGAGAGAAGTGTAGCCGCTTTTTCCCTTGGCTTCCGTACACACCCTTGAGAAGCCTTCCGTCAGCCAGAAACAAGCCATGAGTTGAAAGAGGCGTTCCACGCAGACCTCCTTCTCAGAGCGAAGCCTGTCACACTTTTCCTTGTGAAGTAAACTAGAGAGATACAAATACTTTCTCAATGATTGCTTTAACAAAAAAGGACTAAATATCCCAATCAGAAAACATAGACTGTAAAGAGGAAGCAAGACCCATCTCTATGCTGCCTACCAGAGAATCACTTCAGACCTAAAAATAAAAGCAGATTGGAAGTAATGGGACACAAAACCATTTATCATGCAAATGGAAGTGAAAAGAAAGTTGGAGTCGTAATATTTTTATGAGACAAAATAAACTGAATTGTGGGGAAGATGGCAGTGTAGAAGGACCCTAAACTCACCTCATCCCACAGATACAACTAGGTAACACTCACACCAGAGTCACCCAGAAATGGACCTTCAGATTTCCCCACAAAACTATAAAACTAAATGGAGAGAGGGAATCACATCAAAGATGATAGGAAGGACAAGGACTCTGTAGGAATCTAAAGCCCATATTTCTGACCACCAGAGGGAGGGAACCACAGTCACAGAGGGGCCAGAAACAAACTACTACACCGGGGAGCCTCTAAAGCGTAGAGACATCCTCATAGCTTATGGCTTTGAAAATCAGAAGGGATGACATTTGTGAGCGTATACAACCAGCAGACTTAAAGCTTGGAACTTTTAAAAATCAGCTGTCTCAGCTCTGAGAGAGCACAGAAGGTGATAGGAAGCTGAGATCTGTCCTTAAAGATTAAGCAGAGCAAAGAGTGTGGAGAAGCTTGGGTGAAGCAGGTTGAAAGGTGCTTGAGGTTTAAACAAGGGAGACATAGTTCCTGAACTCAGAGTTTGCTAAGGGACTTGTCCAGGAACAAAGGAGCTGGCAGGTGCCATTTCCCTCTACGGCCCCTCATTATAAACACACACCTACCTGCAAGACCAAGCACAATCTAGCAATCACTAACTTGCATAAACCATGGCCCATCCCCACACCTACCACACCTGCTTCAGTCCCAGTGCTGTGGATACCCTCCCTGATAAGACCCGCACAATCCTTGACAACAATATGTCTCCCCATCACCCACAGAACACGCATGCATCTTGTTAAAACAGCACACCCCATGTGTTGTGCACAATGACACAGTCCAGATCCAGTCTCTGTTGTTGCTATGCATTACCTTCAGAGGAGAACCAGCATCACCAAGTGAAAAATGTATGTTCTGCCCCGTATTTTCAAGAACAAGCAATATATCTGACCTTCCTAACAGAGAGATATTCTCTGAGAAGTAGGCCAAATGAGCAGACAGAGGACAATGTCCTAAACGAAAGAAGAGGACAAAGCCACAGCAAGAGACCTAAACAAAATGGATATAAGGAACAAGCCTGACAGAAAATTTAAGATAACAATTATAAAGATACTCACTGGGGAAATGAAAAGAGGGAGGACATCAGAAGGGGGAACATCATTGAGACTCTTAACAAAGAGATATGAAAGAAATAATCAGAGATGTGGAACACAAGAAATGAAATGAAGAATATACTAGATAGAATAATTAGCAGGATGGACGAAGCAGAGGAACAAATTAATGAACTAGAAGACAGTAATGGAAAGTAATCAAGCGGAACAAATGAGAGGAAAAAGAAGTATGCAAAAATGAGAAGAGACTTAGGGAATTCAGTGACTCCATCCAGTGTAACAACACCCACATGAGAGGGATCCCAGAAGGTGAAAAGGGGGAAAAGGGGGCAGAAAATCTATTTGACCAAAGAAGAGCTGAAAACTTAACCTAATCTGGTGAAGGAAACCTATACAAATCCATAAGGCATAGAGATCCCCTCCCACAAAATCAACCTAAGGAGGTCCACATCAAGATACATAGTAATCAAAATGGGAAAAGGTAGTGATAAAGAAAAAACATTTAAAGCAGCAAGATAAAAGAAGACAGGTAACATGCAAGGGAAAGCCCATAAATCTATCAGCTGAGTTTTCAGCAGAAACTATGCAGGACAGAAGAAAGTGGCGTTAAATATTCAAAGTGCTGAAGGAGAAAAATCTGCAGCAAGGAATAATTTATCCAGCAAGCCTATCCTTCAGAAAAGAAGGGGAGAAAAAGAGTTTCTTAGCCACACAAACTAAAAGAGTTCATGACCACTAAATTAACTACAAAAAATATTGAAGGGGACACTATGAGTGGAAAAAAATCGTATGTGAGAGTATGACAATAATGAATCAAGGAAGCAGTAAAAATAAGTATTTCTGTAAAAATCAGTTAAGGGATTCACAAAATAAAAGTATGTAAAATATGAAAACATATACCCTAACACATGAGGAGGAGTCAACAGTGGGTTTGAACTTAAACAACATTCAACTTAATATAGACTGAAAAGGCTATATATAATCCAGGGGGTCACCACAAACCCAAACCTCTAATACACATGCAAAAGATAAAGGGAAAGAAATCCAAGAATATCATTAAAGAAAACGAGCAAACCATGAGAGAGAGAGCAAGAGAAGAAAGGATCAGAGAAAAACTACACAAAAAACTATGAAACAAGTAACAAAACATCAATAAATACATGTCTAATGATAATTAGTTTGAATGTAAATGGACTAAATGCTCCAAGCAACAGAGCATGACAGAGTTTGTATATATATATAAAAGATTTCACACCTAAAGACACCTGCAGATGGAAATTAAGAGATGGAGAAACATTAATCATGCAAGTGGATGTCAAAAGAAGTCAGAGTAGCAATCCTTATATCAGACAAAATAGACTTTTTTAACATTGAAATTGAATTAGCCAACATAGAGTACACCAGTAGTTTCAAATGTAGCGTTCCACAATTCATCAGTTGTGTATAACACCCAGTGTTCATCACATCGCATGCATTCCTTAATGCCCATCACACAGTTACTCCATCTCCCCGACCACCTTTCCTCCAACAACCCTCAGTTTGCTTCCAGTAGTTAGGAACCTGTCATGGATTTTCTTCCTCTCTGGTTTCTTCGCATTCATTTTCCCTCCCTTCCCCTATGATCCTCTGTGCTGTTCCTTCTATTCCACATATGAGTAAAACCATATAATAATTGTTTTTCTCTGACTGACTTATTTTGCTCAGCATAATACCCTCCAGTGCCTTCCACATCGATATGCTAAATATTGATCCTTTCTGATGGCTGAGTCACATTCCTTTGTATATGTATATACCATGTTTTCTTTATCCATTTATCTGTCAATGGATGTCTTGGTTCCTTCCACGGTTTGGCTATTGTGGACAATGTCGCTATAAACATTTGGGGTGCAGTTGCCCCTTCAGATCACTACATTTGTAGCTTTGGGGTAAATAAAATTGCTGGGGTGTAAGGGAGCTCTGTTTTAACTTCTTGAGGAACCTCCATATTGTTTTCCAAAGTGGCTGTACCAGTTTTCATTCCCACTTAGAAGTGTAAGAGAGTTCCCCTTTCTCCTCACCAACATTTGTTATTTCTTCGCTTGTTAATTTTTGCAATTCTGACTGGTGTGAAGTGGTATCTCATTGTCATTTGGATTTCTTTTTCCCCTTGCCAAGTGCTGTTGAGCAGTTTCTCATATGTCTGTTGGCCCTTTGTGTGTCTTCTTTGGAGAAATACCTGTTCATATCTTCTGCCCATTTCTTGACTCGCTTATTTGTTTTTTGGGTGTTGAGTTTGGGTGTTGAACGGTAGTAAAGCGTACGGCACTTTCATGATGCTTCCACACCCACTTTTGGAAATGCTTCTCTCTCAAGGATACCTGAAGATGTTAGTGGAGAGTTGCCGTATACGCAGACTTGCTTTTCCCAGGTGAGTGCATGGCACATTCCTTATTCACTCACGCGCGCGCGCGCGCACACACACACACACACACACACACACAGAGAGTTGAACATGTTTCTGTCTCGTCAGGAAAGGAGGTGTTCGTTGAGCGACGGTTTCTCGCCAATGCTTTTGGGTGCTTGCCCTTTTCCCCCCGGAGAGTGAAGTGTATGTGCTTTTTCCGTAGGCTTCAGTACACACCCTTGAGAAGCCTTCCGTCAGTCAGAAACAAGCCGTGAGTTGAAAGAGGCGTTCCACACAGACCTCCTTCTCAGAGCGAAGCCTGTCACACTTTTCCTTGGGCCTCCACACGCACTTTAGAAAAACTTCCTCCGGGAAGCTGTGAGTTGAACGACGGGTTTCCTACAGCGGTTTTCCGTGGGGGTAAGGATATATGGCACTTGGCCTTAGGCTTCCACGCACACATTGGAAACGGCTTCTCTCTTCGTGAAACAAGATGTGCGCTGAACGTTGCGTTCTGCGCAGGCTTGCTTTTCACACATCAGCCGATGGTACTTTCCCTAGGCTTCCACACGCGCAGTGAGTATCCCTTCCCTAAACCTGAACCAAGACGCGGGGGAAAGCTGCCTTCTACACCACCTTCTTTTCCGAGTTTCGTATAGAACCCTTGCGTTGTGCTTCCACATCCACTTTTGTCACTGCTTCGATATATCCTCCGGAGAGGGGTTCGCTTGAAAGACGGTCTCCCTCCGTCACGCTTTCAAGGAGTTAAGGATAGGGCACTCTCCTTATGCTTGCACACGTCCACTTGCAATCTCGACTGACTTCATGACCCCGTCCATATGCTACGCTGAAAGTCCCATTGCGCGCGGCCTTGTTTCTAAGAGATGAGGACAGGGCACGGCACGTTCCTTGTGCTTCCGCCACGACTATATAAAAGGCTCCCGTCTCCAAGGCAAAGGATGTCAGGTGCAAGACGGCTTCGCAAAAGCGAGGTTGCCTCTTAGAGGGCGGTCTACGGCGCTCTGCTGACGCTTCCACGCCTACATATGCAAACGCTTCTGGGCTCACGAAAGAAGACGTCCGTTGAAAGCTGCCTTGTACCCCGACGCGTTTCTCGGAGTTAGGTCCAGGGAACGGTCCCTGTGCGATCACACGCAGCCTTGAGATGGCTCAGCTCTTTTCGATCGTCAGGGAGGACGTTTCTCGGAGTTAGGTCCAGGGAAAGGTAGTAAAGCGTACGGCACTTTCATGATGCTTCCACACCCACTTTTGGAAATGCTTCTCTCTCCAGGATACCTGAAGATGCTAGTGGCGAGTCGCTGTATACGCAGACTTGCTTTTCCCAGGTCAGTATATGGCACTCTCCTTATTCACTCACACAAGCGCGCGCGCGCGTGCCCTCACACACACGCACACACACACACACACACACACACACACACACACAGAGTTGAACATGTTTCTGTCTCGTCAGGAAAGAAGGTGATCGTTGAGAGACGGTTTCTCGCCGATGCTTTTGGGTTCTTGCTTTTTTCCCCCCGGAGAGAGAAGTGTAGCCGCTTTTTCCCTAGGCTTCCGTACACACTCTTGAGAAGCCTTCCGTCAGCCAGAAACAAGCCATGAGTTGAAAGAGGCGTTCCACGCAGACCGCCTTCTCAGAGCGAAGCCTGTCACACTTTTCCTTGTGAAGTAAACTAGAGAGATACAAATACTTTCTCAATGATTGCTTTAACAAAAAAGGACTAAATATCCCAATCAGAAAACATAGACTGTAAAGAGGAAGCAAGACCCATCTCTATGCTGCCTAGCAGAGAATCACTTCAGACCTAAAAATAAAAGCAGATTGGAAGTAATGGGACACAAAACCATTTATCATGCAAATGGAAGTGAAAAGAAAGTTGGAGTCGTAATATTTTTATGAGACAAAATAAACTGAATTGTGGGGAAGATGGCAGAGTAGAAGGACCCTAAACTCACCTCATCCCACAGATACAACTAGGTAACACTCACACCAGAGTCACCCAGAAATGGACCTTCAGATTTCCCCACAAAACTATACAACTAAATGGAGAGAGGGAATCACATCAAAGATGATAGGAAGGACAAGGACTCTGTAGGAATCTAAAGCCCATATTTCTGACCACCAGAGGGAGGGAACCACAGTCACAGAGGGGCCAGAAACAAACTACTACACCGGGGAGCCTCTAAAGCGTAGAGACATCCTCATAGCTTATGGCTTTGAAAATCAGAAGGGATGACATTTGTGAGCGTATACAACCAGCAGACTTAAAGCTTGGAACTTTTAAAAATCAGCTGTCTCAGCTCTGAGAGAGCACAGAAGGTGATAGGAAGATGAGATCTGTCCTTAAAGATTAAGCAGAGCAAAGAGTGTGGAGAAGCTTGGGTGAAGCAGGTTGAAAGGTGCTTGAGGATTAAACAAGGGAGACATAGTTCCTGAACTCAGAGTTTGCTAAGGGACTTGTCCAGGAACAAAGGAGCTGGCAGGTGCCATTTCCCTCTATGGCCCCTCATTATAAACACACACCTACCTGCAAGACCAAGCACAATCTAGCAATCACTAACTTGCATAAACCATGGCCCATCCCCACCCCTACCAGACCTGCTTCAGTCCCAGTGCTGTGGATACCCTCCCTGATAAGACCCACACAATCCTTGACAACAATATGTCTCCCCATCACCCACAGAACACGCATGCATCTTGTTAAAACAGCACACCCCATGTGTTGTGCACAATGACACAGTCCAGATCCAGTCTCTGTTGTTGCTATGCATTACCTTCAGAGGAGAACCAGCATCACCAAGTGAAAAATGTATGTTCTGACCCGTATTTTCAAGAACAAGCAATATATCTGACCTTCCTAACAGAGAGATATTCTCTGAGAAGTAGGCCAAATGAGCAGACAGAGGACTATGTCCTAAACGAAAGAAGAGGACAAAGCCACAGCAAGAGACCTAAACAAAATGGATATCAGGAACATGCCTGACAGAAAATTTAAGATAACAATTATAAAGATACTCACTGGGGAAATGAAAAGAGGGAGGACATCAGAAGGGGGAACATCATTGAGACTCTTAACAAAGAGATATGAAAGAAATAATCAGAGATGTGGAACACAAGAAATGAAATGAAGAATATACTAGATAGAATAATTAGCAGGATGGACGAAGCAGAGGAACAAATTAATGAACTAGAAGACAGTAATGGAAAGTAATCAAGCGGAACAAATGAGAGGAAAAAGAAGTATGCAAAAATGAGAAGAGACTTAGGGAATTCAGTGACTCCATCCAGTGTAACAACACCCACATGAGAGGGATCCCAGAAGGTGAAAAGGGGGAAAAGGGGGCAGAAAATCTATTTGACCAAAGAAGAGCTGAAAACTTAACCTAATCTGGTGAAGGAAACCTATACAAATCCATAAGGCATAGAGATCCCCTCCCACAAAATCAACCTAAGGAGGTCCACATCAAGATACATAGTAATCAAAATGGGAAAAGGTAGTGATAAAGAAAAAACATTTAAAGCAGCAAGATAAAAGAAGACAGGTAACATGCAAGGGAAAGCCCATAAAGCTATCAGCTGAGTTTTCAGCAGAAACTATGCAGGACAGAAGAAAGTGGCGTTAAATATTCAAAGTGCTGAAGGAGAAAAATCTGCAGCAAGGAATAATTTATCCAGCAAGCCTATCCTTCAGAAAAGAAGGGGAGAAAAAGAGTTTCTTAGCCACACAAACTAAAAGAGTTCATGACCACTAAATTAACTACAAAAAATATTGAAGGGGACACTATGAGTGGAAAAAAATCGTAAGTGAGAGTATCACAATAATGAATCAAGGAAGCAGTAAAAATAAGTATTTCTGTAAAAATCAGTTAAGGGATTCACAAAATAAAAGTATGTAAAATATGAAAACATATACCCTAACACATGAGGAGGAGTCAACAGTGGGTTTGAACTTAAACAGCATTCAACTTAATATGGACTGAAAAGGCTATATATAATCCAGGGGGTCACCACAAACCCAAACCTCTAATACACATGCAAAAGATAAAGGGAAAGAAATCCAAGAATATCATTAAAGAAAACGAGCAAACCATGAGAGAGAGAGCAAGAGAAGAAAGGATCAGAGAAAAACTACACAAAAAACTATGAAACAAGTAACAAAACATCAATAAATACATGTCTAATGATAATTAGTTTGAATGTAAACGGACTAAATGCTCCAAGCAAAAGAGCATGACAGAGTTTGTATATATATATAAAAGATTTCACACCTAAAGACACCTGCAGATAGAAATTAAGAGATGGAGAAACATTAATCATGCAAGTGGATGTCAAAAGAAGTCAGAGTAGCAATCCTTATATCAGACAAAATAGACTTTTTTAACATTGAAATTGAATTAGCCAACATAGAGTACACCAGTAATTTCAAATGTAGCGTTCCACAATTCATCAGTTGTGTATAACACCCAGTGTTCATCACATCACATGCATTCCTTAATGCCCATCACACAGTTACTCCATCTCCCCACCCACCTTTCCTCCAGCAACCCTCAGTTTGTTTCCAATAGTTGGGAACCTGTCATGGATTTTCTTCCTCTCTGGTTTCTTCGCATTCATTTTCCCTCCCTTCCCCTATGATCCTCTGTGCTGTTCCTTCTATTCCACATATGAGTAAAACCATATAATAATTGTTTTTCTCTGACTGACTTATTTTGCTCAGCATAATACCCTCCAGTGCCTTCCACATCGATATGCTAAATATTGATCCTTTCTGATGGCTGAGTCATATTCCATTGTATATGTATATACCATGTTTTCTTTATCCATTTATCTGTCGATGGATGTCTTGGTTCCTTCCACGGTTTGGCTATTGTGGACAATGTCGCTATAAACATTCGGGGTGCAGTTGCCCCTTCAGATCACTACATTTGTAGCTTTGGGGTAAATAAAATTGCTGGGTTGTAAGGGAGCTCTCTTTTAAGTTCTTGAGGAACCTCCATATTGTTTTCCAAAGTGGCTGTACCAGTTTTCATTCCCACTTAGAAGTGTAAGAGAGTTCCCCTTTCTCCTCACCAACATTTGTTATTTCTTCGCTTGTTAACTTTTGCAATTCTGACTGGTATGAAGTGGTATCTCATTGTCATTTGGATTTCTTTTTCCCCATGCCAAGTGATGTTGAGCAGTTTGTCAAATGTCTGTTGGCCATTTGTGTGTCTTCTTTGGAGAAATATCTGTTCATATCTACTGCCCATTTCTTGACTCGCTTATTTGTTTTTTGGGTGTTGAGTTTGGGTGTTGAACGGTAGTAAAGCGTACGGCACTTTCATGATGCTTCCACACCCACTTTTGGAAATGCTTCTCTCTCAAGGATACCTGAAGATGTTAGTGGAGATTTGCCGTATACGCAGACTTGCTTTTCCCAGGTGAGTGCATGGCACATTCCTTATTCACTCACGCGCGCGCGCGCGCACACACACACACACACACACACACACACACACACAGAGTTGAACATGTTTCTGTCTCGTCAGGAAAGGAGGTGTTCGTTGAGAGACGGTTTCTCGCCAATGCTTTTGGGTGCTTGCCCTTTTCCCCCCGGAGAGTGAAGTGTATGCGCTTTTTGCCTAGGCTTCCGTACACACCCTTGAGAAGCCTTCCCTCAGCCAGAAACAAGCCGTGAGTTGAAAGAGGCGTTCCACACAGACCTCCTTCTCAGAGCGAAGCCTGTCACACTTTTCCTTGAGCCTCCACACGCACTTTAGAAAAACTTCCTCCGGGAAGCTGTGAGTTGAACGACGGGTTTCCTACAGCGGTTTTCCGTGGGGGTAAGGATATATGGCACTTGGCCTTAGGCTTCCACGCACAGATTGGAAAGGCTTCTCTCTTCGTGAAACAAGATGTGCGCTGAACGTTGCGTTCTGCGCAGGCTTGCTTTTCACACATCAGCCGATGGTACTTTCCCTAGGCTTCCACACGCGCAGTGAGTATCCCTTCCCTAAACCTGAACCAAGACGCGGGGGAAAGCTGCCTTCTACACCACCTTCTTTTCCGAATTTCGTATAGAACCCTTGCGTTGTGCTTCCACATCCACTTTTGTCACTGCTTCGATATATCCTCCGGAGAGGGGTTCGCTTGAAAGACGGTCTCCCTCCGTCACGCTTTCAAGGAGTTAAGGATAGGGCACTCTCCTTATGCCTGCACACGTCCACTTGCAATCTCGACTGACTTCATGACCCCGTCCAATGCTACGCTGAAAGTCCCATTGCGCGCGGCCTTGTTTCTAAGAGATGAGGACAGGGCACGGCACGTTCCTTGTGCTTCCACCACGACTATATAAAAGGCTCCCGTCTCCAAGGCAAAGGATGTCAGGTGCAAGACGGCTTCTCAAAAGCGAGGTTGCCTCTTAGAGGGCGGTCTACGGCGCTCTGCTGACGCTTCCACGCCTACATATGCAAACGCTTCTGGGCTCACGAAAGAAGACGTCCGTTGAAAGCTGCCTTGTACCCCGACGCGTTTCTCGGAGTTAGGTCCAGGGAACGGTCCCTGTGCGATCACACGCAGCCTTGAGATGGCTCAGCTCTTTTCGATCGTCAGGGAGGACGTTTCTCGGAGTTAGGTCCAGGGAAAGGTAGTAAAGCGTACGGCACTTTCATGATGCTTCCACACCCACTTTTGGAAATGCTTCTCTCTCCAGGATACCTGAAGATGCTAGTGGCGAGTCGCCGTAGACGCAGACTTGCTTTTCCCAGGTCAGTACATGGCACTCTCCTTATTCACTCACGCACGCGCGCGCGCGCGTGCCCTCACACACACACACACACACACACACACACACACACACACACACACATACACAGAGAGTTGAACATGTTTCTGTCTCGTCAGGAAAGGAGGTGTTCGTTGAGAGACGGTTTCTCGCCAATGCTTTTGGGTGCTTGCCCTTTTCCCCCCGGAGAGTGAAGTGTATGTGCTTTTTCCGTAGGCTTCAGTACACACCCTTGAGAAGCCTTCCGTCAGTCAGAAACAAGCCGTGAGTTGAAAGAGGCGTTCCACACAGACCTCCTTCTCAGAGCGAAGCCTGTCACACTTTTCCTTGGGCCTCCACACGCACTTTAGAAAAACTTGCTCCGGGAAGCTGTGAGTTGAACGACGGGTTTCCTACAGCGGTTTTCCGTGGGGGTAAGGATATATGGCACTTGGCCTTAGGCTTCCACGCACACATTGGAAACGGCTTCTCTCTTCGTGAAAGAAGATGTGCGCTGAACGTTGCGTTCTGCGCAGGCTTGCTTTTCACACATCAGCCGATGGTACTTTCCCTAGGCTTCCACACGCGCAGTGAGTATCCCTTCCCTAAACCTGAACCAAGACGCGGGGGAAAGCTGCCTTCTACACCACCTTCTTTTCCGAGTTTCGTATAGAACCCTTGCGTTGTGCTTCCACATCCACTTTTGTCACTGCTTCGATATATCCTCCGGAGAGGGGTTCGCTTGAAAGACGGTCTCCCTCCGTCACGCTTTCAAGGAGTTAAGGATAGGGCACTCTCCTTATGCTTGCACACGTCCACTTGCAATCTCGACTGACTTCATGACTCCGTCCATATGCTACGCTGAAAGTCCCATTGCGCGCGGCCTTGTTTCTAAGAGATGAGGACAGGGCACGGCACGTTCCTTGTGCTTCCACCACGACTATATAAAAGGCTCCCGTCTCCAAGGCAAAGGATGTCAGGTGCAAGACGGCTTCGCAAAAGCGAGGTTGCCTCTTAGAGGGCGGTCTACGGCGCTCTGCTGACGCTTCCACGCCTACATATGCAAACGCTTCTGGGCTCACGAAAGAAGACGTCCGTTGAAAGCTGCCTTGTACCCCGACGCGTTTCTCGGAGTTAGGTCCAGGGAACGGTCCCTGTGCGATCACATGCAGCCTTGAGATGGCTCAGCTCTTTTCGATCGTCAGGGAGGACGTTTCTCGGAGTTAGGTCCAGGGAAAGGTAGTAAAGCGTACGGCACTTTCATGATGCTTCCACACCCACTTTTGGAAATGCTTCTCTCTCCAGGATACCTGAAGATGCTAGTGGCGAGTCGCCGTAGACCCAGACTTGCTTTTCCCAGGTCAGTACATGGCACTCTCCTTATTCACTCACGCACGCGCGCGCGCGCGTGCCCTCACACACACACACACACACACACACACACACACACACACAGAGTTGAACATGTTTCTGTCTCGTCAGGAAAGAAGGTGATCGTTGAGAGACGGTTTCTCGCCGATGCTTTTGGGTTCTTGCTTTTTTCCCCCCGGAGAGAGAAGTGTAGCCGCTTTTTCCCTTGGCTTCCGTACACACCCTTGAGAAGCCTTCCGTCAGCCAGAAACAAGCCATGAGTTGAAAGAGGCGTTCCACGCAGACCTCCTTCTCAGAGCGAAGCCTGTCACACTTTTCCTTGTGAAGTAAACTAGAGAGATACAAATACTTTCTCAATGATTGCTTTAACAAAAAAGGACTAAATATCCCAATCAGAAAACATAGACTGTAAAGAGGAAGCAAGACCCATCTCTATGCTGCCTACCAGAGAATCACTTCAGACCTAAAAATAAAAGCAGATTGGAAGTAATGGGACACAAAACCATTTATCATGCAAATGGAAGTGAAAAGAAAGTTGGAGTCGTAATATTTTTATGAGACAAAATAAACTGAATTGTGGGGAAGATGGCAGAGTAGAAGGACCCTAAACTCACCTCATCCCACAGATACAACTAGGTAACACTCACACCAGAGTCACCCAGAAATGGACCTTCAGATTTCCCCACAAAACTATACAACTAAATGGAGAGAGGGAATCACATCAAAGATGGTAGGAAGGACAAGGACTCTGTAGGAATCTAAAGCCCATATTTCTGACCACCAGAGGGAGGGAACCACAGTCACAGAGGGGCCAGAAACAAACTACTACACCGGGGAGCCTCTAAAGCGTAGAGACATCCTCATAGCTTATGGCTTTGAAAATCAGAAGGGATGACATTTGTGAGCGTATACAACCAGCAGACTTAAAGCTTGGAACTTTTAAAAATCAGCTGTCTCAGCTCTGAGAGAGCACAGAAGGTGATAGGAAGCTGAGATCTGTCCTTAAAGATTAAGCAGAGCAAAGAGTGTGGAGAAGCTTGGGTGAAGCAGGTTGAAAGGTGCTTGAGGTTTAAACAAGGGAGACATAGTTCCTGAACTCAGAGTTTGCTAAGGGACTTGTCCAGGAACAAAGGAGCTGGCAGGTGCCATTTCCCTCTACGGCCCCTCATTATAAACACACACCTACCTGCAAGACCAAGCACAATCTAGCAATCACTAACTTGCATAAACCATGGCCCATCCCCACACCTACCACACCTGCTTCAGTCCCAGTGCTGTGGATACCCTCCCTGATAAGACCCACACAATCCTTGACAACAATATGTCTCCCCATCACCCACAGAACACGCATGCATCTTGTTAAAACAGCACACCCCATGTGTTGTGCACAATGACACAGTCCAGATCCAGTCTCTGTTGTTGCTATGCATTACCTTCAGAGGAGAACCAGCATCACCAAGTGAAAAATGTATGTTCTGCCCCGTATTTTCAAGAACAAGCAATATATCTGACCTTCCTAACAGAGAGATATTCTCTGAGAAGTAGGCCAAATGAGCAGACAGAGGACAATGTCCTAAACGAAAGAAGAGGACAAAGCCACAGCAAGAGACCTAAACAAAATGGATATAAGGAACAAGCCTGACAGAAAATTTAAGATAACAATTATAAAGATACTCACTGGGGAAATGAAAAGAGGGAGGACATCAGAAGGGGGAACATCATTGAGACTCTTAACAAAGAGATATGAAAGAAATAATCAGAGATGTGGAACACAAGAAATGAAATGAAGAATATACTAGATAGAATAATTAGCAGGATGGACGAAGCAGAGGAACAAATTAATGAACTAGAAGACAGTAATGGAAAGTAATCAAGCGGAACAAATGAGAGGAAAAAGAAGTATGCAAAAATGAGAAGAGACTTAGGGAATTCAGTGACTCCATCCAGTGTAACAACACCCACATGAGAGGGATCCCAGAAGGTGAAAAGGGGGAAAAGTGGGCAGAAAATCTATTTGACCAAAGAAGAGCTGAAAACTTAACCTAATCTGGTGAAGGAAACCTATACAAATCCATAAGGCATAGAGATCCCCTCCCACAAAATCAACCTAAGGAGGTCCACATCAAGATACATAGTAATCAAAATGGGAAAAGGTAGTGATAAAGAAAAAACATTTAAAGCAGCAAGATAAAAGAAGACAGGTAACATGCAAGGGAAAGCCCATAAAGCTATCAGCTGAGTTTTCAGCAGAAACTATGCAGGACAGAAGAAAGTGGCGTTAAATATTCAAAGTGCTGAAGGAGAAAAATCTGCAGCAAGGAATAATTTATCCAGCAAGCCTATCCTTCAGAAAAGAAGGGGAGAAAAAGAGTTTCTTAGCCACACAAACTAAAAGAGTTCATGACCACTAAATTAACTACAAAAAATATTGAAGGGGACACTATGAGTGGAAAAAAATCGTATGTGAGAGTATGACAATAATGAATCAAGGAAGCAGTAAAAATAAGTATTTCTGTAAAAATCAGTTAAGGGATTCCCAAAATAAAAGTATGTAAAATATGAAAACATATACCCTAACACATGAGGAGGAGTCAACAGTGGGTTTGAACTTAAACAACATTCAACTTAATATAGACTGAAAAGGCTATATATAATCCAGGGGGTCACCAAAAACCCAAACCTCTAATACACATGCAAAAGATAAAGGGAAAGAAATCCAAGAATATCATTAAAGAAAACGAGCAAACCATGAGAGAGAGAGCAAGAGAAGAAAGGATCAGAGAAAAACTACACAAAAAACTATGAAACAAGTAACAAAACATCAATAAATACATGTCTAATGATAATTAGTTTGAATGTAAATGGACTAAATGCTCCAAGCAAAAGAGCATGACAGAGTTTGTATATATATATAAAAGATTTCACACCTAAAGACACCTGCAGATGGAAATTAAGAGATGGAGAAACATTAATCATGCAAGTGGATGTCAAGAGAAGTCAGAGTAGCAATCCTTATATCAGACAAAATAGACTTTTTTAACATTGAAATTGATTTAGCCAACATAGAGTACAACAGTAATTTCAAATGTAGCGTTCCACAATTCATCAGTTGTGTATAACACCCAGTGTTCACCACATCACATGCATTCCTTAATGCCCATCACACAGTTACTCCATCTCCCCACCCACCTTTCCTCCAGCAACCCTCAGTTTGTTTCCAATAGCTGGGAACCTGTCATGGATTTTCTTCCTCTCTGGTTTCTTCGCATTCATTTTCCCTCCCTTCCCCTATGATCCTCTGTGCTGTTCCTTCTATTCCACATATGAGTAAAACCATATAATAATTGTTTTTCTCTGACTGACTTATTTTGCTCAGCATAATACCGTCCAGTGCCTTCCACATCGATATGCTAAATATTGATCCTTTCTGATGGCTGAGTCATATTCCATTGTATATGTATATACCATGTTTTCTTTATCCATTTATCTGTCGATGGATGTCTTGGTTCCTTCCACGGTTTGGCTATTGTGGACAATGTCGCTATAAACATTCGGGGTGCAGTTGCCCCTTCAGATCACTACATTTGTAGCTTTGGGGTAAATAAAATTGCTGGGTTGTAAGGGAGCTCTCTTTTAAGTTCTTGAGGAACCTCCATATTGTTTTCCAAAGTGGCTGTACCAGTTTTCATTCCCACTTAGAAGTGTAAGAGAGTGCCCTTTTCTCCTCACCAACATTTGTTATTTCTTCGCTTGTTAATTTTTGCAATTCTGACTGGTGTGAAGTGGTATCTCATTGTCATTTGGATTTCTTTTTCCCCATGCCAAGTGATGTTGAGCAGTTTGTCATATGTCTGTTGGCCATTTGTGTGTCTTCTTTGGAGAAATATCTGTTCATATCTTCTGCCCATTTCTTGACTCGCTTATTTCTTTTTTGGGTGTTGAGTTTGGGTGTTGAACGGTAGTAAAGCGTACGGCACTTTCATGATGCTTCCACACCCACTTTTGGAAATGCTTCTCTCTCAAGGATACCTGAAGATGTTAGTGGAGAGTTGCCGTATACGCAGACTTGCTTTTCCCAGGTGAGTGCATGGCACATTCCTTATTCACTCACGCGCGCGCGCGCGCGCACACACACACACACACACACACACACACATACACAGAGTTGAACATGTTTCTGTCTCGTCAGGAAAGGAGGTGTTCGTTGAGAGACGGTTTCTCGCCAATGCTTTTGGGTGCTTGCCCTTTTCCCCCCGGAGAGTGAAGTGTATGCGCTTTTTGCCTAGGCTTCCGTACACACCCTTGAGAAGCCTTCCCTCAGCCAGAAACAAGCCGTGAGTTGAAAGAGGCGTTCCACACAGACCTCCTTCTCAGAGCGAAGCCTGTCACACTTTTCCTTGGGCCTCCACACGCACTTTAGAAAAACTTCCTCCGGGAAGCTGTGAGTTGAACGACGGGTTTCCTACAGCGGTTTTCCGTGGGGGTAAGGATATATGGCACTTGGCCTTAGGCTTCCACGCACACATTGGAAAGGCTTCTCTCTTCGTGAAACAAGATGTGCGCTGAACGTTGCGTTCTGCGCAGGCTTGGTTTTCACACATCAGCCCATGGTACTTTCCCTAGGCTTCCACACGCGCAGTGAGTATCCCTTCCCTAAACCTGAACCAAGACGCGGGGGAAAGCTGCCTTCTACACCACCTTCTTTTCCGAGTTTCGTATAGAACCCTTGCGTTGTGTTTCCACATCCACTTTTGTCACTGCTTCGATATATCCTCCGGAGAGGGGTTCGCTTGAAAGACGGTCTCCCTCCGTCACGCTTTCAAGGAGTTAAGGATAGGGCACTCTCCTTATGCCTGCACACGTCCACTTGCAATCTCGACTGACTTCATGACCCCGTCCATATGCTACGCTGAAAGTCCCATTGCGCGCGGCCTTGTTTCTAAGAGATGAGGACAGGGCATGGCACGTTCCTTGTGCTTCCACCACGACTATATAAAAGGCTACCGTCTCCAAGACAAAGGATGTCAGGTGCAAGACGGCTTCGCAAAAGCGAGGTTGCCTCTTAGAGGGCGGTCTACGGCGCTCTCCTGACGCTTCCACGCCTACATATGCAAACGCTTCTGGGCTCACGAAAGAAGACGTCCGTTGAAAGCTGCCTTGTACCCCGACGCGTTTTCCGGAGTTAGGTCCAGGGAACGGCCCTGTGCGATCACATGCAGCCTTGAGATGGCTCAGCTCTTTTCGATCGTCAGGGAGGACGTTTCTCGGAGTTAGGTCCAGGGAAAGGTAGTAAAGCGTACGGCACTTTCATGATGCTTCCACACCCACTTTTGGAAATGCTTCTCTCTCCAGGATACCTGAAGATGCTAGTGGCGAGTCGCCGTAGACCCAGACTTGCTTTTCCCAGGTCAGTACATGGCACTCTCCTTATTCACTCACGCACGCGCGCGCGCGCGTGCCCTCACACACACACACACACACACACACACACACACACACACAGAGTTGAACATGTTTCTGTCTCGTCAGGAAAGAAGGTGATCGTTGAGAGACGGTTTCTCGCCGATGCTTTTGGGTTCTTGCTTTTTTCCCCCCGGAGAGAGAAGTGTAGCCGCTTTTTCCCTTGGCTTCCGTACACACCCTTGAGAAGCCTTCCGTCAGCCAGAAACAAGCCATGAGTTGAAAGAGGCGTTCCACGCAGACCTCCTTCTCAGAGCGAAGCCTGTCACACTTTTCCTTGTGAAGTAAACTAGAGAGATACAAATACTTTCTCAATGATTGCTTTAACAAAAAAGGACTAAATATCCCAATCAGAAAACATAGACTGTAAAGAGGAAGCAAGACCCATCTCTATGCTGCCTACCAGAGAATCACTTCAGACCTAAAAATAAAAGCAGATTGGAAGTAATGGGACACAAAACCATTTATCATGCAAATGGAAGTGAAAAGAAAGTTGGAGTCGTAATATTTTTATGAGACAAAATAAACTGAATTGTGGGGAAGATGGCAGTGTAGAAGGACCCTAAACTCACCTCATCCCACAGATACAACTAGGTAACACTCACACCAGAGTCACCCAGAAATGGACCTTCAGATTTCCCCACAAAACTATAAAACTAAATGGAGAGAGGGAATCACATCAAAGATGATAGGAAGGACAAGGACTCTGTAGGAATCTAAAGCCCATATTTCTGACCACCAGAGGGAGGGAACCACAGTCACAGAGGGGCCAGAAACAAACTACTACACCGGGGAGCCTCTAAAGCGTAGAGACATCCTCATAGCTTATGGCTTTGAAAATCAGAAGGGATGACATTTGTGAGCGTATACAACCAGCAGACTTAAAGCTTGGAACTTTTAAAAATCAGCTGTCTCAGCTCTGAGAGAGCACAGAAGGTGATAGGAAGCTGAGATCTGTCCTTAAAGATTAAGCAGAGCAAAGAGTGTGGAGAAGCTTGGGTGAAGCAGGTTGAAAGGTGCTTGAGGTTTAAACAAGGGAGACATAGTTCCTGAACTCAGAGTTTGCTAAGGGACTTGTCCAGGAACAAAGGAGCTGGCAGGTGCCATTTCCCTCTACGGCCCCTCATTATAAACACACACCTACCTGCAAGACCAAGCACAATCTAGCAATCACTAACTTGCATAAACCATGGCCCATCCCCACACCTACCACACCTGCTTCAGTCCCAGTGCTGTGGATACCCTCCCTGATAAGACCCACACAATCCTTGACAACAATATGTCTCCCCATCACCCACAGAACACGCATGCATCTTGTTAAAACAGCACACCCCATGTGTTGTGCACAATGACACAGTCCAGATCCAGTCTCTGTTGTTGCTATGCATTACCTTCAGAGGAGAACCAGCATCACCAAGTGAAAAATGTATGTTCTGCCCCGTATTTTCAAGAACAAGCAATATATCTGACCTTCCTAACAGAGAGATATTCTCTGAGAAGTAGGCCAAATGAGCAGACAGAGGACAATGTCCTAAACGAAAGAAGAGGACAAAGCCACAGCAAGAGACCTAAACAAAATGGATATAAGGAACAAGCCTGACAGAAAATTTAAGATAACAATTATAAAGATACTCACTGGGGAAATGAAAAGAGGGAGGACATCAGAAGGGGGAACATCATTGAGACTCTTAACAAAGAGATATGAAAGAAATAATCAGAGATGTGGAACACAAGAAATGAAATGAAGAATATACTAGATAGAATAATTAGCAGGATGGACGAAGCAGAGGAACAAATTAATGAACTAGAAGACAGTAATGGAAAGTAATCAAGCGGAACAAATGAGAGGAAAAAGAAGTATGCAAAAATGAGAAGAGACTTAGGGAATTCAGTGACTCCATCCAGTGTAACAACACCCACATGAGAGGGATCCCAGAAGGTGAAAAGGGGGAAAAGGGGGCAGAAAATCTATTTGACCAAAGAAGAGCTGAAAACTTAACCTAATCTGGTGAAGGAAACCTATACAAATCCATAAGGCATAGAGATCCCCTCCGACAAAATCAACCTAAGGAGGTCCACATCAAGATACATAGTAATCAAAATGGGAAAAGGTAGTGATAAAGAAAAAACATTTAAAGCAGCAAGATAAAAGAAGACAGGTAACATGCAAGGGAAAGCCCATAAAGCTATCAGCTGAGTTTTCAGCAGAAACTATGCAGGACAGAAGAAAGTGGCGTTAAATATTCAAAGTGCTGAAGGAGAAAAATCTGCAGCAAGGAATAATTTATCCAGCAAGCCTATCCTTCAGAAAAGAAGGGGAGAAAAAGAGTTTCTTAGCCACACAAACTAAAAGAGTTCATGACCACTAAATTAACTACAAAAAATATTGAAGGGGACACTATGAGTGGAAAAAAATCGTATGTGAGAGTATGACAATAATGAATCAAGGAAGCAGTAAAAATAAGTATTTCTGTAAAAATCAGTTAAGGGATTCACAAAATAAAAGTATGTAAAATATGAAAACATATACCCTAACACATGAGGAGGAGTCAACAGTGGGTTTGAACTTAAACAACATTCAACTTAATATAGACTGAAAAGGCTATATATAATCCAGGGGGTCACCACAAACCCAAACCTCTAATACACATGCAAAAGATAAAGGGAAAGAAATCCAAGAATATCATTAAAGAAAACGAGCAAACCATGAGAGAGAGAGCAAGAGAAGAAAGGATCAGAGAAAAACTACACAAAAAACTATGAAACAAGTAACAAAACATCAATAAATACATGTCTAATGATAATTAGTTTGAATGTAAATGGACTAAATGATCCAAGCAAAAGAGCATGACAGAGTTTGTATATATATATAAAAGATTTCACACCTAAAGACACCTGCAGATGGAAATTAAGAGATGGAGAAACATTAATCATGCAAGTGGATGTCAAGAGAAGTCAGAGTAGCAATCCTTATATCAGACAAAATAGACTTTTTTAACATTGAAATTGATTTAGCCAACATAGAGTACAACAGTAATTTCAAATGTAGCGTTCCACAATTCATCAGTTGTGTATAACACCCAGTGTTCACCACATCACATGCATTCCTTAATGCCCATCACACAGTTACTCCATCTCCCCACCCACCTTTCCTCCAGCAACCCTCAGTTTGTTTCCAATAGCTGGGAACCTGTCATGGATTTTCTTCCTCTCTGGTTTCTTCGCATTCATTTTCCCTCCCTTCCCCTATGTTCCTCTGTGCTGTTCCTTCTATTCCACATATGAGTAAAACCATATAATAATTGTTTTTCTCTGACTGACTTATTTTGCTCAGCATAATACCGTCCAGTGCCTTCCACATCGATATGCTAAATATTGATCCTTTCTGATGGCTGAGTCATATTCCATTGTATATGTATATACCATGTTTTCTTTATCCATTTATCTGTCGATGGATGTCTTGGTTCCTTCCACGGTTTGGCTATTGTGGACAATGTCGCTATAAACATTCGGGGTGCAGTTGCCCCTTCAGATCACTACATTTGTAGCTTTGGGGTAAATAAAATTGCTGGGTTGTAAGGGAGCTCTCTTTTAAGTTCTTGAGGAACCTCCATATTGTTTTCCAAAGTGGCTGTACCAGTTTTCATTCCCACTTAGAAGTGTAAGAGAGTGCCCTTTTCTCCTCACCAACATTTGTTATTTCTTCGCTTGTTAATTTTTGCAATTCTGACTGGTGTGAAGTGGTATCTCATTGTCATTTGGATTTCTTTTTCCCCATGCCAAGTGATGTTGAGCAGTTTGTCATATGTCTGTTGGCCATTTGTGTGTCTTCTTTGGAGAAATATCTGTTCATATCTTCTGCCCATTTCTTGACTCGCTTATTTCTTTTTTGGGTGTTGAGTTTGGGTGTTGAACGGTAGTAAAGCGTACGGCACTTTCATGATGCTTCCACACCCACTTTTGGAAATGCTTCTCTCTCAAGGATACCTGAAGATGTTAGTGGAGAGTTGCCGTATACGCAGACTTGCTTTTCCCAGGTGAGTGCATGGCACATTCCTTATTCACTCACGCGCGCGCGCGCGCGCACACACACACACACACACACACACACACACACACACACACAGAGTTGAACATGTTTCTGTCTCGTCAGGAAAGGAGGTGTTCTTTGAGAGACGGTTTCTCGCCAATGCTTTTGGGTGCTTGCCCTTTTCCCCCCGGAGAGTGAAGTGTATGCGCTTTTTGCCTAGGCTTCCGTACACACCCTTGAGAAGCCTTCCCTCAGCCAGAAACAAGCCGTGAGTTGAAAGAGGCGTTCCACACAGACCTCCTTCTCAGAGCGAAGCCTGTCACACTTTTCCTTGGGCCTCCACACGCACTTTAGAAAAACTTCCTCCGGGAAGCTGTGAGTTGAACGACGGGTTTCCTACAGCGGTTTTCCGTGGGGGTAAGGATATATGGCACTTGGCCTTAGGCTTCCACGCACACATTGGAAAGGCTTCTCTCTTCGTGAAACAAGATGTGCGCTGAACGTTGCGTTCTGCGCAGGCTTGGTTTTCACACATCAGCCCATGGTACTTTCCCTAGGCTTCCACACGCGCAGTGAGTATCCCTTCCCTAAACCTGAACCAAGACGCGGGGGAAAGCTGCCTTCTACACCACCTTCTTTTCCGAGTTTCATATAGAACCCTTGCGTTGTGTTTCCACATCCACTTTTGTCACTGCTTCGATATATCCTCCGGAGAGGGGTTCGCTTGAAAGACGGTCTCCCTCCGTCACGCTTTCAAGGAGTTAAGGATAGGGCACTCTCCTTATGCCTGCACACGTCCACTTGCAATCTCGACTGACTTCATGACCCCGTCCATATGCTACGCTGAAAGTCCCATTGCGCGCGGCCTTGTTTCTAAGAGATGAGGACAGGGCATGGCACATTCCTTGTGCTTCCACCACGACTATATAAAAGGCTACCGTCTCCAAGACAAAGGATGTCAGGTGCAAGACGGCTTCGCAAAAGCGAGGTTGCCTCTTAGAGGGCGGTCTACGGCGCTCTCCTGACGCTTCCACGCCTACATATGCAAACGCTTCTGGGCTCACGAAAGAAGACGTCCGTTGAAAGCTGCCTTGTACCCCGACGCGTTTTCCGGAGTTAGGTCCAGGGAACGGTCCCTGTGCGATCACATGCAGCCTTGAGATGGCTCAGCTCTTTTCGATCGTCAGGGAGGACGTTTCTCGGAGTTAGGTCCAGGGAAAGGTAGTAAAGCGTACGGCACTTTCATGATGCTTCCACACCCACTTTTGGAAATGCTTCTCTCTCCAGGATACCTGAAAATGCTAGTGGCGAGTCGCCGTAGACGCAGACTTGCTTTTCCCAGGTCAGTACATGGCACTCTCCTTATTCACTCACGCACGCGCGCGCGCGCGTGCCCTCACACACACACACACACACACACACACACACACACACACACACACACACACACAGAGTTGAACATGTTTCTGTCTCGTCAGGAAAGAAGGTGATCGTTGAGAGACGGTTTCTCGCCGATGCTTTTGGGTTCTTGCTTTTTTCCCCCCGGAGAGAGAAGTGTAGCCGCTTTTTCCCTTGGCTTCCGTACACAACCTTGAGAAGCCTTCCGTCAGCCAGAAACAAGCCATGAGTTGAAAGAGGCGTTCCACGCAGACCTCCTTCTCAGAGCGAAGCCTGTCACACTTTTCCTTGTGAAGTAAACTAGAGAGATACAAATACTTTCTCAATGATTGCTTTAACAAAAAAGGACTAAATATCCCAATCAGAAAACATAGACTGTAAAGAGGAAGCAAGACCCATCTCTATGCTGCCTACCAGAGAATCACTTCAGACCTAAAAATAAAAGCAGATTGGAAGTAATGGGACACAAAACCATTTATCATGCAAATGGAAGTGAAAAGAAAGTTGGAGTCGTAATATTTATATGAGACAAAATAAACTGAATTGTGGGGAAGATGGGAGAGTAGAAGGACCCTAAACTCACCTCATCCCACAGATACAACTAGGTAACACTCACACCAGAGTCACCCAGAAATGGACCTTCAGATTTCCCCACAAAACTATACAACTAAATGGAGAGAGGGAATCACATCAAAGATGGTAGGAAGGACAAGGACTCTGTAGGAATCTAAACCCCATATTTCTGACAAGCAGAGGGAGGGAACCACAGTCACAGAGGGGCCAGAAACAAACTACTACACCGGGGAGCCTCTAAAGCGTAGAGACATCCTCATAGCTTATGGCTTTGAAAATCAGAAGGGATGACATTTGTGAGCGTATACAACCAGCAGACTTAAAGCTTGGAACTTTTAAAAATCAGCTGTCTCAGCTCTGAGAGAGCACAGAAGGTGATAGGAAGCTGAGATCTGTCCTTAAAGATTAAGCAGAGCAAAGAGTGTGGAGAAGCTTGGGTGAAGCAGGTTGAAAGGTGCTTGAGGATTAAACAAGGGAGACATAGTTCCTGAACTCAGAGTTTGCTAAGGGACTTGTCCAGGAACAAAGGAGCTGGCAGGTTCCATTTCCCTCTACGGCCCCTCATTATAAACACACACCTACCTGCAAGACCAAGCACAATCTAGCAATCACTAACTTGCATAAACCATGGCCCATCCCCACACCTACCACACCTTCTTCAGTCCCAGTGCTGTGGATACCCTCCCTGATAAGACCCACACAATCCTTGACAACAATATGTCTCCCCATCACCCACAGAACACGCATGCGTCTTGTTAAAACAGCACACCCCATGTGTTGTGCACAATGACACAGTCCAGATCCAGTCTCTGTTGTTGCTATGCATTACCTTCAGAGGAGAACCAGCATCACCAAGTGAAAAATGTATGTTCTGCCCCGTATTTTCAAGAACAAGCAATATATCTGACCTTCCTAACAGAGAGATATTCTCTGAGAAGTAGGCCAAATGAGCAGACAGAGGACTATGTCCTAAACGAAAGAAGAGGACAAAGCCACAGCAAGAGACCTAAACAAAATGGATATAAGGAACATGCCTGACAGAAAATTTAAGATAACAATTATAAAGATACTCACTGGGGAAATGAAAAGAGGGAGGACATCAGAAGGGGGAACATCATTGAGACTCTTAACAAAGAGATATGAAAGAAATAATCAGAGATGTGGAACACAAGAAATGAAACGAAGAATATACTAGATAGAATAATTAGCAGGATGGACGAAGCAGAGGAACAAATTAATGAACTAGAAGACAGTAATGGAAAGTAATCAAGCGGAACAAATGAGAGGAAAAAGAAGTATGCAAAAATGAGAAGAGACTTAGGGAATTCAGTGACTCCATCCAGTGTAACAACACCCACATGAGAGGGATCCCAGAAGGTGAAAAGGGGGAAAAGGGGGCAGAAAATCTATTTGACCAAAGAAGAGCTGAAAACTTAACCTAATCTGGTGAAGGAAACCTATACAAATCCATAAGGCATAGAGATCCCCTCCCACAAAATCAACCTAAGGAGGTCCACATCAAGATACATAGTAATCAAAATGGGAAAAGGTAGTGATAAAGAAAAAACATTTAAAGCAGCAAGATAAAAGAAGACAGTTAACATGCAAGGGAAAGCCCATAAAACTATCAGCTGAGTTTTCAGCAGAAAGTATGCAGGACAGAAGAAAGTGGCGTTAAATATTCAAAGTGCTGAAGGAGAAAAATCTGCAGCAAGGAATAATTTATCCAGCAAGCCTATCCTTCAGAAAAGAAGGGGAGAAAAAGAGTTTCTTAGCCACACAAACTAAAAGAGTTCATGACCACTAAATTAACTACAAAAAATATTGAAGGGGACACTATGAGTGGAAAAAAATCGTAAGTGAGAGTATCACAATAATGAATCAAGGAAGCAGTAAAAATAAGTATTTCTGTAAAAATCAGTTAAGGAATTCACAAAATAAAAGTATGTAAAATATGAAAACATATACCCTAACACATGAGGAGGAGTCAACAGTGGGTTTGAACTTAAACAGCATTCAACTTAATATGGACTGAAAAGGCTATATATAATCCAGGGGGTCACCACAAACCCAAACCTCTAATACACATGCAAAAGATAAAGGGAAAGAAATCCAAGAATATCATTAAAGAAAACGAGCAAACCATGAGAGAGAGAGCAAGAGAAGAAAGGATCAGAGAAAAACTACACAAAAAACTATGAAACAAGTAACAAAACATCAATAAATACATGTCTAATGATAATTAGTTTGAATGTAAATGGACTAAATGCTCCAAGCAAAAGAGCATGACAGAGTTTGTATATATATATAAAAGATTTCACACCTAAAGACACCTGCAGATGGAAATTAAGAGATGGAGAAACATTAATCATGCAAGTGGATGTCAAGAGAAGTCAGAGTAGCAATCCTTATATCAGACAAAATAGACTTTTTTAACATTGAAATTGATTTAGCCAACATAGAGTACACCAGTAATTTCAAATGTAGCGTTCCACAATTCATCAGTTGTGTATAACACCCAGTGTTCACCACATCACATGCATTCCTTAATGCCCATCACACAGTTACTCCATCTCCCCACTCACCTTTCCTCCAGCAACCCTCAGTTTGTTTCCAATAGCTGGGAACCTGTCATGGATTTTCTTCCTCTCTGGTTTCTTCGCATTCATTTTCCCTCCCTTCCCCTATGATCCTCTGTGCTGTTCCTTCTATTCCACATATGAGTAAAACCATATAATAATTGTTTTTCTCTGACTGACTTATTTTGCTCAGCATAATACCGTCCAGTGCCTTCCACATCGATATGCTAAATATTGATCCTTTCTGATGGCTGAGTCATATTCCATTGTATATGTATATACCATGTTTTCTTTATCCATTTATCTGTCGATGGATGTCTTGGTTCCTTCCACGGTTTGGCTATTGTGGACAATGTCGCTATAAACATTCGGGGTGCAGTTGCCCCTTCAGATCACTACATTTGTAGCTTTGGGGTAAATAAAATTGCTGGGTTGTAAGGGAGCTCTCTTTTAAGTTCTTGAGGAACCTCCATATTGTTTTCCAAAGTGGCTGTACCAGTTTTCATTCCCACTTAGAAGTGTAAGAGAGTTCCCTTTTCTCCTCACCAACATTTGTTATTTCTTCGCTTGTTAATTTTTGCAATTCTGACTGGTGTGAAGTGGTATCTCATTGTCATTTGGATTTCTTTTTCCCCATGCCAAGTGATGTTGAGCAGTTTGTCATATGTCTGTTGGCCATTTGTGTGTCTTCTTTGGAGAAATATCTGTTCATATCTTCTGCCCATTTCTTGACTCGCTTATTTCTTTTTTGGGTGTTGAGTTTGGGTGTTGAACGGTAGTAAAGCGTACGGCACTTTCATGATGCTTCCACACCCACTTTTGGAAATGCTTCTCTCTCAAGGATACCTGAAGATGTTAGTGGAGAGTTGCCGTATACGCAGACTTGCTTTTCCCAGGTGAGTGCATGGCACATTCCTTATTCACTCACGCGCGCGCGCGCGCGCACACACACACACACACACACACACACACATACACAGAGTTGAACATGTTTCTGTCTCGTCAGGAAAGGAGGTGTTCGTTGAGAGACGGTTTCTCGCCAATGCTTTTGGGTGCTTGCCCTTTTCCCCCCGGAGAGTGAAGTGTATGCGCTTTTTGCCTAGGCTTCCGTACACACCCTTGAGAAGCCTTCCCTCAGCCAGAAACAAGCCGTGAGTTGAAAGAGGCGTTCCACACAGACCTCCTTCTCAGAGCGAAGCCTGTCACACTTTTCCTTGGGCCTCCACACGCACTTTAGAAAAACTTCCTCCGGGAAGCTGTGAGTTGAACGACGGGTTTCCTACAGCGGTTTTCCGTGGGGGTAAGGATATATGGCACTTGGCCTTAGGCTTCCACGCACACATTGGAAAGGCTTCTCTCTTCGTGAAACAAGATGTGCGCTGAACGTTGCGTTCTGCGCAGGCTTGGTTTTCACACATCAGCCCATGGTACTTTCCCTAGGCTTCCACACGCGCAGTGAGTATCCCTTCCCTAAACCTGAACCAAGACGCGGGGGAAAGCTGCCTTCTACACCACCTTCTTTTCCGAGTTTCGTATAGAACCCTTGCGTTGTGTTTCCACATCCACTTTTGTCACTGCTTCGATATATCCTCCGGAGAGGGGTTCGCTTGAAAGACGGTCTCCCTCCGTCACGCTTTCAAGGAGTTAAGGATAGGGCACTCTCCTTATGCCTGCACACGTCCACTTGCAATCTCGACTGACTTCATGACCCCGTCCATATGCTACGCTGAAAGTCCCATTGCGCGCGGCCTTGTTTCTAAGAGATGAGGACAGGGCATGGCACGTTCCTTGTGCTTCCACCACGACTATATAAAAGGCTACCGTCTCCAAGACAAAGGATGTCAGGTGCAAGACGGCTTCGCAAAAGCGAGGTTGCCTCTTAGAGGGCGGTCTACGGCGCTCTCCTGACGCTTCCACGCCTACATATGCAAACGCTTCTGGGCTCACGAAAGAAGACGTCCGTTGAAAGCTGCCTTGTACCCCGACGCGTTTTCCGGAGTTAGGTCCAGGGAACGGTCCCTGTGCGATCACATGCAGCCTTGAGATGGCTCAGCTCTTTTCGATCGTCAGGGAGGACGTTTCTCGGAGTTAGGTCCAGGGAAAGGTAGTAAAGCGTACGGCACTTTCATGATGCTTCCACACCCACTTTTGGAAATGCTTCTCTCTCCAGGATACCTGAAGATGCTAGTGGCGAGTCGCCGTAGACGCAGACTTGCTTTTCCCAGGTCAGTACATGGCACTCTCCTTATTCACTCACGCACGCGCGCGCGCGCGTGCCCACACACACACACACACACACACACACACACACACACACACACAGAGTTGAACATGTTTCTGTCTCGTCAGGAAAGAAGGTGATCGTTGAGAGACGGTTTCTCGGCGATGCTTTTGGGTTCTTGCTTTTTTCCCCCCGGAGAGAGAAGTGTAGCCGCTTTTTCCCTTGGCTTCCGTACACACCCTTGAGAAGCCTTCCGTCAGCCAGAAACAAGCCATGAGTTGAAAGAGGCGTTCCACGCAGACCTCCTTCTCAGAGCGAAGCCTGTCACACTTTTCCTTGTGAAGTAAACTAGAGAGATACAAATACTTTCTCAATGATTGCTTTAACAAAAAAGGACTAAATATCCCAATCAGAAAACATAGACTGTAAAGAGGAAGCAAGACCCATCTCTATGCTGCCTACCAGAGAATCACTTCAGACCTAAAAATAAAAGCAGATTGGAAGTAATGGGACACAAAACCATTTATCATGCAAATGGAAGTGAAAAGAAAGTTGGAGTCGTAATATTTATATGAGACAAAATAAACTGAATTGTGGGGAAGATGGGAGAGTAGAAGGACCCTAAACTCACCTCATCCCACAGATACAACTAGGTAACACTCACACCAGAGTCACCCAGAAATGGACCTTCAGATTTCCCCACAAAACTATACAACTAAATGGAGAGAGGGAATCACATCAAAGATGGTAGGAAGGACAAGGACTCTGTAGGAATCTAAACCCCATATTTCTGACCAGCAGAGGGAGGGAACCACAGTCACAGAGGGGCCAGAAACAAACTACTACACCGGGGAGCCTCTAAAGCGTAGAGACATCCTCATAGCTTATGGCTTTGAAAATCAGAAGGGATGACATTTGTGAGCGTATACAACCAGCAGACTTAAAGCTTGGAACTTTTAAAAATCAGCTGTCTCAGCTCTGAGAGAGCACAGAAGGTGATAGGAAGCTGAGATCTGTCCTTAAAGATTAAGCAGAGCAAAGAGTGTGGAGAAGCTTGGGTGAAGCAGGTTGAAAGGTGCTTGAGGATTAAACAAGGGAGACATAGTTCCTGAACTCAGAGTTTGCTAAGGGACTTGTCCAGGAACAAAGGAGCTGGCAGGTTCCATTTCCCTCTACGGCCCCTCATTATAAACACACACCTACCTGCAAGACCAAGCACAATCTAGCAATCACTAACTTGCATAAACCATGGCCCATCCCCACACCTACCACACCTTCTTCAGTCCCAGTGCTGTGGATACCCTCCCTGATAAGACCCACACAATCCTTGACAACAATATGTCTCCCCATCACCCACAGAACACGCATGCGTCTTGTTAAAACAGCACACCCCATGTGTTGTGCACAATGACACAGTCCAGATCCAGTCTCTGTTGTTGCTATGCATTACCTTCAGAGGAGAACCAGCATCACCAAGTGAAAAATGTATGTTCTGCCCCGTATTTTCAAGAACAAGCAATATATCTGACCTTCCTGACAGAGAGATATTCTCTGAGAAGTAGGCCAAATGAGCAGACAGAGGACTATGTCCTAAACGAAAGAAGAGGACAAAGCCACAGCAAGAGACCTAAACAAAATGGATATAAGGAACATGCCTGACAGAAAATTTAAGATAACAATTATAAAGATACTCACTGGGGAAATGAAAAGAGGGAGGACATCAGAAGGGGGAACATCATTGAGACTCTTAACAAAGAGATATGAAAGAAATAATCAGAGATGTGGAACACAAGAAATGAAACGAAGAATATACTAGATAGAATAATTAGCAGGATGGACGAAGCAGAGGAACAAATTAATGAACTAGAAGACAGTAATGGAAAGTAATCAAGCGGAACAAATGAGAGGAAAAAGAAGTATGCAAAAATGAGAAGAGACTTAGGGAATTCAGTGACTCCATCCAGTGTAACAACACCCACATGAGAGGGATCCCAGAAGGTGAAAAGGGGGAAAAGGGGGCAGAAAATCTATTTGACCAAAGAAGAGCTGAAAACTTAACCTAATCTGGTGAAGGAAACCTATACAAATCCATAAGGCATAGAGATCCCCTCCCACAAAATCAACCTAAGGAGGTCCACATCAAGATACATAGTAATCAAAATGGGAAAAGGTAGTGATAAAGAAAAAACATTTAAAGCAGCAAGATAAAAGAAGACAGTTAACATGCAAGGGAAAGCCCATAAATCTATCAGCTGAGTTTTCAGCAGAAACTATGCAGGACAGAAGAAAGTGGCGTTAAATATTCAAAGTGCTGAAGGAGAAAAATCTGCAGCAAGGAATAATTTATCCAGCAAGCCTATCCTTCAGAAAAGAAGGGGAGAAAAAGAGTTTCTTAGCCACACAAACTAAAAGAGTTCATGACCACTAAATTAACTACAAAAAATATTGAAGGGGACACTATGAGTGGAAAAAAATCGTAAGTGAGATTATCACAATAATGAATCAAGGAAGCAGTAAAAATAAGTATTTCTGTAAATATCAGTTAAGGAATTCACAAAATAAAAGTATGTAAAATATGAAAACATATACCCTAACACATGAGGAGGAGTCAACAGTGGGTTTGAACTTAAACAGCATTCAACTTAATATGGACTGAAAAGGCTATATATAATCCAGGGGGTCACCACAAACCCAAACCTCTAATACACATGCAAAAGATAAAGGGAAAGAAATCCAAGAATATCATTAAAGAAAACGAGCAAACCATGAGAGAGAGAGCAAGAGAAGAAAGGATCAGAGAAAAACTACACAAAAAACTATGAAACAAGTAACAAAACATCAATAAATACATGTCTAATGATAATTAGTTTGAATGTAAATGGACTAAATGCTCCAAGCAAAAGAGCATGACAGAGTTTGTATATATATATAAAAGATTTCACACCTAAAGACACCTGCAGATGGAAATTAAGAGATGGAGAAACATTAATCATGCAAGTGGATGTCAAAAGAAGTCAGAGTAGCAATCCTTATATCAGACAAAATAGACTTTTTTAACATTGAAATTGAATTAGCCAACATAGAGTACACCAGTAATTTCAAATGTAGCGTTCCACAATTCATCAGTTGTGTATAACACCCAGTGTTCATCACATCACATGCATTCCTTAATGCCCATCACACAGTTACTCCATCTCCCCACCCACCTTTCCTCCAGCAACCCTCAGTTTGTTTCCAATAGTTGGGAACCTGTCATGGATTTTCTTCCTCTCTGGTTTCTTCGCATTCATTTTCCCTCCCTTCCCCTATGATCCTCTGTGCTGTTCCTTCTATTCCACATATGAGTAAAACCATATAATAATTGTTTTTCTCTGACTGACTTATTTTGCTCAGCATAATACCCTCCAGTGCCTTCCACATCGATATGCTAAATATTGATCCTTTCTGATGGCTGAGTCATATTCCATTGTATATATATATACCATGTTTTCTTTATCCATTTATCTGTCGATGGATGTCTTGGTTCCTTCCACGGTTTGGCTATTGTGGACAATGTCGCTATAAACATTCGGGGTGCAGTTGCCCCTTCAGATCACTACATTTGTAGCTTTGGGGTAAATAAAATTGCTGGGTTGTAAGGGAGCTCTCTTTTAAGTTCTTGAGGAACCTCCATATTGTTTTCCAAAGTGGCTGTACCAGTTTTCATTCCCACTTAGAAGTGTAAGAGAGTTCCCCTTTCTCCTCACCAACATTTGTTATTTCTTCGCTTGTTAACTTTTGAAATTCTGACTGGTATGAAGTGGTATCTCATTGTCATTTGGATTTCTTTTTCCCCATGCCAAGTGATGTTGAGCAGTTTGTCAAATGTCTGTTGGCCATTTGTGTGTCTTCTTTGGAGAAATATCTGTTCATATCTTCTGCCCATTTCTTGACTCGCTTATTTGTTTTTTGGGTGTTGAGTTTGGGTGTTGAACGGTAGTAAAGCGTACGGCATTTTCATGATGCTTCCACACCCACTTTTGGAAATGCTTCTCTCTCAAGGATACCTGAAGATGTTAGTGGAGAGTTGCCGTATACGCAGACTTGCTTTTCCCAGGTGAGTGCATGGCACATTCCTTATTCACTCACGCGCGCGCGCGCGCGCACACACACACACACACACACACACACACACACACACAGAGTTGAACATGTTTCTGTCTCGTCAGGAAAGGAGGTGTTCGTTGAGAGACGGTTTCTCGCCAATGCTTTTGGGTGCTTGCCCTTTTCCCCCCGGAGAGTGAAGTGTATGCGCTTTTTGCCTAGGCTTCCGTACACACCCTTGAGAAGCCTTCCCTCAGCCAGAAACAAGCCGTGAGTTGAAAGAGGCGTTCCACACAGACCTCCTTCTCAGAGCGAAGCCTGTCACACTTTTCCTTGGGCCTCCACACGCACTTTAGAAAAACTTCCTCCGGGAAGCTGTGAGTTGAACGACGGGTTTCCTACAGCGGTTTTCCGTGGGGGTAAGGATATATGGCACTTGGCCTTAGGCTTCCACGCACAGATTGGAAAGGCTTCTCTCTTCGTGAAACAAGATGTGCGCTGAACGTTGCGTTCTGCGCAGGCTTGGTTTTCACACATCAGCCCATGGTACTTTCCCTAGGCTTCCACACGCGCAGTGAGTATCCCTTCCCTAAACCTGAACCAAGACGCGGGGGAAAGCTGCCTTCTACACCACCTTCTTTTCCGAGTTTCGTATAGAACCCTTGCGTTGTGTTTCCACATCCACTTTTGTCACTGCTTCGATATATCCTCCGGAGAGGGGTTCGCTTGAAAGACGGTCTCCCTCCGTCACGCTTTCAAGGAGTTAAGGATAGGGCACTCTCCTTATGCCTGCACACGTCCACTTGCAGTCTCGACTGACTTCATGACCCCGTCCATATGCTACGCTGAAAGTCCCATTGCGCGCGGCCTTGTTTCTAAGAGATGAGGACAGGGCATGGCACGTTCCTTGTGCTTCCACCACGACTATATAAAAGGCTACCGTCTCCAAGACAAAGGATGTCAGGTGCAAGACGGCTTCGCAAAAGCGAGGTTGCCTCTTAGAGGGCGGTCTACGGCGCTCTCCTGACGCTTCCACGCCTACATATGCAAACGCTTCTGGGCTCACGAAAGAAGACGTCCGTTGAAAGCTGCCTTGTACCCCGACGCGTTTTCCGGAGTTAGGTCCAGGGAACGGTCCCTGTGCGATCACATGCAGCCTTGAGATGGCTCAGCTCTTTTCGATCGTCAGGGAGGACGTTTCTCGGAGTTAGGTCCAGGGAAAGGTAGTAAAGCGTACGGCACTTTCATGATGCTTCCACACCCACTTTTGGAAATGCTTCTCTCTCCAGGATACCTGAAGATGCTAGTGGCGAGTCGCCGTAGACGCAGACTTGCTTTTCCCAGGTCAGTACATGGCACTCTCCTTATTCACTCACGCACGCGCGCGCGCGCGTGCCCTCACACACACACACACACACACACACACACACACACACACACAGAGTTGAACATGTTTCTGTCTCGTCAGGAAAGAAGGTGATCGTTGAGAGACGGTTTCTCGGCGATGCTTTTGGGTTCTTGCTTTTTTCCCCCCGGAGAGAGAAGTGTAGCCGCTTTTTCCCTTGGCTTCCGTACACACCCTTGAGAAGCCTTCCGTCAGCCAGAAACAAGCCATGAGTTGAAAGAGGCGTTCCACGCAGACCTCCTTCTCAGAGCGAAGCCTGTCACACTTTTCCTTGTGAAGTAAACTAGAGAGATACAAATACTTTCTCAATGATTGCTTTAACAAAAAAGGACTAAATATCCCAATCAGAAAACATAGACTGTAAAGAGGAAGCAAGACCCATCTCTATGCTGCCTACCAGAGAATCACTTCAGACCTAAAAATAAAAGCAGATTGGAAGTAATGGGACACAAAACCATTTATCATGCAAATGGAAGTGAAAAGAAAGTTGGAGTCGTAATATTTATATGAGACAAAATAAACTGAATTGTGGGGAAGATGGGAGAGTAGAAGGACCCTAAACTCACCTCATCCCACAGATACAACTAGGTAACACTCACACCAGAGTCACCCAGAAATGGACCTTCAGATTTCCCCACAAAACTATACAACTAAATGGAGAGAGGGAATCACATCAAAGATGGTAGGAAGGACAAGGACTCTGTAGGAATCTAAACCCCATATTTCTGACCAGCAGAGGGAGGGAACCACAGTCACAGAGGGGCCAGAAACAAACTACTACACCGGGGAGCCTCTAAAGCGTAGAGACATCCTCATAGCTTATGGCTTTGAAAATCAGAAGGGATGACATTTGTGAGCGTATACAACCAGCAGACTTAAAGCTTGGAACTTTTAAAAATCAGCTGTCTCAGCTCTGAGAGAGCACAGAAGGTGATAGGAAGCTGAGATCTGTCCTTAAAGATTAAGCAGAGCAAAGAGTGTGGAGAAGCTTGGGTGAAGCAGGTTGAAAGGTGCTTGAGGATTAAACAAGGGAGACATAGTTCCTGAACTCAGAGTTTGCTAAGGGACTTGTCCAGGAACAAAGGAGCTGGCAGGTTCCATTTCCCTCTACGGCCCCTCATTATAAACACACACCTACCTGCAAGACCAAGCACAATCTAGCAATCACTAACTTGCATAAACCATGGCCCATCCCCACACCTACCACACCTTCTTCAGTCCCAGTGCTGTGGATACCCTCCCTGATAAGACCCACACAATCCTTGACAACAATATGTCTCCCCATCACCCACAGAACACGCATGCGTCTTGTTAAAACAGCACACCCCATGTGTTGTGCACAATGACACAGTCCAGATCCAGTCTCTGTTGTTGCTATGCATTACCTTCAGAGGAGAACCAGCATCACCAAGTGAAAAATGTATGTTCTGCCCCGTATTTTCAAGAACAAGCAATATATCTGACCTTCCTAACAGAGAGATATTCTCTGAGAAGTAGGCCAAATGAGCAGACAGAGGACTATGTCCTAAACGAAAGAAGAGGACAAAGCCACAGCAAGAGACCTAAACAAAATGGATATAAGGAACATGCCTGACAGAAAATTTAAGATAACAATTATAAAGATACTCACTGGGGAAATGAAAAGAGGGAGGACATCAGAAGGGGGAACATCATTGAGACTCTTAACAAAGAGATATGAAAGAAATAATCAGAGATGTGGAACACAAGAAATGAAACGAAGAATATACTAGATAGAATAATTAGCAGGATGGACGAAGCAGAGGAACAAATTAATGAACTAGAAGACAGTAATGGAAAGTAATCAAGCGGAACAAATGAGAGGAAAAAGAAGTATGCAAAAATGAGAAGAGACTTAGGGAATTCAGTGACTCCATCCAGTGTAACAACACCCACATGAGAGGGATCCCAGAAGGTGAAAAGGGGGAAAAGGGGGCAGAAAATCTATTTGACCAAAGAAGAGCTGAAAACTTAACCTAATCTGGTGAAGGAAACCTATACAAATCCATAAGGCATAGAGATCCCCTCCCACAAAATCAACCTAAGGAGGTCCACATCAAGATACATAGTAATCAAAATGGGAAAAGGTAGTGATAAAGAAAAAACATTTAAAGCAGCAAGATAAAAGAAGACAGTTAACATGCAAGGGAAAGCCCATAAATCTATCAGCTGAGTTTTCAGCAGAAACTATGCAGGACAGAAGAAAGTGGCGTTAAATATTCAAAGTGCTGAAGGAGAAAAATCTGCAGCAAGGAATAATTTATCCAGCAAGCCTATCCTTCAGAAAAGAAGGGGAGAAAAAGAGTTTCTTAGCCACACAAACTAAAAGAGTTCATGACCACTAAATTAACTACAAAAAATATTGAAGGGGACACTATGAGTGGAAAAAAATCGTAAGTGAGATTATCACAATAATGAATCAAGGAAGCAGTAAAAATAAGTATTTCTGTAAAAATCAGTTAAGGAATTCACAAAATAAAAGTATGTAAAATATGAAAACATATACCCTAACACATGAGGAGGAGTCAACAGTGGGTTTGAACTTAAACAGCATTCAACTTAATATGGACTGAAAAGGCTATATATAATCCAGGGGGTCACCACAAACCCAAACCTCTAATACACATGCAAAAGATAAAGGGAAAGAAATCCAAGAATATCATTAAAGAAAACGAGCAAACCATGAGAGAGAGAGCAAGAGAAGAAAGGATCAGAGAAAAACTACACAAAAAACTATGAAACAAGTAACAAAACATCAATAAATACATGTCTAATGATAATTAGTTTGAATGTAAATGGACTAAATGCTCCAAGCAAAAGAGCATGACAGAGTTTGTATATATATATAAAAGATTTCACACCTAAAGACACCTGCAGATGGAAATTAAGAGATGGAGAAACATTAATCATGCAAGTGGATGTCAAAAGAAGTCAGAGTAGCAATCCTTATATCAGACAAAATAGACTTTTTTAACATTGAAATTGAATTAGCCAACATAGAGTACACCAGTAATTTCAAATGTAGCGTTCCACAATTCATCAGTTGTGTATAACACCCAGTGTTCATCACATCACATGCATTCCTTAATGCCCATCACACAGTTACTCCATCTCCCCACCCACCTTTCCTCCAGCAACCCTCAGTTTGTTTCCAATAGTTGGGAACCTGTCATGGATTTTCTTCCTCTCTGGTTTCTTCGCATTCATTTTCCCTCCCTTCCCCTATGATCCTCTGTGCTGTTCCTTCTATTCCACATATGAGTAAAACCATATAATAATTGTTTTTCTCTGACTGACTTATTTTGCTCAGCATAATACCCTCCAGTGCCTTCCACATCGATATGCTAAATATTGATCCTTTCTGATGGCTGAGTCATATTCCATTGTATATGTATATACCATGTTTTCTTTATCCATTTATCTGTCGATGGATGTCTTGGTTCCTTCCACGGTTTGGCTATTGTGGACAATGTCGCTATAAACATTCGGGGTGCAGTTGCCCCTTCAGATCACTACATTTGTAGCTTTGGGGTAAATAAAATTGCTGGGTTGTAAGGGAGCTCTCTTTTAAGTTCTTGAGGAACCTCCATATTGTTTTCCAAAGTGGCTGTACCAGTTTTCATTCCCACTTAGAAGTGTAAGAGAGTTCCCCTTTCTCCTCACCAACATTTGTTATTTCTTCGCTTGTTAACTTTTGCAATTCTGACTGGTATGAAGTGGTATCTCATTGTCATTTGGATTTCTTTTTCCCCATGCCAAGTGATGTTGAGCAGTTTGTCAAATGTCTGTTGGCCATTTGTGTGTCTTCTTTGGAGAAATATCTGTTCATATCTTCTGCCCATTTCTTGACTCGCTTATTTGTTTTTTGGGTGTTGAGTTTGGGTGTTGAACGGTAGTAAAGCGTACGGCACTTTCATGATGCTTCCACATCCACTTTTGGAAATCCTTCTCTCTCAAGGATACCTGAAGATGTTAGTGGAGAGGTGCCGTATACGCAGACTTGCTTTTCCCAGGTGAGTGCATGGCACATTCCTTATTCACTCACGCGCGCGCGCGCGCACACACACACACACACACACACACACACAGAGTTGAACATGTTTCTGTCTCGTCAGGAAAGGAGGTGTTCGTTGAGAGACGGTTTCTCGCCAATGCTTTTGGGTGCTTGCCCTTTTCCCCCCGGAGAGTGAAGTGTATGCGCTTTTTGCCTAGGCTTCCGTACACACCCTTGAGAAGCCTTCCCTCAGCCAGAAACAAGCTGTGAGTTGAAAGAGGCGTTCCACACAGACCTCCTTCTCAGAGCGAAGCCTGTCACACTTTTCCTTGGGCCTCCACACGCACTTTAGAAAAACTTCCTCCGGGAAGCTGTGAGTTGAACGACGGGTTTCCTACAGCGGTTTTCCGTGGGGGTAAGGATATATGGCACTTGGCCTTAGGCTTCCACGCACAGATTGGAAAGGCTTCTCTCTTCGTGAAACAAGATGTGCGCTGAACGTTGCGTTCTGCGCAGGCTTGGTTTTCACACATCAGCCCATGGTACTTTCCCTAGGCTTCCACACGCGCAGTGAGTATCCCTTCCCTAAACCTGAACCAAGACGCGGGGGAAAGCTGCCTTCTACACCACCTTCTTTTCCGAGTTTCGTATAGAACCCTTGCATTGTGCTTCCACATCCACTTTTGTCACTGCTTCGATATATCCTCCGGAGAGGGGTTCGCTTGAAAGACGGTCTCCCTCCGTCACGCTTTCAAGGAGTTAAGGATAGGGCACTCTCCTTATGCCTGCACACGTCCACTTTCAATCTCGACTGACTTCATGACCCCGTCCAATGTTACGCTAAAAGTCCCATTGCGCGCGGCCTTGTTCTAAGAGATGAGGACAGGGCACGGCACGTTCCTTGTGCTTCCACCACGACTATATAAAAGGCTCCCGTCTCCAAGGCAAAGGATGTCAGGTGCAAGACGGCTTCTCAAAAGCGAAGTTGCCTCTTAGAGGGCGGTCTACGGCGCTCTGCTGACGCTTCCACGCCTACATATGCAAACGCTTCTGGGCTCACGAAAGAAGACGTCCGATGAAAGCTGCCTTGTACCCCGACGCGTTTCTCGGAGTTAGGTCCAGGGAACGGTCCCTGTGCGATCACACGCAGCCTTGAGATGGCTCAGCTCTTTTCGATCATCAGGAAGGACGTTTCTCGGAGTTAGGTCCAGGGAAAGGTAGTAAAGCGTACGGCACTTTCATGATGCTTCCACACCCACTTTTGGAAATGCTTCTCTCTCCAGGATACCTGAAGATGCTAGTGGCGAGTCGCCGTGGACGCAGACTTGCTTTTCCCAGGTCAGTACATGGCACTCTCCTTATTCACTCACGCACGCGCGCGCGCGCGTGCCCTCACACACACACACACACACACACACACACACACACACACACACACACACACAGAGTTGAACATGTTTCTGTCTCGTCAGGAAAAAAGGTGATCGTTGAGAGACGGTTTCTCGCCGATGCTTTTGGGTTCTTGCTTTTTTCCCCCCGGCGAGAGAAGTTTAGCCGCTTTTTCCCTAGGCTTCCGTACACACCCTTGAGAAGCCTTCCGTCAGCCAGAAACAAGCCATGAGTTGAAAGAGGCGTTCCACGCAGACCTCCTTCTCAGAGCGAAGCCTGTCACACTTTTCCTTGTGAAGTAAACTAGAGAGATACAAATACTTTCTCAATGATTGCTTTAACAAAAAAGGACTAAATATCCCAATCAGAAAACATAGACTGTAAAGAGGAAGCAAGACACATCTCTATGCTGCCTACCAGAGAATCACTTCAGACCTAAAAATAAAAGCAGATTGGAAGTAATGGGACACAAAACCATTTATCATGCAAATGGAAGTGAAAAGAAAGTTGGAGTCGTAATATTATTATGAGACAAAATAAACTGAATTGTGGGGAAGATGGCAGAGTAGAAGGACCCTAAACTCACCTCATCCCACAGATACAACTAGGTAACACTCACACCAGAGTCACCCAGAAATGGACCTTCAGGTTTCCCCACAAAACTATACAACTAAATGGAGAGAGGGAATCACATCAAAGATGGTAGGAAGGACAAGGACTCTGTAGGAATCTAAAGCCCATATTTCTGACCACCACAGGGAGGGAACCACAGTCACAGAGGGGCCAGAAACAAACTACTACACCGGGGAGCCTCTAAAGCGTAGAGACATCCTCATAGCTTATGGCTTTCAAAATCAGAAGGGATGACATTTGTGAGCGTATACAACCAGCAGACTTAAAGCTTGGAACTTTTAAAAATCAGCTGTCTCAGCTCTGAGAGAGCACAGAAGGTGATAGGAAGCTGAGATCTGTCCTTAAAGATTATGCAGAGCAAAGAGTGTGGAGAAGCTTGGGTGAAGCAGGTTGAAAGGTGCTTGAGGATTAAACAAGGGAGACATAGTTCCTGAACACAGAGTTTGCTAAGGGACTTGTCCAGGAACAAAGGAGCTGGCAGGTTCCATTTCCCTCTACGGCCCCTCATTATAAACACACACCTACCTGCAAGACCAAGCACAATCTAGCAATCACTAACTTGCATAAACCATGGCCCATCCCCACACCTACCACACCTGCTTCAGTCCCAGTGCTGTGGATACCCTCCCTGATAAGACCCACACAATCCTTGACAACAATATGTCTCCCCATCACCCACAGAACACGCATGCGTCTTGTTAAAACAGCACACCCCATGTGTTGTGCACAATGACACAGTCCAGATCCAGTCTCTGTTGTTGCTATGCATTACCTTCAGAGGAGAACCAGCATCACCAAGTGAAAAATGTATGTTCTGCCCCGTATTTTCAAGAACAAGCAATATATCTGACCTTCCTAACAGAGAGATATTCTCTGAGAAGTAGGCCAAATGAGCAGACAGAGGACTATGTCCTAAACGAAAGAAGAGGACAAAGCCACAGCAAGAGACCTAAACAAAATGGATATAAGGAACATGCCTGACAGAAAATTTAAGATAACAATTATAAAGATACTCACTGGGGAAATGAAAAGAGGGAGGACATCAGAAGGGGGAACATCATTGAGACTCTTAACAAAGAGATATGAAAGAAATAATCAGAGATGTGGAACACAAGAAATGAAACGAAGAATATACTAGATAGAATAATTAGCAGGATGGACGAAGCAGAGGAACAAATTAATGAACTAGAAGACAGTAATGGAAAGTAATCAAGCGGAACAAATGAGAGGAAAAAGAAGTATGCAAAAATGAGAAGAGACTTAGGGAATTCAGTGACTCCATCCAGTGTAACAACACCCACATGAGAGGGATCCCAGAAGGTGAAAAGGGGGAAAAGGGGGCAGAAAATCTATTTGACCAAAGAAGAGCTGAAAACTTAACCTAATCTGGTGAAGGAAACCTATACAAATCCATAAGGCATAGAGATCCCCTCCCACAAAATCAACCTAAGGAGGTCCACATCAAGATACATAGTAATCAAAATGGGAAAAGGTAGTGATAAAGAAAAAACATTTAAAGCAGCAAGATAAAAGAAGACAGTTAACATGCAAGGGAAAGCCCATAAATCTATCAGCTGAGTTTTCAGCAGAAACTATGCAGGACAGAAGAAAGTGGCGTTAAATATTCAAAGTGCTGAAGGAGAAAAATCTGCAGCAAGGAATAATTTATCCAGCAAGCCTATCCTTCAGAAAAGAAGGGGAGAAAAAGAGTTTCTTAGCCACACAAACTAAAAGAGTTCAAGACCACTAAATTAACTACAAAAAATATTGAAGGGGACACTATGAGTGGAAAAAAATCGTAAGTGAGAGTATGACAATAATGAATCAAGGAAGCAGTAAAAATAAGTATTTCTGTAAAAATCAGTTAAGGAATTCACAAAATAAAAGTATGTAAAATATGAAAACATATACCCTAACACATGAGGAGGAGTCAACAGTGGGTTTGAACTTAAACAGCATTCAACTTAATATGGACTGAAAAGGCTATATATAATCCAGGGGGTCACCACAAACCCAAACCTCTAATACACATGCAAAAGATAAAGGGAAAGAAATCCAAGAATATCATTAAAGAAAACGAGCAAACCATGAGAGAGAGAGCAAGAGAAGAAAGGATCAGAGAAAAACTACACAAAAAACTATGAAACAAGTAACAAAACATCAATAAATACATGTCTAATGATAATTAGTTTGAATGTAAATGGACTAAATGCTCCAAGCAAAAGAGCATGACAGAGTTTGTATATATATATAAAAGATTTCACACCTAAAGACACCTGCAGATAGAAATTAAGAGATGGAGAAACATTAATCATGCAAGTGGATGTCAAAAGAAGTCAGAGTAGCAATCCTTATATCAGACAAAATAGACTTTTTTAACATTGAAATTGAATTAGCCAACATAGAGTACACCAGTAATTTCAAATGTAGCGTTCCACAATTCATCAGTTGTGTATAACACCCAGTGTTCATCACATCACATGCATTCCTTAATGCCCATCACACAGTTACTCCATCTCCCCACCCACCTTTCCTCCAGCAACCCTCAGTTTGTTTCCAATAGTTGGGAACCTGTCATGGATTTTCTTCCTCTCTGGTTTCTTCGCATTCATTTTCCCTCCCTTCCCCTATGATCCTCTGTGCTGTTCCTTCTATTCCACATATGAGTAAAACCATATAATAATTGTTTTTCTCTGACTGACTTATTTTGCTCAGCATAATACCCTCCAGTGCCTTCCACATCGATATGCTAAATATTGATCCTTTCTGATGGCTGAGTCATATTCCATTGTATATGTATATACCATGTTTTCTTTATCCATTTATCTGTCGATGGATGTCTTGGTTCCTTCCACGGTTTGGCTATTGTGGACAATGTCGCTATAAACATTCGGGGTGCAGTTGCCCCTTCAGATCACTACATTTGTAGCTTTGGGGTAAATAAAATTGCTGGGTTGTAAGGGAGCTCTCTTTTAAGTTCTTGAGGAACCTCCATATTGTTTTCCAAAGTGGCTGTACCAGTTTTCATTCCCACTTAGAAGTGTAAGAGAGTTCTCCTTTCTCCTCACCAACATTTGTTATTTCTTCGCTTGTTAACTTTTGCAATTCTGACTGGTATGAAGTGGTATCTCATTGTCATTTGGATTTCTTTTTCCCCATGCCAAGTGATGTTGAGCAGTTTGTCAAATGTCTGTTGGCCATTTGTGTGTCTTCTTTGGAGAAATATCTGTTCATATCTACTGCCCATTTCTTGACTCGCTTATTTGTTTTTTGGGTGTTGAGTTTGGGTGTTGAACGGTAGTAAAGCGTACGGCACTTTCATGATGCTTCCACACCCACTTTTGGAAATGCTTCTCTCTCAAGGATACCTGAAGATGTTAGTGGAGATTTGCCGTATACGCAGACTTGCTTTTCCCAGGTGAGTGCATGGCACATTCCTTATTCACTCACGCGCGCGCGCGCGCACACACACACACACACACACACACACACACACAGAGTTGAACATGTTTCTGTCTCGTCAGGAAAGGAGGTGTTCGTTGAGAGACGGTTTCTCGCCAATGCTTTTGGGTGCTTGCCCTTTTCCCCCCGGAGAGTGAAGTGTATGCGCTTTTTGCCTAGGCTTCCGTACACACCCTTGAGAAGCCTTCCCTCAGCCAGAAACAAGCCGTGAGTTGAAAGAGGCGTTCCACACAGACCTCCTTCTCAGAGCGAAGCCTGTCACACTTTTCCTTGGGCCTCCACACGCACTTTAGAAAAACTTCCTCCGGGAAGCTGTGAGTTGAACGACGGGTTTCCTACAGCGGTTTTCCGTGGGGGTAAGGATATATGGCACTTGGCCTTAGGCTTCCACGCACAGATTGGAAAGGCTTCTCTCTTCGTGAAACAAGATGTGCGCTGAACGTTGCGTTCTGCGCAGGCTTGCTTTTCACACATCAGCCCATGGTACTTTCCCTAGGCTTCCACACGCGCAGTGAGTATCCCTTCCCTAAACCTGAACCAAGACGCGGGGGAAAGCTGCCTTCTACACCACCTTCTTTTCCGAGTTTCGTATAGAACCCTTGCGTTGTGCTTCCACATCCACTTTTGTCACTGCTTCGATATATCCTCCGGAGAGGGGTTCGCTTGAAAGACGGTCTCCCTCCGTCACGCTTTCAAGGAGTTAAGGATAGGGCACTCTCCTTATGCCTGCACACGTCCACTTGCAATCTCGACTGACTTCATGACCCCGTCCAATGCTACGCTGAAAGTCCCATTGCGCGCGGCCTTGTTTCTAAGAGATGAGGACAGGGCACGGCACGTTCCTTGTGCTTCCACCACGACTATATAAAAGGCTCCCGTCTCCAAGGCAAAGGATGTCAGGTGCAAGACGGCTTCTCAAAAGCGAGGTTGCCTCTTAGAGGGCGGTCTACGGCGCTCTGCTGACGCTTCCACGCCTACATATGCAAACGCTTCTGGGCTCACGAAAGAAGACGTCCGTTGAAAGCTGCCTTGTACCCCGACGCGTTTCTCGGAGTTAGGTCCAGGGAACGGTCCCTGTGCGATCACACGCAGCCTTGAGATGGCTCAGCTCTTTTCGATCGTCAGGGAGGACGTTTCTCGGAGTTAGGTCCAGGGAAAGGTAGTAAAGCGTACGGCACTTTCATGATGCTTCCACACCCACTTTTGGAAATGCTTCTCTCTCCAGGATACCTGAAGATGCTAGTGGCGAGTCGCCGTAGACGCAGACTTGCTTTTCCCAGGTCAGTACATGGCACTCTCCTTATTCACTCACGCACGCGCGCGCGCGCGTGCCCTCACACACACACACACACACACACACACACACACACACACACACACAGAGTTGAACATGTTTCTGTCTCGTCAGGAAAGAAGGTGATCGTTGAGAGACGGTTTCTCGCCGATGCTTTTGGGTTCTTGCTTTTTTCCCCCCGGAGAGAGAAGTGTAGCCGCTTTTTCCCTAGGCTTCCGTACACACCCTTGAGAAGCCTTCCGTCAGCCAGAAACAAGCCATGAGTTGAAAGAGGCGTTCCACGCAGACCTCCTTCTCAGAGCGAAGCCTGTCACACTTTTCCTTGTGAAGTAAACTAGAGAGATACAAATACTTTCTCAATGATTGCTTTAACAAAAAAGGACTAAATATCCCAATCAGAAAACATAGACTGTAAAGAGGAAGCAAGACACATCTCTATGCTGCCTACCAGAGAATCACTTCAGACCTAAAAATAAAAGCAGATTGGAAGTAATGGGACACAAAACCATTTATCATGCAAATGGAAGTGAAAAGAAAGTTGGAGTCGTAATATTTTTATGAGACAAAATAAACTGAATTGTGGGGAAGATGGCAGAGTAGAAGGACCCTAAACTCACCTCATCCCACAGATACAACTAGGTAACACTCACACCAGAGTCACCCAGAAATGGACCTTCAGATTTCCCCACAAAACTATACAACTAAATGGAGAGAGGGAATCACATCAAAGATGATAGGAAGGACAAGGACTCTGTAGGAATCTAAAGCCCATATTTCTGACCACCAGAGGGAGGGAACCACAGTCACAGAGGGGCCAGAAACAAACTACTACACCGGGGAGCCTCTAAAGCGTAGAGACATCCTCATAGCTTATGGCTTTGAAAATCAGAAGGGATGACATTTGTGAGCATATACAACCAGCAGACTTAAAGCTTGGAACTTTTAAAAATCAGCTGTCTCAGCTCTGAGAGAGCACAGAAGGTGATAGGAAGCTGAGATCTGTCCTTAAAGATTAAGCAGAGCAAAGAGTGTGGAGAAGCTTGGGTGAAGCAGGTTGAAAGGTGCTTGAGGATTAAACAAGGGAGACATAGTTCCTGAACTCAGAGTTTGCTAAGGGACTTGTCCAGGAACAAAGGAGCTGGCAGGTTCCATTTCCCTCTACGGCCCCTCATTATAAACACACACCTACCTGCAAGACCAAGCACAATCTAGCAATCACTAACTTGCATAAACCATGGCCCATCCCCACACCTACCACACCTGCTTCAGTCCCAGTGCTGTGGATACCCTCCCTGATAAGACCCACACAATCCTTGACAACAATATGTCTCCCCATCACCCACAGAACACGCATGCGTCTTGTTAAAACAGCACACCCCATGTGTTGTGCACAATGACACAGTCCAGATCCAGTCTCTGTTGTTGCTATGCATTACCTTCAGAGGAGAACCAGCATCACCAAGTGAAAAATGTATGTTCTGCCCCGTATTTTCAAGAACAAGCAATATATCTGACCTTCCTAACAGAGAGATATTCTCTGAGAAGTAGGCCAAATGAGCAGACAGAGGACTATGTCCTAAACGAAAGAAGAGGACAAAGCCACAGCAAGAGACCTAAACAAAATGGATATAAGGAACATGCCTGACAGAAAATTTAAGATAACAATTATAAAGATACTCACTGGGGAAATGAAAAGAGGGAGGACATCAGAAGGGGGAACATCATTGAGACTCTTAACAAAGAGATATGAAAGAAATAATCAGAGATGTGGAACACGAGAAATGAAATGAAGAATATACTAGATAGAATAATTAGCAGGATGGACGAAGCAGAGGAACAAATTAATGAACTAGAAGACAGTAATGGAAAGTAATCAAGCGGAACAAATGAGAGGAAAAAGAAGTATGCAAAAATGAGAAGAGACTTAGGGAATTCAGTGACTCCATCCAGTGTAACAACACCCACATGAGAGGGATCCCAGAAGGTGAAAAGGGGGAAAAGGGGGCAGAAAATCTATTTGACCAAAGAAGAGCTGAAAACTTAACCTAATCTGGTGAAGGAAACCTATACAAATCCATAAGGCATAGAGATCCCCTCCCACAAAATCAACCTAAGGAGGTCCACATCAAGATACATAGTAATCAAAATGGGAAAAGGTAGTGATAAAGAAAAAACATTTAAAGCAGCAAGATAAAAGAAGACAGTTAACATGCAAGGGAAAGCCCATAAATCTAGCAGCTGAGTTTTCAGCAGAAACTATGCAGGACAGAAGAAAGTGGCGTTAAATATTCAAAGTGCTGAAGGAGAAAAATCTGCAGCAAGGAATAATTTATCCAGCAAGCCTATCCTTCAGAAAAGAAGGGGAGAAAAAGAGTTTCTTAGCCACACAAACTAAAAGAGTTCATGACCACTAAATTAACTACAAAAAATATTGAAGGGGACACTATGAGTGGAAAAAAATCGTAAGTGAGAGTATGACAATAATGAATCAAGGAAGCAGTAAAAATAAGTATTTCTGTAAAAATCAGTTAAGGGATTCACAAAATAAAAGTATGTAAAATATGAAAACATATACCCTAACACATGAGGAGGAGTCAACAGTGGGTTTGAACTTAAACAGCATTCAACTTAATATGGACTGAAAAGGCTATATATAATCCAGGGGGTCACCACAAACCCAAACCTCTAATACACATGCAAAAGATAAAGGGAAAGAAATCCAAGAATATCATTAAAGAAAACGAGCAAACCATGAGAGAGAGAGCAAGAGAAGAAAGGATCAGAGAAAAACTACACAAAAAACTATGAAACAAGTAACAAAACATCAATAAATACATGTCTAATGATAATTAGTTTGAATGTAAATGGACTAAATGCTCCAAGCAAAAGAGCATGACAGAGTTTGTATATATATATAAAAGATTTCACACCTAAAGACACCTGCAGATAGAAATTAAGAGATGGAGAAACATTAATCATGCAAGTGGATGTCAAAAGAAGTCAGAGTAGCAATCCTTATATCAGACAAAATAGACTTTTTTAACATTGAAATTGAATTAGCCAACATAGAGTACACCAGTAATTTCAAATGTAGCGTTCCACAATTCATCAGTTGTGTATAACACCCAGTGTTCATCACATCACATGCATTCCTTAATGCCCATCACACAGTTACTCCATCTCCCCACCCACCTTTCCTCCAGCAACCCTCAGTTTGTTTCCAATAGTTGGGAACCTGTCATGGATTTTCTTCCTCTCTGGTTTCTTCGCATTCATTTTCCCTCCCTTCCCCTATGATCCTCTGTGCTGTTCCTTCTATTCCACATATGAGTAAAACCATATAATAATTGTTTTTCTCTGACTGACTTATTTTGCTCAGCATAATACCGTCCAGTGCCTTCCACATCGATATGCTAAATATTGATCCTTTCTGATGGCTGAGTCATATTCCATTGTATATGTATATACCATGTTTTCTTTATCCATTTATCTGTCGATGGATGTCTTGGTTCCTTCCACGGTTTGGCTATTGTGGACAATGTCGCTATAAACATTCGGGGTGCAGTTGCCCCTTCAGATCACTACATTTGTAGCTTTGGGGTAAATAAAATTGCTGGGTTGTAAGGGAGCTCTCTTTTAAGTTCTTGAGGAACCTCCATATTGTTTTCCAAAGTGGCTGTACCAGTTTTCATTCCCACTTAGAAGTGTAAGAGAGTTCCCCTTTCTCCTCACCAACATTTGTTATTTCTTCGCTTGTTAACTTTTGCAATTCTGACTGGTATGAAGTGGTATCTCATTGTCATTTGGATTTCTTTTTCCCCATGCCAAGTGATGTTGAGCAGTTTGTCAAATGTCTGTTGGCCATTTGTGTGTCTTCTTTGGAGAAATATCTGTTCATATCTACTGCCCATTTCTTGACTCGCTTATTTGTTTTTTGGGTGTTGAGTTTGGGTGTTGAACGGTAGTAAAGCGTACGGCACTTTCATGATGCTTCCACACCCACTTTTGGAAATGCTTCTCTCTCAAGGATACCTGAAGATGTTAGTGGAGATTTGCCGTATACGCAGACTTGCTTTTCCCAGGTGAGTGCATGGCACATTCCTTATTCACTCACGCGCGCGCGCGCGCACACACACACACACACACACACACACACACACACAGAGTTGAACATGTTTCTGTCTCGTCAGGAAAGGAGGTGTTCGTTGAGAGACGGTTTCTCGCCAATGCTTTTGGGTGCTTGCCCTTTTCCCCCCGGAGAGTGAAGTGTATGCGCTTTTTGCCTAGGCTTCCGTACACACCCTTGAGAAGCCTTCCCTCAGCCAGAAACAAGCCGTGAGTTGAAAGAGGCGTTCCACACAGACCTCCTTCTCAGAGCGAAGCCTGTCACACTTTTCCTTGGGCCTCCACACGCACTTTAGAAAAACTTCCTCCGGGAAGCTGTGAGTTGAACGACGGGTTTCCTACAGCGGTTTTCCGTGGGGGTAAGGATATATGGCACTTGGCCTTAGGCTTCCACGCACAGATTGGAAAGGCTTCTCTCTTCGTGAAACAAGATGTGCGCTGAACGTTGCGTTCTGCGCAGGCTTGCTTTTCACACATCAGCCCATGGTACTTTCCCTAGGCTTCCACACGCGCAGTGAGTATCCCTTCCCTAAACCTGAACCAAGACGCGGGGGAAAGCTGCCTTCTACACCACCTTCTTTTCCGAGTTTCGTATAGAACCCTTGCGTTGTGCTTCCACATCCACTTTTGTCACTGCTTCGATATATCCTCCGGAGAGGGGTTCGCTTGAAAGACGGTCTCCCTCCGTCACGCTTTCAAGGAGTTAAGGATAGGGCACTCTCCTTATGCCTGCACACGTCCACTTGCAATCTCGACTGACTTCATGACCCCGTCCAATGCTACGCTGAAAGTCCCATTGCGCGCGGCCTTGTTTCTAAGAGATGAGGACAGGGCACGGCACGTTCCTTGTGCTTCCACCACGACTATATAAAAGGCTCCCGTCTCCAAGGCAAAGGATGTCAGGTGCAAGACGGCTTCTCAAAAGCGAGGTTGCCTCTTAGAGGGCGGTCTACGGCGCTCTGCTGACGCTTCCACGCCTACATATGCAAACGCTTCTGGGCTCACGAAAGAAGACGTCCGTTGAAAGCTGCCTTGTACCCCGACGCGTTTCTCGGAGTTAGGTCCAGGGAACGGTCCCTGTGCGATCACACGCAGCCTTGAGATGGCTCAGCTCTTTTCGATCGTCAGGGAGGACGTTTCTCGGAGTTAGGTCCAGGGAAAGGTAGTAAAGCGTACGGCACTTTCATGATGCTTCCACACCCACTTTTGGAAATGCTTCTCTCTCCAGGATACCTGAAGATGCTAGTGGCGAGTCGCCGTAGACGCAGACTTGCTTTTCCCAGGTCAGTACATGGCACTCTCCTTATTCACTCACGCACGCGCGCGCGCGCGTGCCCTCACACACACACACACACACATACACAGAGAGTTGAACATGTTTCTGTCTCGTCAGGAAAGGAGGTGTTCGTTGAGAGACGGTTTCTCGCCAATGCTTTTGGGTGCTTGCCCTTTTCCCCCCGGAGAGTGAAGTGTATGTGCTTTTTCCGTAGGCTTCAGTACACACCCTTGAGAAGCCTTCCGTCAGTCAGAAACAAGCCGTGAGTTGAAAGAGGCGTTCCACACAGACCTCCTTCTCAGAGCGAAGCCTGTCACACTTTTCCTTGGGCCTCCACACGCACTTTAGAAAAACTTGCTCCGGGAACCTGTGAGTTGAACGACGGGTTTCCTACAGCGGTTTTCCGTGGGGGTAAGGATATATGGCACTTGGCCTTAGGCTTCCACGCACACATTGGAAACGGCTTCTCTCTTCGTGAAACAAGATGTGCGCTGAACGTTGCGTTCTGCGCAGGCTTGCTTTTCACACATCAGCCGATGGTACTTTCCCTAGGCTTCCACACGCGCAGTGAGTATCCCTTCCCTAAACCTGAACCAAGACGCGGGGGAAAGCTGCCTTCTACACCACCTTCTTTTCCGAGTTTCGTATAGAACCCTTGCGTTGTGCTTCCACATCCACTTTTGTCACTGCTTCGATATATCCTCCGGAGAGGGGTTCGCTTGAAAGACGGTCTCCCTCCGTCACGCTTTCAAGGAGTTAAGGATAGGGCACTCTCCTTATGCTTGCACACGTCCACTTGCAATCTCGACTGACTTCATGACCCCGTCCATATGCTACGCTGAAAGTCCCATTGCGCGCGGCCTTGTTTCTAAGAGATGAGGACAGGGCACGGCACGTTCCTTGTGCTTCCACCACGACTATATAAAAGGCTCCCGTCTCCAAGGCAAAGGATGTCAGGTGCAAGACGGCTTCGCAAAAGCGAGGTTGCCTCTTAGAGGGCGGTCTACGGCGCTCTGCTGACGCTTCCACGCCTACATATGCAAACGCTTCTGGGCTCACGAAAGAAGACGTCCGTTGAAAGCTGCCTTGTACCCCGACGCGTTTCTCGGAGTTAGGTCCAGGGAACGGTCCCTGTGCGATCACACGCAGCCTTGAGATGGCTCAGCTCTTTTCGATCGTCAGGGAGGACGTTTCTCGGAGTTAGGTCCAGGGAAAGGTAGTAAAGCGTACGGCAATTTCATGATGCTTCCACACCCACTTTTGGAAATGCTTCTCTCTCCAGGATACCTGAAGATGCTAGTGGCGAGTCGCTGTATACGCAGACTTGCTTTTCCCGGGTCAGTACATGGCACTCTCCTTATTCACTCACGCACGCGCGCGCGCGCGTGCCCTCACACACACACACACACACACACACACACACACACACACACACACACAGAGTTGAACATGTTTCTGTCTCGTCAGGAAAGAAGGTGATCGTTGAGAGACGGTTTCTCGCCGATGCTTTTGGGTTCTTGCTTTTTTCCCCCCGGAGAGAGAATTGTAGCCGCTTTTTCCCTAGGCTTCCGTACACACTCTTGAGAAGCCTTCCGTCAGCCAGAAACAAGCCATGAGTTGAAAGAGGCGTTCCACGCAGACCGCCTTCTCAGAGCGAAGCCTGTCACACTTTTCCTTGTGAAGTAAACTAGAGAGATACAAATACTTTCTCAATGATTGCTTTAACAAAAAAGGACTAAATATCCCAATCAGAAAACATAGACTGTAAAGAGGAAGCAAGACCCATCTCTATGCTGCCTAGCAGAGAATCACTTCAGACCTAAAAATAAAAGCAGATTGGAAGTAATGGGACACAAAACCATTTATCATGCAAATGGAAGTGAAAAGAAAGTTGGAGTCGTAATATTTTTATGAGACAAAATAAACTGAATTGTGGGGAAGATGGCAGTGTAGAAGGACCCTAAACTCACCTCATCCCACAGATACAACTAGGTAACACTCACACCAGAGTCACCCAGAAATGGACCTTCAGATTTCCCCACAAAACTATACAACTAAATGGAGAGAGGGAATCACATCAAAGATGATAGGAAGGACAAGGACTCTGTAGGAATCTAAAGCCCATATTTCTGACCACCAGAGGGAGGGAACCACAGTCACAGAGGGGCCAGAAACAAACTACTACACCGGGGAGCCTCTAAAGCGTAGAGACATCCTCATAGCTTATGGCTTTGAAAATCAGAAGGGATGACATTTGTGAGCGTATACAACCAGCAGACTTAAAGCTTGGAACTTTTAAAAATCAGCTGTCTCAGCTCTGAGAGAGCACAGAAGGTGATAGGAAGCTGAGATCTGTCCTTAAAGATTAAGCAGAGCAAAGAGTGTGGAGAAGCTTGGGTGAAGCAGGTTGAAAGGTGCTTGAGGTTTAAACAAGGGAGACATAGTTCCTGAACTCAGAGTTTGCTAAGGGACTTGTCCAGGAACAAAGGAGCTGGCAGGTGCCATTTCCCTCTACGGCCCCTCATTATAAACACACACCTACCTGCAAGACCAAGCACAATCTAGCAATCACTAACTTGCATAAACCATGGCCCATCCCCACCCCTACCACACCTGCTTCAGTCCCAGTGCTGTGGATACCCTCCCTGATAAGACCCACACAATCCTTGACAACAATATGTCTCCCCATCACCCACAGAACACGCATGCATCTTGTTAAAACAGCACACCCCATGTGTTGTGCACAATGACACAGTCCAGATCCAGTCTCTGTTGTTGCTATGCATTACCTTCAGAGGAGAACCAGCATCACCAAGTGAAAAATGTATGTTCTGCCCCGTATTTTCAAGAACAAGCAATATATCTGACCTTCCTAACAGAGAGATATTCTCTGAGAAGTAGGCCAAATGAGCAGACAGAGGACAATGTCCTAAACGAAAGAAGAGGACAAAGCCACAGCAAGAGACCTAAACAAAATGGATATAAGGAACAAGCCTGACAGAAAATTTAAGATAACAATTATAAAGATACTCACTGGGGAAATGAAAAGAGGGAGGACATCAGAAGGGGGAACATCATTGAGACTCTTAACAAAGAGATATGAAAGAAATAATCAGAGATGTGGAACACAAGAAATGAAATGAAGAATATACTAGATAGAATAATTAGCAGGATGGACGAAGCAGAGGAACAAATTAATGAACTAGAAGACAGTAATGGAAAGTAATCAAGCGGAACAAATGAGAGGAAAAAGAAGTATGCAAAAATGAGAAGAGACTTAGGGAATTCAGTGACTCCATCCAGTGTAACAACACCCACATGAGAGGGATCCCAGAAGGTGAAAAGGGGGAAAAGGGGGCAGAAAATCTATTTGACCAAAGAAGAGCTGAAAACTTAACCTAATCTGGTGAAGGAAACCTATACAAATCCATAAGGCATAGAGATCCCCTCCCACAAAATCAACCTAAGGAGGTCCACATCAAGATACATAGTAATCAAAATGGGAAAAGGTAGTGATAAAGAAAAAACATTTAAAGCAGCAAGATAAAAGAAGACAGGTAACATGCAAGGGAAAGCCCATAAAGCTATCAGCTGAGTTTTCAGCAGAAACTATGCAGGACAGAAGAAAGTGGCGTTAAATATTCAAAGTGCTGAAGGAGAAAAATCTGCAGCAAGGAATAATTTATCCAGCAAGCCTATCCTTCAGAAAAGAAGGGGAGAAAAAGAGTTTCTTAGCCACACAAACTAAAAGAGTTCATGACCACTAAATTAACTACAAAAAATATTGAAGGGGACACTATGAGTGGAAAAAAATCGTAAGTGAGAGTATGACAATAATGAATCAAGGAAGCAGTAAAAATAAGTATTTCTGTAAAAATCAGTTAAGGGATTCACAAAATAAAAGTATGTAAAATATGAAAACATATACCCTAACACATGAGGAGGAGTCAACAGTGGGTTTGAACTTAAACAGCATTCAACTTAATATGGACTGAAAAGGCTATATATAATCCAGGGGGTCACCACAAACCCAAACCTCTAATACACATGCAAAAGATAAAGGGAAAGAAATCCAAGAATATCATTAAAGAAAACGAGCAAACCATGAGAGAGAGAGCAAGAGAAGAAAGGATCAGAGAAAAACTACACAAAAAACTATGAAACAAGTAACAAAACATCAATAAATACATGTCTAATGATAATTAGTTTGAATGTAAATGGACTAAATGCTCCAAGCAAAAGAGCATGACAGAGTTTGTATATATATATAAAAGATTTCACACCTAAAGACACCTGCAGATAGAAATTAAGAGATGGAGAAACATTAATCATGCAAGTGGATGTCAAAAGAAGTCAGAGTAGCAATCCTTATATCAGACAAAATAGACTTTTTTAACATTGAAATTGAATTAGCCAACATAGAGTACACCAGTAATTTCAAATGTAGCGTTCCACAATTCATCAGTTGTGTATAACACCCAGTGTTCATCACATCACATGCATTCCTTAATGCCCATCACACAGTTACTCCATCTCCCCACCCACCTTTCCTCCAGCAACCCTCAGTTTGTTTCCAATAGTTGGGAACCTGTCATGGATTTTCTTCCTCTCTGGTTTCTTCGCATTCATTTTCCCTCCCTTCCCCTATGATCCTCTGTGCTGTTCCTTCTATTCCACATATGAGTAAAACCATATAATAATTGTTTTTCTCTGACTGACTTATTTTGCTCAGCATAATACCGTCCAGTGCCTTCCACATCGATATGCTAAATATTGATCCTTTCTGATGGCTGAGTCATATTCCATTGTATATGTATATACCATGTTTTCTTTATCCATTTATCTGTCGATGGATGTCTTGGTTCCTTCCACGGTTTGGCTATTGTGGACAATGTCGCTATAAACATTCGGGGTGCAGTTGCCCCTTCAGATCACTACATTTGTAGCTTTGGGGTAAATAAAATTGCTGGGTTGTAAGGGAGCTCTCTTTTAAGTTCTTGAGGAACCTCCATATTGTTTTCCAAAGTGGCTGTACCAGTTTTCATTCCCACTTAGAAGTGTAAGAGAGTTCCCCTTTCTCCTCACCAACATTTGTTATTTCTTCGCTTGTTAACTTTTGCAATTCTGACTGGTATGAAGTGGTATCTCATTGTCATTTGGATTTCTTTTTCCCCATGCCAAGTGATGTTGAGCAGTTTGTCAAATGTCTGTTGGCCATTTGTGTGTCTTCTTTGGAGAAATATCTGTTCATATCTACTGCCCATTTCTTGACTCGCTTATTTGTTTTTTGGGTGTTGAGTTTGGGTGTTGAACGGTAGTAAAGCGTACGGCACTTTCATGATGCTTCCACACCCACTTTTGGAAATGCTTCTCTCTCAAGGATACCTGAAGATGTTAGTGGAGATTTGCCGTATACGCAGACTTGCTTTTCCCAGGTGAGTGCATGGCACATTCCTTATTCACTCACGCGCGCGCGCGCGCACACACACACACACACACACACACACACACACAGAGTTGAACATGTTTCTGTCTCGTCAGGAAAGGAGGTGTTCGTTGAGAGACGGATTCTCGCCAATGCTTTTGGGTGCTTGCCCTTTTCCCCCCGGAGAGTGAAGTGTATGCGCTTTTTGCCTAGGCTTCCGTACACACCCTTGAGAAGCCTTCCCTCAGCCAGAAACAAGCCGTGAGTTGAAAGAGGCGTTCCACACAGACCTCCTTCTCAGAGCGAAGCCTGTCACACTTTTCCTTGGGCCTCCACACGCACTTTAGAAAAACTTCCTCCGGGAAGCTGTGAGTTGAACGACGGGTTTCCTACAGCGGTTTTCCGTGGGGGTAAGGATATATGGCACTTGGCCTTAGGCTTCCACGCACAGATTGGAAAGGCTTCTCTCTTCGTGAAACAAGATGTGCGCTGAACGTTGCGTTCTGCGCAGGCTTGCTTTTCACACATCAGCCCATGGTACTTTCCCTAGGCTTCCACACGCGCAGTGAGTATCCCTTCCCTAAACCTGAACCAAGACGCGGGGGAAAGCTGCCTTCTACACCACCTTCTTTTCCGAGTTTCGTATAGAACCCTTGCGTTGTGCTTCCACATCCACTTTTGTCACTGCTTCGATATATCCTCCGGAGAGGGGTTCGCTTGAAAGACGGTCTCCCTCCGTCACGCTTTCAAGGAGTTAAGGATAGGGCACTCTCCTTATGCCTGCACACGTCCACTTGCAATCTCGACTGACTTCATGACCCCGTCCAATGCTACGCTGAAAGTCCCATTGCGCGCGGCCTTGTTTCTAAGAGATGAGGACAGGGCACGGCACGTTCCTTGTGCTTCCACCACGACTATATAAAAGGCTCCCGTCTCCAAGGCAAAGGATGTCAGGTGCAAGACGGCTTCTCAAAAGCGAGGTTGCCTCTTAGAGGGCGGTCTACGGCGCTCTGCTGACGCTTCCACGCCTACATATGCAAACGCTTCTGGGCTCACGAAAGAAGACGTCCGTTGAAAGCTGCCTTGTACCCCGACGCGTTTCTCGGAGTTAGGTCCAGGGAACGGTCCCTGTGCGATCACACGCAGCCTTGAGATGGCTCAGCTCTTTTCGATCGTCAGGGAGGACGTTTCTCGGAGTTAGGTCCAGGGAAAGGTAGTAAAGCGTACGGCACTTTCATGATGCTTCCACACCCACTTTTGGAAATGCTTCTCTCTCCAGGATACCTGAAGATGCTAGTGGCGAGTCGCCGTAGACGCAGACTTGCTTTTCCCAGGTCAGTACATGGCACTCTCCTTATTCACTCACGCACGCGCGCGCGCGCGTGCCCTCACACACACACACACACACACACACACACACACACACACACACAGAGTTGAACATGTTTCTGTCTCGTCAGGAAAGAAGGTGATCGTTGAGAGACGGTTTCTCGCCGATGCTTTTGGGTTCTTGCTTTTTTCCCCCCGGAGAGAGAAGTATAGCCGCTTTTTCCCTAGGCTTCCGTACACACCCTTGAGAAGACTTCCGTCAGCCAGAAACAAGCCATGAGTTGAAAGAGGCGTTCCACGCAGACCTCCTTCTCAGAGCGAAGCCTGTCACAATTTTCCTTGTGAAGTAAACTAGAGAGATACAAATACTTTCTCAATGATTGCTTTAACAAAAAAGGACTAAATATCCCAATCAGAAAACATAGACTGTAAAGAGGAAGCAAGACACATCTCTATGCTGCCTACCAGAGAATCACTTCAGACCTAAAAATAAAAGCAGATTGGAAGTAATGGGACACAAAACCATTTATCATGCAAATGGAAGTGAAAAGAAAGTTGGAGTCGTAATATTTTTATGAGACAAAATAAACTGAATTGTGGGGAAGATGGCAGAGTAGAAGGACCATAAACTCACCTCATCCCACAGATACAACTAGGTAACACTCACACCAGAGTCACCCAGAAATGGACCTTCAGATTTCCCCACAAAACTATACAACTAAATGGAGAGAGGGAATCACATCAAAGATGGTAGGAAGGACAAGGACTCTGTAGGAATCTAAAGCCCATATTTCTGACCACCAGAGGGAGGGAACCACAGTCACAGAGGGGCCAGAAACAAACTACTACACCGGGGAGCCTCTAAAGCGTAGAGACATCCTCATAGCTTATGGCTTTGAAAATCAGAAGGGATGACATTTGTGAGCGTATACAACCAGCAGACTTAAAGCTTGGAACTTTTAAAAATCAGCTGTCTCAGCTCTGAGAGAGCACAGAAGGTGATAGGAAGCTGAGATCTGTCCTTGAAGATTAAGCAGAGCAAAGAGTGTGGAGAAGCTTGGGTGAAGCAGGTTGAAAGGTGCTTGAGGATTAAACAAGGGAGACATAGTTCCTGAACTCAGAGTTTGCTAAGGGACTTGTCCAGGAACAAAGGAGCTGGCAGGTGCCATTTCCCTCTACGGCCCCTCATTATAAACACACACCTACCTGCAAGACCAAGCACAATCTAGCAATCACTAACTTGCATAAACCATGGCCCATCCCCACACCTACCACACCTGCTTCAGTCCCAGTGCTGTGGATACCCTCCCTGATAAGACCCACACAATCCTTGACAACAATATGTCTCCCCATCACCCACAGAACACGCATGCGTCTTGTTAAAACAGCACACCCCATGTGTTGTGCACAATGACACAGTCCAGATCCAGTCTCTGTTGTTGCTATGTATTACCTTCAGAGGAGAACCAGCATCACCAAGTGAAAAATGTATGTTCTGCCCCGTATTTTCAAGAACAAGCAATATATCTGACCTTCCTAACAGAGAGATATTCTCTGAGAAGTAGGCCAAATGAGCAGACAGAGGACTATGTCCTAAACGAAAGAAGAGGAGAAAGCCACAGCAAGAGACCTAAACAAAATGGATATAAGGAACATGCCTGACAGAAAATTTAAGATAACAATTATAAAGATACTCACTGGGGAAATGAAAAGAGGGAGGACATCAGAAGGGGGAACATCATTGAGACTCTTAACAAAGAGATATGAAAGAAATAATCAGAGATGTGGAACACAAGAAATGAAATGAAGAATATACTAGATAGAATAATTAGCAGGATGGACGAAGCAGAGGAACAAATTAATGAACTAGAAGACAGTAATGGAAAGTAATCAAGCGGAACAAATGAGAGGAAAAAGAAGTATGCAAAAATGAGAAGAGACTTAGGGAATTCAGTGACTCCATCCAGTGTAACAACACCCACATGAGAGGGATCCCAGAAGGTGAAAAGGGGGAAAAGGGGGCAGAAAATCTATTTGACCAAAGAAGAGCTGAAAACTTAACCTAATCTGGTGAAGGAAACCTATACAAATCCATAAGGCATAGAGATCCCCTCCCACAAAATCAACCTAAGGAGGTCCACATCAAGATACATAGTAATCAAAATGGGAAAAGGTAGTGATAAAGAAAAAACATTTAAAGCAGCAAGATAAAAGAAGACAGTTAACATGCAAGGGAAAGCCCATAAAGCTATCAGCTGAGTTTTCAGCAGAAACTATGCAGGACAGAAGAAAGTGGCGTTAAATATTCAAAGTGCTGAAGGAGAAAAATCTGCAGCAAGGAATAATTTATCCAGCAAGCCTATCCTTCAGAAAAGAAGGGGAGAAAAAGAGTTTCTTAGCCACACAAACTAAAAGAGTTCATGACCACTAAATTAACTACAAAAAATATTGAAGGGGACACTATGAGTGGAAAAAAATCGTAAGTGAGAGTATGACAATAATGAATCAAGGAAGCAGTAAAAATAAGTATTTCTGTAAAAATCAGTTAAGGGATTCACAAAATAAAAGTATGTAAAATATGAAAACATATACCCTAACACATGAGGAGGAGTCAACAGTGGGTTTGAACTTAAACAGCATTCAACTTAATATGGACTGAAAAGGCTATATATAATCCAGGGGGTCACCACAAACCCAAACCTCTAATACACATGCAAAAGATAAAGGGAAAGAAATCCAAGAATATCATTAAAGAAAACGAGCAAACCATGAGAGAGAGAGCAAGAGAAGAAAGGATCAGAGAAAAACTACACAAAAAACTATGAAACAAGTAACAAAACATCAATAAATACATGTCTAATGATAATTAGTTTGAATGTAAATGGACTAAATTCTCCAAGCAAAAGAGCATGACAGAGTTTGTCTATATATATAAAAGATTTCACACCTAAAGACACCTGCAGATAGAAATTAAGAGATGGAGAAACATTAATCATGCAAGTGGATGTCAAAAGAAGTCAGAGTAGCAATCCTTATATCAGACAAAATAGACTTTTTTAACATTGAAATTGAATTAGCCAACATAGAGTACACCAGTAGTTTCAAATGTAGCGTTCCACAATTCATCAGTTGTGTATACCACCCAGTGTTCATCACATCGCATGCATTCCTTAATGCCCATCACACAGTTACTCCATCTCCCCACCCACCTTTCCTCCAGCAACCCTCAGTTTGTTTCCAATAGTTAGGAACCTGTCATGGATTTTCTTCCTCTCTGGTTGCTTCGCATTCATTTTCCCTCCCTTCCCCTATGATCCTCTGTGCTGTTCCTTCTATTCCACATATGAGTAAAACCATATAATAATTGTTTTTCTCTGACTGACTTATTTTGCTCAGCATAATACCCTCCAGTGCCTTCCACATCGATATGCTAAATATTGATCCTTTCTGATGGCTGAGTCATATTCCATTGTATATGTATATACCATGTTTTCTTTATCCATTTATCTGTCGATGGATGTCTTGGTTCCTTCCACGGTTTGGCTATTGTGGACAATGTCGCTATAAACATTCGGGGTGCAGTTGCCCCTTCAGATCACTACATTTGTAGCTTTGGGGTAAATAAAATTGCTGGGATGTAAGGGAGCTCTCTTTTAAGTTCTTGAGGAACCTCCATATTGTTTTCCAAAGTGGCTGTACCAGTTTTCATTCCCACTTAGAAGTGTAAGAGAGTTCCCCTTTCTTCTCACCAACATTTGTTATTTCTTCGCTTGTTAATTTTTGCAATTCTGACTGGTGTGAAGTGGTATCTCATTGTCATTTGGATTTCTTTTTCCCCATGCCAAGTGATGTTGAGCAGTTTGTCATATGTCTGTTGGCCATTTGTGTGTCTTCTTTGGAGAAATATCTGTTCATATCTTCTGCCCATTTCTTGACTCGCTTATTTGTTTTTTGGGTGTTGAGTTTGGGTGTTGAACGGTAGTAAAGCGTACGGCACATTCATGATGCTTCCACACCCACTTTTGGAAATGCTTCTCTCTCCAGGATACCTGAAGATGTTAGTGGAGAGTTGCCGTATACGCAGACTTGCTTTTCCCAGGTGAGTGCATGGCACATTCCTTATTCACTCACGCGCGCGCGCGCGCACACACACACACACACACACACACACACACAGAGTTGAACATGTTTCTGTCTCGTCAGGAAAGGAGGTGTTTGTTGAGAGACGGTTTCTCGCCAATGCTTTTGGGTGCTTGCCCTTTTCCCCCCGGAGAGTAAAGTGTATGCGCTTTTTGCCTAGGCTTCCGTACACACCCTTGAGAAGCCTTCCCTCAGCCAGAAACAAGCCGTGAGTTGAAAGAGGCGTTCCACACAGACCTCCTTCTCAGAGCGAAGCCTGTCACACTTTTCCTTGGGCCTCCACACGCACTTTAGAAAAACTTCCTCCGGGAAGCTGTGAGTTGAACGACGGGTTTCCTACAGCGGTTTTCCGTGGGGGTAAGGATATATGGCACTTGGCCTTAGGCTTCCACGCACAGATTGGAAAGGCTTCTCTTTTCGTGAAACAAGATGTGCGCTGAACGTTGCGTTCTGCGCAGGCTTGCTTTTCACACATCAGCCCATGGTACTTTCCCTAGGCTTCCACACGCGCAGTGAGTATCCCTTCCCTAAACCTGAACCAAGACGCGGGGGAAAGCTGCCTTCTACACCACCTTCTTTTCCGAGTTTCGTATGGAACCCTTGCGTTGTGCTTCCACATCCACTTTTGTCACTGCTTCGATATATCCTCCGGAGAGGGGTTCGCTTGAAAGACGGTCTCCCTCCGTCACGCTTTCAAGGAGTTAAGGATAGGGCACTCTCCTTATGCCTGCACACGTCCACTTGCAATCTCGACTGACTTCATGACCCCGTCCAATGCTACGCTGAAAGTCCCATTGCGCGCGGCCTTGTTTCTAAGAGATGAGGACAGGGCACGGCACGTTCCTTGTGCTTCCACCACGACTATATAAAAGGCTCCCGTCTCCAAGGCAAAGGATGTCAGGTGCAAGACGGCTTCGCAAAAGCGAGGTTGCCTCTTAGAGGGCGGTCTACGGCGCTCTGCTGACGCTTCCACGCCTACATATGCAAACGCTTCTGGGCTCACGAAAGAAGACGTCCGTTGAAAGCTGCCTTGTACCCCGACGCGTTTCTCGGAGTTAGGTCCAGGGAACGGTCCCTGTGCGATCACACGCAGCCTTGAGATGGCTCAGCTCTTTTCGATCGTCAGGGAGGACGTTTCTCGGAGTTAGGTCCAGGGAAAGGTAGTAAAGCGTACGGCACTTTCATGATGCTTCCACACCCACTTTTGGAAATGCTTCTCTCTCCAGGATACCTGAAGATGCTAGTGGCGAGTCGCTGTATACGCAGACTTGCTTTTCCCAGGTCAGTACATGGCACTCTCCTTATTCACTCACGCACGCGCGCGCGCGCGTGCCCTCACACACACACACACACACACACACACACACACACACACACACACACACACACACACAGAGTTGAACATGTTTCTGTCTCGTCAGGAAAGAAGGTGATCGTTGAGAGACGGTTTCTCGCCGATGCTTTTGGGTTCTTGCTTTTTTCCCCCCGGAGAGAGAAGTGTAGCCGCTTTTTCCCTAGGCTTCCGTACACACTCTTGAGAAGCCTTCCGTCAGCCAGAAACAAGCCATGAGTTGAAAGAGGCGTTCCACGCAGACCGCCTTCTCAGAGCGAAGCCTGTCACACTTTTCCTTGTGAAGTAAACTAGAGAGATACAAATACTTTCTCAATGATTGCTTTAACAAAAAAGGACTAAATATCCCAATCAGAAAACATAGACTGTAAAGAGGAAGCAAGACCCATCTCTATGCTGCCTACCAGAGAATCACTTCAGACCTAAAAATAAAAGCAGATTGGAAGTAATGGGACACAAAACCATTTATCATGCAAATGGAAGTGAAAAGAAAGTTGGAGTCGTAATATTTTTATGAGACAAAATAAACTGAATTGTGGGGAAGATGGCAGAGTAGAAGGACCCTAAACTCACCTCATCCCACAGATACAACTAGGTAACACTCACACCAGAGTCACCCAGAAATGGACCTTCAGATTTCCCCACAAAACTATACAACTAAATGGAGAGAGTGAATCACATCAAAGATGATAGGAAGGACAAGGACTCTGTAGGAATCTAAAGCCCATATTTCTGACCACCAGAGGGAGGGAACCACAGTCACAGAGGGGCCAGAAACAAACTACTACACCGGGGAGCCTCTAAAGCGTAGAGACATCCTCATAGCTTATGGCTTTGAAAATCAGAAGGGATGATATTTGTGAGCGTATACAACCAGCAGACTTAAAGCTTGGAACTTTTAAAAATCAGCTGTCTCAGCTCTGAGAGAGCACAGAAGGTGATAGGAAGCTGAGATCTGTCCTTAAAGATTAAGCAGAGCAAAGAGTGTGGAGAAGCTTGGGTGAAGCAGGTTGAAAGGTGCTTGAGGTTTAAACAAGGGAGACATAGTTCCTGAACTCAGAGTTTGCTAAGGGACTTGTCCAGGAACAAAGGAGCTGGCAGGTGCCATTTCCCTCTACGGCCCCTCATTATAAACACACACCTACCTGCAAGACCAAGCACAATCTAGCAATCACTAACTTGCATAAACCATGGCCCATCCCCACACCTACCACACCTGCTTCAGTCCCAGTGCTGTGGATACCCTCCCTGATAAGACCCACACAATCCTTGACAACAATATGTCTCCCCATCACCCACAGAACACGCATGCGTCTTGTTAAAACAGCACACCCCATGTGTTGTGCACAATGACACAGTCCAGATCCAGTCTCTGTTGTTGCTATGCATTACCTTCAGAGGAGAACCAGCATCACCAAGTGAAAAATGTATGTTCTGCCCCGTATTTTCAAGAACAAGCAATATATCTGACCTTCCTAACAGAGAGATATTCTCTGAGAAGTAGGCCAAATGAGCAGACAGAGGACTATGTCCTAAACGAAAGAAGAGGACAAAGCCACAGCAAGAGACCTAAACAAAATGGATATAAGGAACAAGCCTGACAGAAAATTTAAGATAACAATTATAAAGATACTCACTGGGGAAATGAAAAGAGGGAGGACATCAGAAGGGGGAACATCATTGAGACTCTTAACAAAGAGATATGAAAGAAATAATCAGAGATGTGGAACACAAGAAATGAAATGAAGAATATACTAGATAGAATAATTAGCAGGATGGACGAAGCAGAGGAACAAATTAATGAACTAGAAGACAGTAATGGAAAGTAATCAAGCGGAACAAATGAGAGGAAAAAGAAGTATGCAAAAATGAGAAGAGACTTAGGGAATTCAGTGACTCCATCCAGTGTAACAACACCCACATGAGAGGGATCCCAGAAGGTGAAAAGGGGGAAAAGGGGGCAGAAAATCTATTTGACCAAAGAAGAGCTGAAAACTTAACCTAATCTGGTGAAGGAAACCTATACAAATCCATAAGGCATAGAGATCCCCTCCCACAAAATCAACCTAAGGAGGTCCACATCAAGATACATAGTAATCAAAATGGGAAAAGGTAGTGATAAAGAAAAAACATTTAAAGCAGCAAGATAAAAGAAGACAGGTAACATGCAAGGGAAAGCCCATAAAGCTATCAGCTGAGTTTTCAGCAGAAACTATGCAGGACAGAAGAAAGTGGCGTTAAATATTCAAAGTGCTGAATGAGAAAAATCTGCAGCAAGGAATAATTTATCCAGCAAGCCTATCCTTCAGAAAAGAAGGGGAGAAAAAGAGTTTCTTAGCCACACAAACTAAAAGAGTTCATGACCACTAAATTAACTACAAAAAATATTGAAGGGGACACTATGAGTGGAAAAAAATCGTAAGTGAGAGTATCACAATAATGAATCAAGGAAGCAGTAAAAATAAGTATTTCTGTAAAAATCAGTTAAGGGATTCACAAAATAAAAGTATGTAAAATATGAAAACATATACCCTAACACATGAGGAGGAGTCAACAGTGGGTTTGAACTTAAACAACATTCAACTTAATATAGACTGAAAAGGCTATATATAATCCAGGGGGTCACCACAAACCCAAACCTCTAATACACATGCAAAAGATAAAGGGAAAGAAATCCAAGAATATCATTAAAGAAAACGAGCAAACCATGTGAGAGAGAGCAAGAGAAGAAAGGATCAGAGAAAAACTACACAAAAAACTATGAAACAAGTAACAAAACATCAATAAATACATGTCTAATGATAATTAGTTTGAATGTAAATGGACTAAATGCTCCAAGCAAAAGAGCATGACAGAGTTTGTATATATATATAAAAGATTTCACACCTAAAGACACCTGCAGATGGAAATTAAGAGATGGAGAAACATTAATCATGCAAGTGGATGTCAAGAGAAGTCAGAGTAGCAATCCTTATATCAGACAAAATAGACTTTTTTAACATTGAAATTGATTTAGCCAACATAGAGTACACCAGTAATTTCAAATATAGCGTTCCACAATTCATCAGTTGTGTATAACACCCAGTGTTCACCACATCACATGCATTCCTTAATGCCCATCACACAGTTACTTCATCTCCCCACCCACCTTTCCTCCAGCAACTCTCAGTTTGTTTCCAATAGCTGGGAACCTGTCATGGATTTTCTTCCTCTCTGGTTTCTTCGCATTCATTTTCCCTCCCTTCCCCTATGATCCTCTGTGCTGTTCCTTCTATTCCACATATGAGTAAAACCATATAATAATTGTTTTTCTCTGACTGACTTATTTTGCTCAGCATAATACCGTCCAGTGCCTTCCACATCGATATGCTAAATATTGATCCTTTCTGATGGCTGAGTCATATTCCATTGTATATGTATATACCATGTTTTCTTTATCCATTTATCTGTCGATGGATGTCTTGGTTCCTTCCACGGTTTGGCTATTGTGGACAATGTCGCTATAAACATTCGGGGTGCAGTTGCCCCTTCAGATCACTACATTTGTAGCTTTGGGGTAAATAAAATTGCTGGGTTGTAAGGGAGCTCTCTTTTAAGTTCTTGAGGAACCTCCATATTGTTTTCCAAAGTGGCTGTACCAGTTTTCATTCCCACTTAGAAGTGTAAGAGAGTTCCCCTTTCTCCTCACCAACATTTGTTATTTCTTCGCTTGTTAACTTTTGCAATTCTGACTGGTATGAAGTGGTATCTCATTGTCATTTGGATTTCTTTTTCCCCATGCCAAGTGATGTTGAGCAGTTTGTCAAATGTCTGTTGGCCATTTGTGTGTCTTCTTTGGAGAAATATCTGTTCATATCTTCTGCCCATTTCTTGACTCGCTTATTTGTTTTTTGGGTGTTGAGTTTGGGTGTTGAACGGTAGTAAAGCGTACGGCACTTTCATGATGCTTCCACACCCACTTTTGGAAATGCTTCTCTCTCAAGGATACCTGAAGATGTTAGTGGAGAGTTGCCGTATACGCAGACTTGCTTTTCCCAGGTGAGTGCATGGCACATTCCTTATTCACTCACGCGCGCGCGCGCGCACACACACACACACACACACACACACACACACAGAGTTGAACATGTTTCTGTCTCGTCAGGAAAGGAGGTGTTCGTTGAGAGACGGTTTCTCGCCAATGCTTTTGGGTGCTTGCCCTTTTCCACCCGGAGAGTGAAGTGTATGCGCTTTTTGCCTAGGCTTCCGTACACACCCTTGAGAAGCCTTCCCTCAGCCAGAAACAAGCCGTGAGTTGAAAGAGGCGTTCCACACAGACCTCCTTCTCAGAGCGAAGCCTGTCACACTTTTCCTTGGGCCTCCACACGCACTTTAGAAAAACTTCCTCCGGGAAGCTGTGAGTTGAACGACGGGTTTCCTACAGCGGTTTTCCGTGGGGGTAAGGATATATGGCACTTGGCCTTAGGCTTCCACGCACAGATTGGAAAGGCTTCTCTCTTCGTGAAACAAGATGTGCGCTGAACGTTGCGTTCTGCGCAGGCTTGCTTTTCACACATCAGCTCATGGTACTTTCCCTAGGCTTCCACACGCGCAGTGAGTATCCCTTCCCTAAACCTGAACCAAGACGCGGGGGAAAGCTGCCTTCTACACCACCTTCTTTTCCGAGTTTCGTATAGAACCCTTGCGTTGTGCTTCCACATCCACTTTTGTCACTGCTTCGATATATCCTCCGGAGAGGGGTTCGCTTGAAAGACGGTCTCCCTCCGTCACGCTTTCAAGGAGTTAAGGATAGGGCACTCTCCTTATGCCTGCACACGTCCACTTGCAATCTCGACTGACTTCATGACCCCGTCCAATGCTACGCTGAAAGTCCCATTGAGCGCGGCCTTGTTCTAAGAGATGAGGACAGGGCACGGCACGTTCCTTGTGCTTCCACCACGACTATATATAAGGCTCCCGTCTCCAAGGCAAAGGATGTCAGGTGCAAGACGGCTTCTCAAAAGCGAGGTTGCCTCTTAGAGGGCGGTCTACGGCGCTCTGCTGACGCTTCCACGCCTACATATGCAAACGCTTCTGGGCTCACGAAAGAAGACGTCCGTTGAAAGCTGCCTTGTACCCCGACGCGTTTCTCGGAGTTAGGTCCAGGGAACGGTCCCTGTGCGATCACACGCAGCCTTGAGATGGCTCAGCTCTTTTCGATCGTCAGGGAGGACGTTTCTCGGAGTTAGGTCCAGGGAAAGGTAGTAAAGCGTACGGCACTTTCATGATGCTTCCACACCCACTTTTGGAAATGCTTCTCTCTCCAGGATACCTGAAGATGCTAGTGGCGAGTCGCCGTAGACGCAGACTTGCTTTTCCCAGGTCAGTACATGGCACTCTCCTTATTCACTCACGCACGCGCGCGCGCGCGTGCCCTCACACACACACACACACACACACACACACACACACACACACACAGAGTTGAACATGTTTCTGTCTCGTCAGGAAAGAAGGTGATCGTTGAGAGACGGTTTCTCGCCGATGCTTTTGGGTTCTTGCTTTTTTCCCCCCGGAGAGAGAAGTGTAGCCGCTTTTTCCCTAGGCTTCCGTACACACCCTTGAGAAGACTTCCGTCAGCCAGAAACAAGCCATGAGTTGAAAGAGGCGTTCCACGCAGACCTCCTTCTCAGAGCGAAGCCTGTCACAATTTTCCTTGTGAAGTAAACTAGAGAGATACAAATACTTTCTCAATGATTGCTTTAACAAAAAAGGACTAAATATCCCAATCAGAAAACATAGACTGTAAAGAGGAAGCAAGACACATCTCTATGCTGCCTACCAGAGAATCACTTCAGACCTAAAAATAAAAGCAGATTGGAAGTAATGGGACACAAAACCATTTATCATGCAAATGGAAGTGAAAAGAAAGTTGGAGTCGTAATATTTTTATGAGACAAAATAAACTGAATTGTGGGGAAGATGGCAGAGTAGAAGGACCATAAACTCACCTCATCCCACAGATACAACTAGGTAACACTCACACCAGAGTCACCCAGAAATGGACCTTCAGATTTCCCCACAAAACTATACAACTAAATGGAGAGAGGGAATCACATCAAAGATGGTAGGAAGGACAAGGACTCTGTAGGAATCTAAAGCCCATATTTCTGACCACCAGAGGGAGGGAACCACAGTCACAGAGGGGCCAGAAACAAACTACTACACCGGGGAGCCTCTAAAGCGTAGAGACATCCTCATAGCTTATGGCTTTGAAAATCAGAAGGGATGACATTTGTGAGCGTATACAACCAGCAGACTTAAAGCTTGGAACTTTTAAAAATCAGCTGTCTCAGCTCTGAGAGAGCACAGAAGGTGATAGGAAGCTGAGATCTGTCCTTGAAGATTAAGCAGAGCAAAGAGTGTGGAGAAGCTTGGGTGAAGCAGGTTGAAAGGTGCTTGAGGATTAAACAAGGGAGACATAGTTCCTGAACTCAGAGTTTGCTAAGGGACTTGTCCAGGAACAAAGGAGCTGGCAGGTGCCATTTCCCTCTACGGCCCCTCATTATAAACACACACCTACCTGCAAGACCAAGCACAATCTAGCAATCACTAACTTGCATAAACCATGGCCCATCCCCACACCTACCACACCTGCTTCAGTCCCAGTGCTGTGGATACCCTCCCTGATAAGACCCACACAATCCTTGACAACAATATGTCTCCCCATCACCCACAGAACACGCATGCGTCTTGTTAAAACAGCACACCCCATGTGTTGTGCACAATGACACAGTCCAGATCCAGTCTCTGTTGTTGCTATGTATTACCTTCAGAGGAGAACCAGCATCACCAAGTGAAAAATGTATGTTCTGCCCCGTATTTTCAAGAACAAGCAATATATCTGACCTTCCTAACAGAGAGATATTCTCTGAGAAGTAGGCCAAATGAGCAGACAGAGGACTATGTCCTAAACGAAAGAAGAGGAGAAAGCCACAGCAAGAGACCTAAACAAAATGGATATAAGGAACATGCCTGACAGAAAATTTAAGATAACAATTATAAAGATACTCACTGGGGAAATGAAAAGAGGGAGGACATCAGAAGGGGGAACATCATTGAGACTCTTAACAAAGAGATATGAAAGAAATAATCAGAGATGTGGAACACAAGAAATGAAATGAAGAATATACTAGATAGAATAATTAGCAGGATGGACGAAGCAGAGGAACAAATTAATGAACTAGAAGACAGTAATGGAAAGTAATCAAGCGGAACAAATGAGAGGAAAAAGAAGTATGCAAAAATGAGAAGAGACTTAGGGAATTCAGTGACTCCATCCAGTGTAACAACACCCACATGAGAGGGATCCCAGAAGGTGAAAAGGGGGAAAAGGGGGCAGAAAATCTATTTGACCAAAGAAGAGCTGAAAACTTAACCTAATCTGGTGAAGGAAACCTATACAAATCCATAAGGCATAGAGATCCCCTCCCACAAAATCAACCTAAGGAGGTCCACATCAAGATACATAGTAATCAAAATGGGAAAAGGTAGTGATAAAGAAAAAACATTTAAAGCAGCAAGATAAAAGAAGACAGTTAACATGCAAGGGAAAGCCCATAAAGCTAGCAGCTGAGTTTTCAGCAGAAACTATGCAGGACAGAAGAAAGTGGCGTTAAATATTCAAAGTGCTGAAGGAGAAAAATCTGCAGCAAGGAATAATTTATCCAGCAAGCCTATCCTTCAGAAAAGAAGGGGAGAAAAAGAGTTTCTTAGCCACACAAACTAAAAGAGTTCATGACCACTAAATTAACTACAAAAAATATTGAAGGGGACACTATGAGTGGAAAAAAATCGTAAGTGAGAGTATGACAATAATGAATCAAGGAAGCAGTAAAAATAAGTATTTCTGTAAAAATCAGTTAAGGGATTCACAAAATAAAAGTATGTAAAATATGAAAACATATACCCTAACACATGAGGAGGAGTCAACAGTGGGTTTGAACTTAAACAGCATTCAACTTAATATAGACTGAAAAGGCTATATATAATCCAGGGGGTCACCACAAACCCAAACCTCTAATACACATGCAAAAGATAAAGGGAAAGAAATCCAAGAATATCATTAAAGAAAACGAGCAAACCATGAGAGAGAGAGCAAGAGAAGAAAGGATCAGAGAAAAACTACACAAAAAACTATGAAACAAGTAACAAAACATCAATAAATACATGTCTAATGATAATTAGTTTGAATGCAAATGGACTAAATGCTCCAAGCAAAAGAGCATGACAGAGTTTGTATATATATATAAAAGATTTCACACCTAAAGACACCTGCAGATGGAAATTAAGAGATGGAGAAACATTAATCATGCAAGTGGATGTCAAAATAAGTCAGAGTAGCAATCCTTATATCAGACAAAATAGACTTTTTTAACATTGAAATTGAATTAGCCAACATAGAGTACACCAGTAGTTTCAAATGTAGCGTTCCACAATTCATCAGTTGTGTATAACACCCAGTGTTCATCACATCGCATGCATTCCTTAATGCCCATCACACAGTTACTCCATCTCCCCGACCACCTTTCCTCCAGCAACCCTCAGTTTGTTTCCAGTAGTTAGGAACCTGTCATGGATTTTCTTCCTCTCTGGTTTCTTCGCATTCATTTTCCCTCCCTTCCCCTATGATCCTCTGTGCTGTTCCTTCTATTCCACATATGAGTAAAACCATATAATAATTGTTTTTCTCTGACTGACTTATTTTGCTCAGCATAATACCCTCCAGTGCCTTCCACATCGATATGCTAAATATTGATCCTTTCTGATGGCTGAGTCACATTCCTTAGTATATGTATATACCATGTTTTCTTTATCCATTTATCTGTCAATGGATGTCTTCGTTCCTTCCACGGTTTGGCTATTGTGGACAATGTCGCTATAAACATTTGGGGTGCAGTTGCCCCTTCAGATCACTACATTTGTAGCTTTGGGGTAAATAAAATTGCTGGGGTGTAAGGGAGCTCTGTTTTAACTTCTTGAGGAACCTCCATATTGTTTTCCAAAGTGGCTGTACCAGTTTTCATTCCCACTTAGAAGTGTAAGAGAGTTCCCCTTTCTCCTCACCAACATTTGTTGTTTCTTCGCTTGTTAATTTTTGCAATTCTGACTGGTGTGAAGTGGTATCTCATTGTCATTTGGATTTCTTTTTCCCCTTGCCAAGTGCTGTTGAGCAGTTTCTCATATGTCTGTTGGCCCTTTGTGTGTCTTCTTTGGAGAAATACCTGTTCATATCTTCTGCCCATTTCTTGACTCGCTTATTTGTTTTTTGGGTGTTGAGTTTGGGTGTTGAACGGTAGTAAAGCGTACGGCACTTTCATGATGCTTCCACACCCACTTTTGGAAATGCTTCTCTCTCAAGGATACCTGAAGATGTTAGTGGAGAGTTGCCGTATACGCAGACATGCTTTTCCCAGGTGAGTGCATGGCACATTCCTTATTCACTCACGCGCGCGCGCGCGCACACACACACACACACACACACACAGAGAGTTGAACATGTTTCTGTCTCGTCAGGAAAGGAGGTGTTCGTTGAGAGACGGTTTCTCGCCAATGCTTTTGGGTGCTTGCCCTTTTCCCCCCGGAGAGTGAAGTGTATGTGCTTTTTCCGTAGGCTTCAGTACACACCCTTGAGAAGCCTTCCGTCAGTCAGAAACAAGCCGTGAGTTGAAAGAGGCGTTCCACACAGACCTCCTTCTCAGAGCGAAGCCTGTCACACTTTTCCTTGGGCCTCCACACGCACTTTAGAAAAACTTTCTCCGGGAAGCTCTGAGTTGAACGACGGGTTTCCTACAGCGGTTTTCCGTGGGGGTAAGGATATATGGCACTTGGCCTTAGGCTTCCACGCACACATTGGAAACGGCTTCTCTCTTCGTGAAACAAGATGTGCGCTGAACGTTGCGTTCTGCGCAGGCTTGCTTTTCACACATCAGCCGATGGTACTTTCCCTAGGCTTCCACACGCGCAGTGAGTATCCCTTCCCTAAACCTGAACCAAGACGCGGGGGAAAGCTGCCTTCTACACCACCTTCTTTTCCGAGTTTCGTATAGAACCCTTGCGTTGTGCTTCCACATCCACTTTTGTCACTGCTTCGATATATCCTCCGGAGAGGGGTTCGCTTGAAAGACGGTCTCCCTCCGTCACGCTTTCAAGGAGTTAAGGATAGGGCACTCTCCTTATGCTTGCACACGTCCACTTGCAATCTCGACTGACTTCATGACCCCGTCCATATGCTACGCTGAAAGTCCCATTGCGCGCGGCCTTGTTTCTAAGAGATGAGGACAGGGCACGGCACGTTCCTTGTGCTTCCACCACGACTATATAAAAGGCTCCCGTCTCCAAGGCAAAGGATGTCAGGTGCAAGACGGCTTCGCAAAAGCGAGGTTGCCTCTTAGAGGGCGGTCTACGGCGCTCTGCTGACGCTTCCACGCCTACATATGCAAACGCTTCTGGGCTCACGAAAGAAGACGTCCGTTGAAAGCTGCCTTGTA